>NC_141140.1:23059631-23373798 GCF_053477565.2 Lygodium microphyllum | reverse complement strand
CCCATTCATCAACCCTCACCACCCTCTCGACCTTCCAAGTCTTCGAAGGTAAGATCTCTCAAAGAGATCTATGAGAACAGCCACCACTCCATGCTAGTGGATCCTTCCACCACAACCACGCCAATTATTGGCGAATGCATTAATGGAGCATCTTTTCCCGATGTAGCTACAGCTGATGCCCTTTATCTTCAAGTGCTCCAGGCTTTCTCAGGTGATCTTGACAGCCTACTGCTGGTCGCTAAAACGATTGATGAAATCTCCTTAGAAGAGGCACTATCTGGTCCTGAAGCTTCCTCATGGTGGCAAGCCATGGAGTCTGAATATCAATCCCTTATGGATAATGGCACCTCGCAGTTGGTTCCAGCTCCTCCCAATCGAAAGTTGGTGTCGTGCAAATGGCTCCTCCGCAAGAAACTCCATGCTGATGGTAGCATCTCTCACTACAAAGCCCGACTTGTGGCATGCGGCTTCACTCAAATACTAGGCATGGACTACTCTGAAACCTATTCTCCTGTACTTCGTATCACATCTTTTCGGGTTTTGATTGCCATCGCAGCCCTCTTCGGCTTCCTTCTACATCAAATGGATGTCCGCACGGCCTTCTTAAATGGCAATTTACAGGAAGAGATCTACATGTCACAACCAGATGGAGGTTATACATCACTTGAGCATCTCGATTATGGTTGCAGGCTTCTCAAGGCCCTCTATGGGCTAAAACAATCTCCTAGGCAATGGTATCTTCGCTTCCATTAGTGCATGATTTCCCTATGTTATGTTCGTTTTCAATATGATGCTAATGTCTACAGCCATCATACTACTAATGTGTTGCTCTTCCTAGCCATTTATGTGGATGATATACTTATCCTCTCCAACACTCAGTTCGCTATTGACTCAGCAAAAGGTGAACTTCATGCTTCTTTCTCCATGACTGATATGGGCACCCTTCATTATTGCCTTGGGATTCAGGTGCTTCAAGATCCTTCAAAAGGTCTTATTCGAATCAGCCAACAAACTTACATCCAATCTCTCTTAAAGAAATTCAACATGTCTTCCTACAAAGGAGTGGAGACTCCTCTCCCCACCTCCCTGAAGCTCAAGCAACTTGATGCAAACTTAACCGTCCCTGATGAGCTCCAGTCTTTTCCATATGCTAACATCCTTGGGGGCATCCGCTATTTGGTAAGTTGTACACGACTTGACATTTTCTTTGCTACTAATCTTCTCTCTCGCTATATGAAAGCACCAGGTTTGATTCACATTCAACACTTGAAGCGACTGATGCGCTACTTGCAGCACACTAATGACTATGGTATTTGTTTCTATGCAGCCCACCCTTTGCCATCGCCCTTCCTCGTCGGATACTCTGATGTAGATTGGGGAGGTGATCTAGAGACGTTGCAATTCACATCAGGATATGTCTATCTTTTAGTTGGAGGCTCAATTTCATGGCAAAGTAAGAAATAAGACCGAGTAACTCTTTCTTTAGCAGAAGCTGAATATGTGGCTATGACACTTGCATTGAAAGAGGGAATCTGGCTCAAAAACTTTCTGATGGAAACCACCCTCTTTACAAATCAACCTCTCCTACTTTTATGTGACAACATGTCATCCATCATGCTTGCAAGCAATCTCAAACACTCTGAAAAAACCAAACACATAGCAATGAAGGTTCAGTTCATCAAGGCATTAATTCAAGATGGCAGCATAGAGCTCACCCATGTTCGTACAGATCAGCAGTTTGGCAGATTTCCTTACCAAGTCTATTCCTAAAGCCAAACATCTAGAGAGCTATCAGAAACTTGGTTTAAAACCCTCTGTAATCTGAATTATCAACTTACTAGGGGGGTGTGTGGCGCAATAGTAACTTAATAAATTCAGTGGTAACTTTAGATCTTCTAGAACCTTCTTCTGGATGTTGTAACTGCTCAGCATGGCCTCTTGTTTTCCTACTTGTAGTTGCCTCTTGGCAAGCTTAATTTACAACTGATTCTTGCCTATCACGTCTGGTGTACACTACTGTCTCTCTGTATTTGTGTTAGTGTGCATGTTGTCTCAAAAGATCTCACCTCAGAATCGAGCTTTATCTTCAGCTGCCAACTACGTCGAGAGCTACAAGTGCATGAGGGCGTCCCTGGACCTCACCAAGACCATGATGTGGCTGGGCATCACCATCGCCATGGAGCTGGGCGGGGCACAGGGAGAGGTGTCTGCCACCCACCCACCCGTTGGATCGCATCGAGGCCATCAAGGTGTTGTTATTGGACCAAATCGGGAAGAACGAGCTAGACCATGATTGCCAGGGCTTCAACTTCACAGATGATCACGCAAGGAGAGGCGCCTGCCACCCACCCACCCGCTGGATCGCATCGAGGCCATCAAGGTGTTGTTCTTGGACCAGATCGGGAAGAATGAGCTAGACCATGATTGCCATGGCTTCAGGGAGAGGTGCTTGCCACCCACCCACCCGCTGGATCACATCGAGGCCATCAAGGTGTTGTTCTTGGGATAGATCGGGAAAAACGAGCTAGACCATGATTGCCATGGCTTCAACTTCACAGATGATCACGCAGGGAGAGGTGCCTGCCACCCACCTACCCGCTCGATCGCATCGAGGCCATCAAGGTGTTGTTCTTGGACCAGATCGAGAAGAATGAGCTAGACCATAATTGCCATGGCTTCAACTTCACAGATGATCGCACCTTGGAATCGAGCTCTATCTTCAGCTGCCAACTACGAGAGCTACAAGTGCATGAGGGTGTCCCTAGACCTCACCAAAACCATGATATGGCTAGGCATCACCACCGCCATGGAGTTGGGTGGGGCCCAGGGAGAGGTGCCTGCCACCCACCCACCCGCTGGATCTCATCGAGGCCATTAAGGTGTTGTTCTTGGACCAGATCGGGAAGAACGAGCTAGGCCATAATTGCCATGGCTTCAACTTCACAGATGATCACACCTCAGAATCAAGCTCTATCTTCAGCTGCCAACTATGAGAGCTACAAGTGCATGAGGGCGTCCCTAGACCTCACCAAGACCATGGTATGGCAGGGCATCACCACCGCCATGGAGCTGGGCGGGGCCCAGGGAGAGGTGCCTGCCACCCACCCACCCGCTGCATCCATTGAGGCCATCAAGGTGTTGTTCTTGGACCAGATCGGGAAGAATGAGCTAGACCATAATTGCCATGGCTTCAACTTCACAGATGATCGCACCTCAGAATCGAGCTTGCTGGTAAACCCAGAAATGTTTGTCTATCATCACCACATCATAAGACCTTGAATGTGTTTGTAATCCAAAGCTAAGATAATACAAGGTCCGTGCGATCATCACAGGGACTATTGCGCTGAAAATTAGTTGGTCTCCTTGCTCTTCTCTCTCTCTCATCACCTTTGGGAGACCGCCATGCAGGCGTGGCATGCACATCCCCCACAAATCATCTTCCAGGTCTCCTACCTACTCGTCATTTGTGCTCTATCTTCTCTTCTATTGTATTGTTGATTCTTCGTAGTCCATAATAATCTTATCATGAGACAAACGTCTTGAATAGCTTCATTTTCACATTTTTCAAATCATTTGTGCTAGAGTATCGTTGGTTTTTTATCAGCCGAAACCAAAAGAATACACAAACCAAAACACCATTTGTGAGTCACAATCCATTTTTTGTTGCATATGAAGTCCACCATAACAAGTGTTTGTGAATTCTTGAATTGGTGTTTGATGCAATGATCTAGATCCTCTTCATCTATTTCAAGAGTTTGCAGAGTCTCGTGGGTATGAGGAGGAGGAAGAGGTAGCTTCAAGTTGGTTGTGTGGTTCAACTAGTCAAAATACATGTAGGTTCAACTAGTTGTAAGACACAGAGGTTTAATTTGCTAGTGAATTTTCTTTGCAAAGCAAAGTTGGTCAATGAATTTAAAGGTTAGAGAGCCTTATCAAATGGCTAGCATTAGTCCCTAAACTAAGAGAGTAAAGTGATCTATTATCCTTGATTAGTAATAGTTAATTATTATGAATTCTAACCTTAGGTTAGTACTATATCCCCCCAAACCCCCATCTCATCAACCAAGAATATAATAAGGCTTGAAAGACTAATGATAGTGTTAGCAAGTTAATTAAGTGGATTTGCATTAATTAGTAGGTTAGTAATAACACTAGTTGATCGAGTTAATTTAAAGTTAACATAGTCAATACTAAGGGCTAGTATATTATTAATAGCTTTAAGGTTAGTTAATTAATGGTAGTATGAAGACTAAGAATAACCCCCTTCTCTATTATTTTGAAGGCTAGCCTCAAGTTCATATCACCTCCCAATCATCCCTAACTTATCCATTCTCTCTTACATGGATGACATTTGAAATGCCCAAACATATTCCCCTCCACCCCCTAATTACCCTATGTAAATACCTTGCCCTTCTAAGAGGGTCTACACTTGGGCCCTTTACAACTGAATAATAACTAAAATTTGTGAGATTTGATCCTGTATGGGGGAACATCCCATCCTAACATTAGGGAGGGAAATCTTTTTTTTTTAAATACTCTTTGATATCTTTGTCAAAATGGGAAATGTTATCAAACAATGACCATAGTTTTGTTGAGGTGACCTCCTATAGTCAATGATGATGGTAATGATCCCAACATGTTTAACAAGTCAAGACATGCCAATGTAGGCACAACGTAGGAGTCACATAGCATATAGGAAGGCAATGCTAATAACAAAAGAAGAACACGAAATGCCATGTTTGGGCCAAATACCACATGTTTACAAAGCTTTAAGAAACAGACAAAAGATGATAAGGCACTATGCCTTATAAAGCTCTAAGAAATGAATGAGTAACTTAAGACCATATGTTGAAGTTTCAAAAAATTAAGGGAGTTTGAAGAGCCAAGCCTTATGTCAGAGTTCTGATTATTAAGGAATTTTGAAGAGCCAATCCTTATGTTAGAGTTATGATTATTGGAGTTATCAAAATGACTCTTTGGGCTACATTAGAAATAAGGTGAGAGTAACTTAGCCTTGTTCCAAAATCTCTTGTAAGTAACTTAAAACTTAGTCAATTAGGAGAGTCCATTTTTTAATGGTAATTGTCTTATAAGTGACAGGTAACCAATGCTTTTATTGCCAACTTAAAGGATATATTATCTTGGACATGTGTAATAAACCATGATGTAATATATATAAAATTTGGTATAAAAGCTTGCCAAAAATTTAGTTAATCCAAAAAAGCTCACCCAAGAAAGCTGGATAAAAAATGCCCCCCCCCCCCCCCTTCAGTCCCCCATGTTGCAAAAGAAAAGAAATCCAAAGGGTTTGTACCCAAGAATAATAGAAGCTTTGTATTTGTATGGACTTTCGGTAATTAAACTCTAAGATGAAGAAATATTATTTCCATATTCCTTTCATGATACATCAACAATTGGATATAGTTGTAAGACATGAGCTATATTTTATATTAGCAAATTGTAGAAGAAGATCAATCCAAGACAATCATTACTACAGAATGGGAAACCAATGCCTATAGAGTGATGATATTTGGGCTTTGTAGCACCCTAAGTACCTTCTAGGGAGTCATGATGCCTACATTCCAAAACCATCTGCATGATTTTATTGAGATATACCTAGATGATTTTTGTGACTTTAGCCTACTTTGCAAGCACTAGGGACACCTACAACACTGCTTTAATTGATCTAGGGAATATGGAATCTCTCTAGATACTAACAAATGCATCTTTGGGGTATCTTTAGGCATTCTGTTAGACCATATAGTCTCCACACAAGGGAAAATGACAAAGCTTTCAACAGTTTGAAGAAATGACTTATCAAAGCACCCATCCTACAACCTCTTGATTGAATGGAGGAATTCCATATGCACATCGATGCATCAGTCAAAGCCTTTAGGTGAAATTCTTTCCTAGAAAGTGATTGAATTTGAATTCTTGGCAATGATATTTGCTTGGGAGAAATTTTGACATTGCCTTCTATCAATCCAATTCAAGTTCTATGTGGGTCATGAGGATATATCCTTCCTTATGATTAAAGATGATCTGAAAGGTCAAATAAGGAGATGATTACTCATATCCTTAGAGTTTGATTTTGAAGTGGTTACAAAGATTGGTCTCTTCCATGTACTAGCTTATTACCTATCACAAATATCACAAGGCCAAGATGATTTGGACCTTCTTGATGCTTCCTTGTTTCTCGCGGAGATTGTATCCCCATGGTATGTAGACATTGCCAACCTCTTGGCTACATAGTAATGCCCTCATTGAATGAAATTAACTTAGTCTAGATTGAATTAAAATATCAATAAATTCAAGAAACAACAAGTGAATGAGAAGTGAATCAAGTGTCATATCCATGCCATCGATGCAAATATATTTAATCTATAGAACAATGAAGCCATAACTAAATGATATCAAAGGTACAATGAGAATCATGGATGAGAGGCTGCTACAAGAAATCCACCTCTTGATATAGTGGGCATTGAGTATTCACCCTCAATGTTGGTGGGAAAGGCAAGAACCCTTAAGCTCCAAAAAATGGAGAATGTTTACGAATGTGCTAACAAATCATTACAGTGGCACACACTTACCTTTTATACTCCAATTTCATTTAAGGTATTTTCCTTTAAGCTAAAGGTACAAAAATTATTTTATTACAATCAAACCCTATCCAAAAGTTTTGTCCTCAAAACTTGAAGATGGAGAAGGTAAATGAATGGTGGAAATGAATAGAAAATGTCAAATACTAGAGAAACCTTGAAGAAGCCTCATCAAGATCAAACAGTGTATTTCAAAAAAAAATTCATGAGTAGGATAGCTATAGAAAATGGCCCATAACTTTGGATAGGCATGTTGGATTGGTGCATATGAGATATAAAAATGAAGTATACTTCAATAGGTATCCATCCATGCCTTGAAAATTCAATTTTGACATCAATAGGCCAATCATTTTGAATGCAAAAGTTTTATATAGCAAGTGGTCCACTGTTCAGTGAGCTACTATCCTCTTGGAGAAGCCATGGAAATTGTTCCAAATGCGAAGTATGCTGCCAAGAAGATTCTTCCATAGGCCATCACTTCCATTTAATAAGATATTCCATAATAATATGGTTCCTTAGAACCTTCTCCCGCTTACTAACAATCCTCTTGGGTTCATAGATGATTAATCCATCCTGATCAAGGAAAGCTAGTTCTTCAAGTACTTGAATATTAGGACCAATATACTTTCTGAGTTGAGAGACATGAAAAACAAAGTATGGGTTATTGAAGGTAAATCAAGTTAGTAGGAAAGATCTCAAACTTTTCTTGAAATTCGATATGGACCATAATAGCGATAAGCTTATTATGTCCACCTTTAAGAGAAGCATAATGGGACTTAGATACTTTAAAGAAGACCCAATCTCCCTCTTCAAAGGCCACATACACTACAAGATATAGACCTTATACCGACGTTTAAAGCGACGAAAATACAAATAACAAAATTTGCCCCCGTCGTCGCAAAAAGCGTCATTATTGACGATGCCATAGAAACGTTGCAATATGCGTCGCTACTTGCATCGTTATATGCGTTGCATTTTGCGACACATATAGCGACGCTACCAGTAAATTTGCAACGCTCATAGCGGGGCCAATAGCGACGCGAGCAGTAAATTTGCGACGCAAATAGCGACGGTAACAGGGGAAAAAAAAATTAGCACTGTGTGCTGTATGAGAGCTATACAAAATAGTTTCTGCACTACTGCATACAAAGCGCTTGCAAACAAAAAGAATGTATACTGAAATCATAAAACTAATACATGAAATAAATACATGATCGCATAAAATGGGATTGGTACAATCATGAAAGGATATCACTAATACATAGAAAATGTCTACATAGATCAGACAACTAAAAACTAAATGTGTGTGAGCTCCAAGGATCCAAGAGCGAGCTACAAATCCTCATCCCCCGAAAGCTCGTCCCGCCGCAAAGGAGCATCGAACGGATTTTGTAGAAAAAGAAACAACGTATCAATCCACCATACAATAATGCATTCAAATATCTCATGGTAACTAGGGACAAGAAAGATGAGTGACTTACAGGGCCGCCGCGTCTATACAATCGGTCGATCAATGCATTGAGACCGTGCCTCTCTGCATATCGAGTCTCAAGGCCTTGCGGATCACGATTTGTAATGGAGTGCTGCAAAGAAAACAAAATGCTAACTGTTAGAAACATGATTGTCAGTACAAAGAATATTTCAAAAAAACAAATAAGCAAAACAAAAGAGAAACTTACAAACTCCTCCAAATATGTCCTGTGGCCGCCATTCCCAAGATGATGCATCACTCCGGCCTCGAGTCGTGCCCTCGCCGCCTCCCGCTGCTGACTCCAACGTCCTGGCGAATCTATAGCCTCCTCCCTCAGTCGGTGCCAGTCGTCTGCATCTAACCACTTGGGCTTTGCAGCCCCACTCTTGATTGCCTTGCGTGCGTCGGATCATCTATGTGACATGTATGCATGCATGCAATCCATCATCCAGTCCGTAGAGAATCTATCTACTACGGCTGGCACTGGAAACTCCTCATGCAAGGATGCTACTATGTAGTCCTTGCTCCCCTCTTGTATGTTCTTCCAATGATCCAGGACGTTGCACCAAAAAACTTGTTGGCACAACTCCCTCATGCGAGCCATCACCCTCCTCCCCTCATCATTCATGATAACTGCTCCTGATCTACTATCAACTAGGTATCCATAACCCCTAGGAGTCTGCCTAAGATGGGTCCTCTCCCATCTCTGTCCACGCTCCTAGGCATATCCAGAAGACCCCTGTACATCCGGTGTACCGACGGGGGTACCCTCTCTTAGAGTGCCACTCAAAGAGGTGCCACCAAAGGGGGTGCCACCAAAAGGGGTGCCACCTGCTGACCGCTGCACAAAAGCCAGACTAACTGGAGTAGATGTCCCCATAGGTGTGACAAATCCTTGAGGTGACGCAGCTCCAGCTGAACGACAAGACGGAGATACCACGTCCGTGTCTCCATAGCAGCACCCCCTGATCCCGATGCAGTCCCTCCCTCTGGCCCAAGTCGTGAGCGTCGAGATCGTCTGCTCGAAGCTGAAGCATCTGATCGCGCTGAAGCAGATCTACCAGAGCGCCCTGACGAAAAACGAGACAGCTCCTGGTCCGCCATCTCTCTGAATCTTGCGAGCTAATTTGGAGACATGTGTGCCATCATGTCCTGAAACTCCTCATCGCTCATCCCTCGACTCATCTTGAAAATGTCACCTGCACAGATAAAAAATGGTGTTAGAATAATCAATTTAAACTATACAAAGCACAGTAATATAAATCATTTTTAAAAAATCCCTCTTAAAATGCATATCTTATGTACCTTTATGGAAGATCTAAACAACAAATTGAGTAATACAATTCTCCAAGAATGAAATATTCTATGGTCCCATGTTAATCTCCTGACACAACTCTGCATACATTGGAAGGTCGATAGACATGTCACCACAAAAGCACGAGTCTACCTCGTTCTCAAAAAATTCTTGGACTTCTGTATTTCCATCATTGTTAGCCGATGCGGGCTCCAAACTTGTGGTGGCCTCCACCCCTTGTAATATCGATCCCTCTATTTGCATATTTTCTTCATCTATGCCTGGAACATCGCTTTGATCATATACTCTTGCACTTCGAGGAGTTGAAGGTATAACATACCACCATCGAGGTTGTTGGGGGTTTGGATAGAAGATTACCTGTTCACAAACACGTACAAAGCGAGTTCAAACCATTGTGACATAAACCATGTCGTATTACAATTAGCAAGAAAATGACTCTTTTCACCTGTTCACAATGGGCTGGCAACACAAAGGTGTCGCGCAAATCTGTCCATTTTTTTTCGGAATCTATTTCGAGAAATCCAGATGGATCTCGTCGAACTGTTGCTCCAACTCCTCCAAGTACCACTTTGAACCACTGTACATCGAATAGTATCATGGATAAGGTACGGTAGTCCACCGTAATAATACTTTGTAAGTTTCCAAAATACTCCATCTCATCCACAACCGTGTTCGGATCCATTGCTCGTCGCCGGCTCTCTTGCTCAAACCTTGCCATGATACCACAGTCCATTGTGAAGCGCATTTTGTCAATACGCTCCACGCGAAAATGCCGTCCGCGCGACCACGCTGCACTATATATTTTGTACTGCACATTTGAAACACTCAAATTAGATGTAGCAAGCAAATTTAGATACGACACATTCTAAACCCCTCATCACCTTTGGACTACATCCCCTCGAGAACTCCCACTCCTCCATTAAGACCTCTGTCCCTTCGCTGGATACTGTGGTCAAGGCTCCATGCAACCATCATGTTGACATAAACCGCGGCATCTCCTCCATGCCTTTGAGATATCGAATCGGTCGGTGACGCATACTGCGTCGGAATTCGGTTCGCGCTTCCTCTTGATCTTGCCTTGTAATCTGGTACTTGGCGAGCCACGTCTCCATGGAGGCATGGTGTAACATACAAAAGCGATTAACCTTCTCTTCCATTGAGGCATCCATTCTTTTTTCTACCCCATTTCCAACCACCACATCTCCAGTCATTCTATCATCGTCCTTCAGCGTCCATAGCATTTCATTGTCTGGTTCCACCGTTGGTAGCCATTGCGAGATATGCACTAACGCCTCTGACACCAACCAACCTTCCGCCATGCTACTTCTGGACGAGCTCGTTGTCGCACAAAGACTTTCAGGGTTTTCATGAAGTGCTCCAGGAAGAACATCCATCGCATATGGACAGGTCCAGCAATCTGCACTTCGTCCACAAGATGCACAAGAAGGTGAACTTGTATCGTGAGCATGCTAGTGGGCAGGTATTTCTCAAAGAGACAGACCATCTCAACTGCTCCCCGCCTTGCGGATTCAATAGAGGATGTCTTAATCTCTTTCTATGAGATCCATTGCACCAAAGTCGACAACTTGTAAATGGCCCCACAAATTTCTGGAGTAAGGCATCTGCGATCGCAATCGGTAGGACAAACTGCCACAAATGAGAAAGACTTATGAATAATGGCCACTTTTCAAATTGCAAAATGTCCACGCTAATTACAATCCATTCTGTTCACAAACCTGACATATCTTATGCCAATCATGGGATTTTAGCCCAGACAATTGGTCATCTTTAGAAAATGCGGACCTGAGAGAACACATCATACCCGTCGGAGTGTGGATAGACTTGATTACTTGCTTCACAATGCGCTTTTCTTTGGTAGACAAAACCCAGGGAGCGCGAGGAAGCTGCACTCCCCCTTCAGCACTCGACTGCGGCCAAAGCGCCTCCATCTTACCTAACTCCTTCAAATCCATTCGTGACCCTATAGTGTCTCTCTTTCCTGTGATGTGGTCCCATAGCAAGCTGCCCACATTTTTGAAAATATGCATGGGATCCAACAAGTGGTTGACCTGTAAGTGGGTCCAATATAGCAACTCGTAGAAAACTGAGAACCGTCACATTCCATTTGGATGTGATTCCGGGTTTACCATTTTCAGCTCATACCAGCTTGCAGCGTTCATATGTGCTAGAGGTCGTCCAAGAAAACCTTCCCTGAGTTCATGATCCTCCGGCAAGAAAGCGGCGTGTCCTTGATATACCATCTTCTTTATGGTTCGTGACCTTCGGGAGTCTAACTATGGCCCACACAATGGACAAGCATGATAACCTGAGGTAACCAGACCTGTAAGGCGAGCCATGATCTAGTGAATACTTGATTGAATGAAATAAAATATAGATATTACCAGCGATAACAGAGGTCTGCTCACCTGAGCACTCTCCCAATCCCGGAAACTCATGCATCGTCCACATGAGAATGGCTTGAATGTTGGCTGACCGCCGACCATCGCGCCTGCTCATATCTTGCACAGTGACCCCCTCCTCCCACAAAATCTTAAGCTCATTGACTAATGGACGAAGATACACGTCCATATTTTTTACTTTGTAGTGGCCTGAGACGAGCAAGCTAAGGATGAGATGTCTTTTCTTCGTAGAAAGCCATGGAGGGATGTTGTAGTTGACAAGCACTATAGGCCACACACTGTAAGAAGTCGAGCGCAGACCAAATGGGTTCACACCATCCATGGCGAGACCGAGCCGAAGATTCCTTGGCTCTCACGCAAAGCCTGGGAAGGTAGAGTCAATGTGGCTCCATGCATGCGAATCCGCTGATATTCATTGAACTCCATCCGTGGACCTATTCTGCACATGCCACGTTGTCAAGCTTGCCATGCCAGACGTGCGAAACATGTGGTTTATGCGGGGGATGAGCGGAAAGTGTCTGAGAACTTTTTTAGGGATGGTTTGCCCTTGCAAGTCCTGTCGATACCTGTGAGCACCACACTTTGGACATGTCTCCATAGTCTCATATTCATCTCGAAACAGTATGCAGTCGTTGATACATGCATGGATGTTATTGTAGTCCATGCCAAGCTTCCGTAAAACATGTCGTGCATCATCACGAGACTCAGGCACGGTATTTGCAGATGGTAATATATGGTATTTCAATAACCTGAAAAAAATCATAAAACACCTTGAAAAAGCACAAATGTTTGCAATAATACTGTAAAAGAAAAAAATCAATGAAGCCTATGTGCAAGGTACTTGAATAACTCAGTCACACTCATATCGCTCCAACCGTATTTTGCTTGCACACTTAAGAGTGCAAGCAATGTCTTCAACGGAGATACTCGGCACCCATCATATAATGGTATGGATGCTTCCTCTCTAAGTGGGTCAGATGTCTCAACATCCATCGGAATCAATGCATTGATCATTGCCTCCATCTCAAGCTCCAAGATTGTAGGTAGGTCAGGAAGGTTGTCTGTCTCCTCTGGCATTGACAGTATAGATGGGCCTTGCGAGTGCTGGATTGACTCCTGCAATCCATCCATCGCACGTCCACGAACTCTTCTAATTGGCTGCAAAGGGTGCACTCCCCCTTGGGTCGAGACATCACCCCCCTGGATAGAAAATTTTCCAACAAGACCCAATGTTATTGTGTATGGTTTTCAATTAGCTTGCGAGAACAATGCTTGATTAATATTAACTTCAAATTATCGTTTGCTGAAAATCCACAATCGCCTGATCAATGATCTCAGATTGAAACTCGCCAAATCATCGTAGGTGTTCTATAGACAATTGGCATTTTCGTTTAATTGCCAACTTGCATTGAGAGCAAGGACATGGGACACGCTGATTAAGATACGTCTTGCGGTCTTGAACAATAAGACCTTCTTCGTTTTCCATCTTATCTACATTACAGCAAACGAGGCTTAAATGAATAGCTTTATGGAGATGTACGTCAAGTTGCAAGTTGACCATAAATCTTCCATTGTACGTCAAGGTACATAGTAGTTGAGAGATTTATGGAGATGTACGTCAAGTTGACCATAGCTTTATGGAGATGTACTCAAGTTACATAGTAGTTGAGAGATTTTTCGATGTTATATCTCGGCCTTGTATCATGCTCAAGGATTTGTTTGTCCCAGTAGATAATTATTCGTTATTGTAAAAAATTGCACTAGAGGGCTTTGAGTATAAGTAATCCATTTTGAGCATCATTGAGGATCTCTTAGTCTAATAATAAATCAGTCTCAACAAAAAGCATCTTAGAAATGTTGTTTTTTGTCCTAGGATCACGTATTAAAATTAATGCCATCTATGAAATTTATCAACTATAGTAATAAAATTTATTTCAATCAATTCTACTCATAGTCATAAGACCTGAGAGAAAATATCCTATACTCAATTTAAGGGATTCTTCTTCTATAACAATACTTTTGGGTTCATTTTGATGAAGTGCCATAATGACCATTAGTAGGGTATCATTTTCTTTTAGTCCTTCCATTGACTAATTGGCATGATTTCTAATTTGTTATGCCTATAAAGTTAATACAAAAACAATGAATTATGCATATCACAATTAGATCCCTTACTTGGACATTATGAAGGACATGACCAATTTTAAGCCATCTTAAAGAGTCACTGATGTACATGGCCCATGGCAAAGCACATTGCATACCATTATCGATAAGTCTAATATCTTAAATTTCCTTCCCCTCCCTCTCCCTCTCTTTCTCTCTTTCTCTCTTTCTCTCTTATTTCCTCTCCTAAACAAGCAAAAAAGAAAGTGATTCCCTCTCCCTCTCTTTCTCTTTCTCTCCCTCTCTCATTTCCTTCCCCTCCCTCTCCCTCTCTATCTCTCTTTCTCTCTCATTTCCTAAACAAGCATAAAAATAAAGTGATTTAAACATTAAACAAGCAAAAGGGAGAGGGAGAGAGAGACAATGCACTCTCCCTCTCTTTCTCTTTCTCTCCCTCTCTCATTTCCTTCCCCTCCCTCTCCCTCTCCCTCTCTTTCTCTCTCTCTCTTTCTCTCTCATTTCCTCTCCTAAACAAGCAAAAAATAAAGTGATTTAAACATTAAACAAGCAAAAGGGAGAGGGAGAGAGAGAATGCACTCTCCCTCCCTCTCCCTCTCTTTCTCTTTCTCTCCCTCTCTCATTTCCTCCCCCTCCCTCTCCCTCTCCCTCTCTTTCTCTTTCTCTTTCTCCCTCTCCCTCTCCCTCTCCCTCTCCCTCTCCCTCTCTCTTACTCTCTCGTTTTCTCTCCTAAACAAGCAAAAAAGAAAGTGATTTAAACATTAAACAAGCAAAAGGGAGAGGGCGAGAGAGAATGCACTCTCCCTCCCTCTCCCTCTCTTTCTCTTTCTCTCCCTCTCTCTCCCTCTCCCTCTCTTTCTCTTTCATTTCCTCTCCTAAACAAGCAAAAGAGAGTGATTTAAACCTTGAACAAGCAAAAGAAAGAGAGAGGGAGACTCACCGATGAGATATGGCGAGCGTGGGGTGGCTCCTCTTTGCAATGAAGACTCCTCCTCTCCTTCGTGAACAACGGCGGCGATGGCGGCGGTGGCGGCGGCAAGTCTTCTTCCTCTCCTTCTCTCACGACGGTCGCTCTCTCCCTCGCTCTCGCTCTCAAAACTCACAATGGAGCAAACGTGAAATGAAAACTGCGCTCAGTTTCGGCCGTGTTTTTTCCCTGTGGCCCGTCGCTATTTGCGTCGCCAATAGTGACGCCGCTATCCACCGTCGCTAATCGGCGTCGCTACTAGCTCAAATCCTTGTAGTGATACCTTCGCTTATCATCATCAGCATAAGATTTCATAGTCTCTTGGGCTTTTCAAATATTTTCCTTACATTTCTTCATAAGGGCCTCCATGTTTTCCAACTCTTCCTTAGGAAGGGGATTCACTTCATCATGAAACAATGCTCAAGATACTTGAAGCTTATAGCCATATAAAGCCTCAAAAGGTAACATGCCTATACTCATGTGGTATATGTTGTTGTAGCAAAACTCTACAAGATGAATCCAATGATCAAAGACATTTTGTGTGTGATGGCAAAAATGTCACAAATAGACTTCCAACCACTTGTTGATTCTTTCAGTTTAACCATTGATTTGTGGGTAGTAAGCTATAATTAGAGTTAGTTTTGTTCCCATGGAAGTGAAAAGGCTTTTCCAAAAATTTCCCATGAATTTTGTATTTATATCATAAATAATCTTCATAGGTAAACCATGAACTCTAAAAATTCCTTACATGGAATAATTCTACCACTTGTTAAATTGGCTGAATATTGGAGTTTGGTGGGTATAAAATGGATTGACTTGGTAAGATGATCAACCACTACAAAAATACTATTCCAACCCTTCTTAGTGGAGGGTAGTCCTTTAATGTAGTCTAGGTTGATATCAGTCCATTTACCGTGTGAAATGGGTATTGTCTAAAATAAACCACTAGGAAATCAATTGGAATCTTTATTTTGTTGGCCTAATAAGCATTGCATCACAAATTCTTTGACATCTTTCCAAAGTCCTTTCCAATAAAAGAATTTACGGATCTGATCAAAGGTTTTAAATAAACCAGTATGCCCTTTGAAAGGAGAAGAATGCATCTTTTGTAAAATCCTTTGCTTGAAAGATGATTGAGGAGTAAAATATACTATGCCTTTAAATCAAAGAATTCCATTTTGGTAGTTGAAGTTGGAAAATTCAAATTCATTGCCTTGTTGTAATTTCTTCATGATATTGGCTATTTGCTCATCAAACAAATATTTTTCCTCTATGTCTTAGCACTACAAGATATAGACCTTATACTGATGTTAAAAGTGACGAAAATGTAAATAATAAAATTTGCCCTCGTTGTTGCAAAAAGCATCATTATTGGTGACGCCATAGAACAGTTGGTATTAGTGTCATTATCAGCGTTGCTATTTGCGTCGGTATCAGCGTTGCAACATTGATATCGACACAAATAGCGACGCTCATAACGACACTCTGCAACACTAATAACGACGCAAATAACGATGCGTGCAGGTAAATTTGTGATGCTAATAGCGATGGTAACAGGGGAAAAAAGAAATTGTGGCAGGGCAGCATTGTGTGCTTTATTTGGGCCATACAAAATAGTTTCTGCACTATGTACAATGCTTGTGTAAACAAAAACAAAGTGTACTGAAATCATAACACTGATACATGAAATAAATACATGATCACATAATGAAAGCGACTAGTACAATCATGACAAGATTGTTGGGGGTAAAGGCGCCTCTGCCTAGCCGCCCGTGTATTACTACACTGACAATCACCGCCACTGCACACTGTAGGTGGCGGGCGCTTGTCTCCATCACTTTATTCTTTATTCTTTTAGTGATAGTTTGAATAAAGGAAGGCTCGGTCACACATTGTGACTATTGGAGTTCCCATTTCTAGTCTCTCCCTTTCTTGCTCTTGCTCTCCTGCCATAGCTCTCGAGTCCAACCTTTGATCCGTCACTCCCTTTCAACTGGTATCAGAGCTTTTCTTTCTCACTCTTGAGCTTGATTCATGGCATTCTCAGCATCCCATCGACTCCCTACTTGCATTGGGTCTCCTTCCCAAAAGCCATATTCGACTCCTTCGAGCTCCCGTTACTCCCCAGCTTCCCGAGCACCTTCCCAGCATTGTTGGGCACCTTTAAGGCATTACATCAGAGGTATTTGATCATTTTATTTGGGGTTTACTTCAGTTCTCAGGTCTCATAGGCTGTAAACAAGATTGGGGCAGCCACACCATTGAAGCTCCCTTGCTTATATCTCACTTGTCTTTGAACAAGACTTGTTGGAGCTTGTTTGAGGCCTTCCTTGGCTTTAACCGGACCCCTCCGAAGCTTGGCCACCATTTTTTGCAACCCCAAGACCAGCATTTACAGTTGGCGGAATCACACAGCCCTCCCATATGTGTCTTCAACATTGACAGTCACAACAACAGCTCTCCCCCTCCATTGGCACTTGAAAAGGCTCCATTTCGAGCATATGAACATGCTTTGATGCTTGATTTTAATGATTGATGTGTTGGCATAGCATTTGGACTGATTTAACACTGTTTTGGGACTATCATAATAGTCCACAGGCAATTTATGACAGTGTTACACTGACATTTGATGCTACAACTTGTTTGGCATTGTAATTTGATGCACAATTGGTCCCGTTTGATGCTCGGATGTTAGGGGAATGTATGCCTATTGTTTGGCAACCATTTGGAGCTGATTTTGGTGCTGAAATTTGTTTGAAGAGGAGAGAGAGACAGGGTTGAGCAATGTCTGAACCATTCAGGTTCCATCATATTCTTCTCATTATTTTATCATAGAGTAAAACACACATACAAGAGTAACATAGAGTAAGTGACACGCTGACTAGACAGACTAACCATAGTCAGGTCACTGACTAGCTAACCGACTTATTTAATGTAGTCACATGCAGGAGACAGCTGTACACTAGCTATCATGTCGGTAGTACATAAAGACAGTCACACACACTACACTGAGAGCTTGACTTCTAACAATCCCCCTCAAGCTCAAGACAACATCTGCACACCAAGTAGCTGTCTAAAACCACAAAACTTATCTTTACCCAGAGACTTGGTAAAGATATCTGCTACCTGCTCATCAGTCCTCACATGCATAAGATCAACCTTTCGTGCAAGGACCATCTCATGAATAAAGTGGTAGTGTACCTCTATGTGTTTTTTCCTGGCATGGTAAACTGGATTCATGGCCAGGAGTACATCAGATTATCACATAACAGTTTCACTGGAGCATCAACCTGAATATCCAAGTCAGCCATAAGCTTGAGCAGCCAAGCAATCTCACATGCTGCCAATGCAGCCCCCCTGTACTCTGCCTCAGTACTAGATAAAGCAACCATAGGCTGTTTCTTGCTGCTCCAACTAATCATGCCACTACCAAAGCTAAAGGCATAGCCACTCGTAGATTGTCTGTCAGTTGAGCATCCTGCCCAATCTGCATCTGTGTATCCAATCAGTGTCAAGGGCTTATCTCTAACATAGAACAGCCCATAGTCTACAGTGAACTTAACATACCTCATGATGCGTCTAACTGCATCCAAGTGTGGCTTTCTCGGCTTCTGCATAAACTGGCTTATCAGCCCTACTGCATAGCTCAAGTCAGGCCTAGTGATGGTCAAGTAAATCAGACTGCCGACCATCTGCCTGTACATAGTCACATCTTCTACTTCAGCCCCAGTGTTCATGTCTAGCTTTACATTCTGGTCCAGAGGTGTATCCAGTGGTTTGCATTCAGCCATGCCATACTTCTTAAGCATTTCCATGGCATAGAGCTTCTACATCAGCCATAAGCCATTTTCAGCTGGTACAACCTCAATACCCAAGAAATACTTCAGATCTCCCAGATCTTTCATGTCAAATTCAGATTTCAGCATCTTCATAGCATGCTGAATTCCCATGTCATCATCTCCAGTGATTATCAGGTCATTAACATATATGACCAGCACTACCAAGCCATTGTCAGTCTTCTTTGTAAATAGGCTATGATCAGCCCTACCAACAGCAAACCCCAATCTCTGCAAGTAGTTACTGATCCTAGCATGCCAAGCTCTCAAAGCCTGTTTCAGCCCATATAATGCCTTTTTCAGCCTGCATACATAATGCTGAAAATCAGGGTGCACATACCCTTTCGGCTGAATCATATAGACATCCTCTGCTAGGTCACCGTTAAGAAATGCATTCTTAACATCCATTTGCTGTAATTTCTAGCCTTTAGCAGCAGCCAAGGCAACAACAGTTCGTATGGTTGCCATTTTTGCAACCGGGCTGAATGTTTCATCATAATCCAAGCCATACTGCTGAGCATATCCTTTAGCGACCAGCCTTGCTTTGTACCTTTCCACACTGCCATCAGACTTACATTTGATTTTATAAACCCATTTGCAGCCAACAGGCTTTTTCCCTTCAGGCAGTGGTACCAAATCCCAAGTCTGATTTTCAGCCAAGGCTTTCATCTCTTCGTCCATAGCCATGCACCAATTTTCATCCTTTGCTGCTTCAGCATAAGTACCTGGTTCTTTGATCTCCATCACTTTTGTCATGTATGCATAATGCTTTGCAGAGTAGCCACTGTATGTCAACCTGTCAACAGGGTATCTGACCCTCTACGAGCGTCTAAGTTGTGGTCCACTACTCGATTCACCTCTCTCATGAGGCGGAATGTACCTGTTCTGCCTCGTGCCAGGCGTATAGACAGTCGGAATACCAAGTTCGCTGTCTAAAGTATCACTAGACTTATAGCCCAAAGTCATTCTGCCAGGTGTCATCATACCATCCTCAATAACTTTCTCTTTTCCTTTGCTATCCAAGACATCATGTCTCCCCCTCACTGACATACCCGTGTCAGTGGACGGTGAGCTCCTCAATCTCCCTGTCCATGGGGATACTGTCTGACTGATAGGTCGTGTCATAGCATTGCTTTGCTGCATATCAACTGTAGAGACATGAGTGGAAGGCATATCGGATGGCACTGCAACTGGTGATACATACCAAGAACCCATCTCATCAATGATGGCATCCCTGCTTACCAAAGTCTCCCTGGTAGAGGGATCATAACATTTGTATGCCTTCTTCTCTTGCGAGTATCCAATGAACACACTCTTATGCGCTTTGGGATCCATCTTTTTCCTTTTCTCATTTGCAATGTGCACATAAGCAAGATAGCCAAAGACCTTCATGTGTCTTACATCCAGCTTATAGCCATAGAGCCTCTCAAACGGTGTCATGTCATGAATGCCTGCAATGGGAGTCCTGTTCAAAATATATGCAGCTGTCACAATAGCCTCTGCCCAATAGTAAAGCGGCATATGCTTCTCATTCATCATGGCCCTAGCAGCTTCCATTAGAACCCTGTTCTTCCTTTCAGCTACTCCGTTTTGCTGCGGAGTGTAGCTGCAGGTTAGCTGCCTACGAATGTCATTTTCAGCCAAAAAATCAGCAAATTCATTGGAGACATACTCCCCACCGCTATCAAATCTCAAGCAAGAGATGTAACATTCAAATTCCTTCTCAACTTGCGCTTTAAATTTCTGAAAAATAGCAAAGACCTCATTTTTTGTTTTCAATATGTAAAGCCAGGTATATCGACTGTAGTCATCAATGAAAGATACATAGTATCTGGAACCCCCCATAGATGCATTATGAGCTGGTCCCCAAACATCAGAGTGCACTAACTGCAGTGGTCGTGTACTCTGTCTTACATGCCTGACAAACGGCAATCGTGACTGCTTACCAAACTGGCAAGCCTCGCATACATGACCAATATCTGAATATTGGAATCTAGGTAACCCTGTTACCAGCTGCTTCTTCTGCATGGTCTGCAGCCTCTGCAAATTGACATGCCCCACTCTCTTGTGCCAAATCTCTGTCCCTGATAGTGCCAGAACCCTGGGCAAACATAGCGGAGTTCATCTCTGGCAGTGTAGCATCAAGAGTGAACATTCTTCCATTTCTGTGGCCTTTCGCGATCAACTTGCATCCATTGCCAAACTCTTCAATAAAGCAGCCATGCTTATTGAAGCGAACCTGCAAGTTCTGCTATGTCATCTGGCCCATAGACAATAGGTTCTTCGTAATCGAAGGGACATGCAAAACATCATGAAGATTCTTCTTCCTGCCATCATGTACAACCAGAGGCACTTTCCCCTTGTGCTCTATGCTATGCTGCGTATCATCACCTGTGCATACATAACCATGCTTTTCAGCCACCATATCCGTGAACCAATCACCATGAGGGGTCATGTGATTCAAAGCCCCCGAGTCAATGTACCACACTGCATCATCAGATGATTTTTCAGCAGCCTTATCTTTGACATACTGCATAGCAAACAGTCTATCACCAGAGTCATTTGCCTAACTGGACGTAGCATAATGTCCATGCTGCTTGCCCTTCTGATTTCCCTGCTTCTTCCAGCAATCCTTTGCAATATGCCCATACTTTCTGTAGTAGTGACAATCCTTATCTTTATTTGGATTGTCTGACTGACGCTGTTGCTGCCAAGAGCCTCTGCCACGAGAGTTAGATCTCCCCCTGCCTCGAAAGTTGCCACTACCTTGTGCATTTGATGACTACTGATTGCTATTACTAAAGGATGCATTCTGCTGGCCCCCTCTGCCAGATCCATAGCCTCTACCACGGCTACCACGACCACGCTGATTCGAATAAAAAACTGCATCCTTATTCTTTGAGCTGCTTGACCCTGTAGCTAAGCCAAGCTTCACCTCTTCATGAATCAATAATGCAACCAGCTCATTAAAATCAGGCATCTCAGCCCGCACAGATACTGAAGTGTCAAAAGACTTGTACTCCGGACCCAAGCCATTTAAGGTCACTGCAACCATATCCTCATCTTCTACCTGTGAGCCAACAGATGCCAGCTGATCTGCTATGGTCTTAACCTCTGTGACATAATCTTATATGGATCTATTCTTCCTCTCCATGTTATTGAATTTTTGCTTCAGTTGTATCTTCCTTGCACTTGTAGTTGTGCCATAGTATTTGACCAATATATTCCATGCATCTGATGGGGATTTACAGTTCATGATCTGCATCACCATAGCATCCGAGATACATAATGACAGCCAATGTAAAACTCTGCGAGCTCTTTCCGTCCAGGCTCGATGTGCTCGTCTTTAATCAGCTGTAGGATTCCTATCTAGAACTTCAGGTTCAGCCTCAACACCCGTCACTAAGTCCCAATATCCTTTACCTATTAGAAAGTTCTCCATGCGGAACTTCCATATTGCATAATTGTTGCTATCAAGCTTTTCTCCCACAATCTGGGTTACATTATCAGTTCTATCAACATTTGCCATGTTGTAGACCTTGCTTGGCTACCTGCAAACTAAGATCTTCTTAACAGTTCAACTTCAGCCCGGAACTGTTTATGACAGTTTTCTGCAATTAATTGCAGGAAAAAAACCAGTAAATTTCAGTCAAATATCAGCCCAAACAAAGTCACAATCGGTTGATCCAACTCATAAAGACAACTGCCAATACATATGCCTGATGTTCAGTTCAGATTTAACTCCTACAGATCCACTGCCAGGGTCCAAAAGCATGCAGTCCAAACCTGTAAACTGCAATTACAGCAGCCTTTCCTAAGTCAAACTCCACCTGGATACATGTAATACATGTTCCAAAGCTGCTTAGTTGACTGCTGGTACATATGCCACTTCAGACATAAGCATAGAGACATCAGCCAGTGTATTCTTAACAAGTGCCAATGCCAAAAGTTTATGTAAAGATTGCAATCAATAAACCAGCATAACCCGCTTCAACTAGCTCAAAAAAGTCCTTAAATCAGACCATACATTTGCTTCAGTATGTCACCGTTAGTACATGACTATGTAGTGACAATACCCTGTCTACATCTGACAAGCAAGTCAAACAAAATGTCTACAATTTATATTCATCCCAAGAAGACAAGATTTCTTTTATTTCAGCTGCAAACTTCCAGTATTCAGTGGCATTTGATGCTCCTCTCAACCCAAGTCAATTCTAACATGCATATGACAGTCCAAAGCTGCTTAGTTGACTGCTGGTACATATGCCACTTCAGACATAAGCATAGAGACATCAGCCAGTGTATTCTTAACAAGTGCCAATGCCAAAAGTTTATGTAAAGATTGCAATCAATAAACCAGCATAACCCGCTTCAACTAGCTCAAAAAAGTCCTTAAATCAGACCATACATTTGCTTCAGTATGTCACCGTTAGTACATGACTATGTAGTGACAATACCCTGTCTACATCTGACAAGCAAGTCAAACAAAATGTCTACAATTTATATTCATCCCAAGAAGACAAGATTTCTTTTATTTCAACTGCAAACTTCCAGTATTCAGTGGCATTTGATGCTCCTCTCAACCCAAGTCAATTCTAACATGCATATGACAGCATATATGTCTTTCAGATGTCTGCATCTGTCACTCTGTGCTTCAGTAGAAAGCAAAATGCTTACTGCCCACAATCCAAGACAGTTTCCAGCCACAAAAGAAGCTTCAGTTCTGTGTATTTCAACCACTAAACTCAGCTTGCAATTGATCAAGACAAGTACATGTAGCCTCCAGCATGTACCTATACTTCACAGGTGCTTCTGGGCATACTCAAGAGCTTCCAATGCTCTTCAAAGTGTTGTAGACTCCATGTATGCTATGTATACAGCAGTGCAGACAATTTACACAGTTCTGCCCACTCTATTTCAGCTCATATCAGAGCTTAACCACAAGTAGTTACTCCATGTACTTCACAAATACCTTTTTCAGTAAGCATACATTAGGAGAAATATGGACTCTCTTTTTTCCCCCTTAAGGAGTGAATAAAAAAATATAGGCCTAACCAATGAGAGAGCTGGGATTCCAGATTCATGTAACATGAATCTTCTAGCCATATCTTGGACTAAATCTTCCCTCAGCAATAAAATAAGGGAAAAGGGGAGTACAAAGCTGTCACTTCTTGGAAGTTTGTGCCTCGAATTTTCATTTTCTTATTTTTTATGTTTGACTTTTCTTTTCTCCCCTTTTCAGTTTCCCCCTCTTTTTTAGGCGGAACTCAAATTTGTCATATCTCTTTCCCCGCTTCTTCTTTCCTGACGAAATTTTACAACCTCACTGTTTCTTGCCATGTCTGTAACCCTGTAAAATTTCATTTGCTTTGCACAAGCACAGAGAGAGATTCATGTGTTTTATGAGAGCAGAGCTTGTTTTACCAAAGCCCTAAGATTCTCTTCACAAAACTCTACAGGTATATTTTTCTCTTCCATAGATGTTCTATGGTAAAGTTTTATCTCGTTTGGAGAAAACCTGTGCAAGTTATGTGCATTCTCTGACATGTAATTTCTTTTGTTTTGATGCTCTAGGAGTCTCTTACAGTCAATAATAGTGATATTTTGAATACTCAACTTCTTCTTCAACATCTTAGGGTTTCTCTGTAAACAAAGTTACAGGTATATTGTCTTGTTTTTTTGTTGCTCCACTGTTAAATTTTATCTCGTTTAGACAAAATGTATACAAGTTACATGCATACTGAGATTTCCTTTGTTTTTTTACTCCAAGAATCTCCGAGGGTGAAGAACAATGATTTATTAAGAACTCAACTTCTACAACATCTTTAGGATTTTGAACACTCAACTTCTTCTTCAACATCTTAGGGTTTCTCTGTAAACAAAGTTACAGGTATATTGTCTTGTTTTTTTGTTGCTCCACTGTTAAATTTTATCTCCTTTAGACAAAATGCATACAAGTTACATGCATACTGAGCTTTCCTTTGTTTTTTTACTCCAAGAATCTCCGAGGGTGAAGAACAATGATTTATTAAGAACTCAACTTCTACAACATCTTTGGGATTTTGAACACTCAACTTCTACTTCAACATCTTAAGGTTTCTCTGTAAACAAAGTTACAGGTATATTGTCTTGTTTTTTTGTTGCTCCACTGTTAAATTTTATCTCATTTAGACAAAATGTATACAAGTTACATGCATAATGAGCTTTCCTTTGTTTTTTTACTCCAAGAATCTCCGAGGGTGAAGAACAATGATTTATTAAGAACTCAACTTCTACAACATCTTTGGGATTTTGAACACTCAACTTCTTCTTCAACATCTTAGGGTTTCTCTGTAAACAAAGTTACAGGTATATTGTCTTGTTTTTTTGTTGCTCCACTGTTAAATTTTATCTCGTTTAGACAAAATGTATACAAGTTACACGCATACTGAGCTTTCCTTTGTTTTTTTACTCCAAGAATCTCCGAGGGTGAAGAACAATGATTTATTAAGAACTCAACTTCTACAACATCTTTGGGATTTTTTGCAGAGAAAGCCACAGGTATATTGCCATTTTTTACTATTGTTCCATGGTTAAATTTCAACACATTTGGACAAAGCCTATATAAGTTATATGTATGTGTTGACCCAATATTTCTTTTGTTTTTATACTACAGGAATCTGTCAGTGAAGGAACAATGGTCTTGCTATAAGTCAACTTCTTGTTCAACATATCTAGGGATCTTTGTGAAAGAAATTACAGGTACAATGTTTCTTTTTTAAATTGATCCATTTAAATTTAATTTCATTTGGAGATAACATTTGCAAATTATACACATGTTGATAGGTAACTTTTGTATTTGGTTGTTACAGATGTCTTCACGGAGGAAAAATATCAGTAGCATACTTGCAGTGGAGGTCTTCAATAGGAAAGATAATGGCGGTAATTGGATTTGTGATAAGTATTATAAGTTGGATTGGATTTTGATGCACCCAAGTACTCGAGGGAGTTTCAAGGTCAAGCGCAAGGATGTTGCAAACCCTAGCAAACATTGGAAAGGTAGAATTCTAGAGTTCAGAAAAGTGTTTAATGGCACAAGTGCAGTAACAGAAGTGTTGATTCAGCATGTTTATACGCATAAACAAATCTCTATACACGACGAGAACAACATTGCAAATTATAAACAAAACAGTAAGTTGTTAAATTTTATCATTGATTATTCTTTTGTATCAGAGTTGTTTTTAAAAGTCTTTGCAGTATTCTAATTCAGTCTTGTTTGATTGACAGCTCTATATCCATCAACTTTGCATGAATGGCAGAATGTGGAATGTTTAAGCGGCAAGATACATGTTTGGCATGAAGAGATAGGTTCTTTGATCTATGATAATACCTCTACAAGTCAACTTGCCACTCAAAATATCTTTTTTTATAATTCATTGTATGTGGTAGAAAGCCAGAGATTGCAGCATGTCCCATTGCCGCCACTGTCTAGTGGTGAATGGTTCATTGGTAGCTTGGAGTTGTTAGGAGCTTGCAAGTCGAAGATAAAATCTGACATCAATAGTGCTATGAAACCCACCACAGGCTCCAAAGATGTGCATCTTAATTGGTTTATTCCATTCTCATTGTTTGCACATTTGTTTGGTTCATGTGATGTTTTTAAGAAAACAAAGATTACTTATCAATGCAAGTGTCCATCCGAGGAATGGATGAGTCAGCTATTGGGTGAGTCTTGGGAAGTCAAAATAACACATTTTGATGAGACGATTGAGTGCAGGGTCAACCAATCTGATATTACATTCAGGTAAAACTTTTTTACTACTTTGCATACCTTGATTTAATTGACATAGGTCTCGCTTAGATGAATTGTTATGTTAGTCGCATTGATCACTTACCATTATTTTTGTTTTTATTACAGGTATTTCATTGCTAGACAAACTCTGTGCGTTCGCTTTCGATATAGAAGATGGCCACTTTTGCGAGGGGAGTGGATCAGCTTGGATCAAGATATCCGAGATGACACACATACAGCGCTCGTAGATGTGGTAATCTTGTGGAGTGGTCATAATCCTTTCGTAGTCAGTGCAGAGAGTCATTGGCCCATTTATTTTCTGAGACAAGAAATCCAATTAATGTCTAGTGAGCCCCTCTACAACTTCTATTTCAAGTTAGATAATAGAAAAGTCTGGACTCGTAGTGAGCAATCCATGACATGTAAACAATGTGCTTCTCCACATATCCTTGAGATAGTGGAATCCTTGTAAAAAAACTTTATAAAGAGCGAATACATACCTTTTTTGAACTTCTGAGTACTTTAAATTTTAGTTTACTGTGATCCAAGCGTGCGATAATACATACTGTAATTACTCAATCGTGCAATTAGAAATCATAATTAAATTGCAGGTTAGAGGTCTATAATCTAGAGAATATTGTCTTTGCACAATGATATATTGTAGCACATCTCTGCTGCTCGTTTATTACATTTTAATATTAAATTGGATCCAAAGGGAATTTCAAGGCCTTTTAGATTTATTTTCTTTAAAAAATTATATATTTTCTCTCGTTAGACTTGAATATACTCAGCGACCCAAACATATTCGAGGATATAATAATGTAGAATGAAGCGTTTGTCTGTATGAGTAATTTTAACAGTGACTTTAAAGTACTGAAATAAAGAAACTAAGGTAAGAGTTTTAATTTGAAACTTTAGAATTAATAACTTTATAAAGAACCTTTATTTAAAACCCTAGACACATAAAAGCTATAACTCCAAACTCATTTTCGCTTTCATTCTCCACTTCCCTACACTTGTGCTCTCATTCCTTCTCTCTTTGTGTGCCATGGCTACCACTCCCGCCTTCGCCGCATGGATCAGTTCCACATGCTACGCGCACATAGGGGACCAGATATACCCTAGGTTTTGCGTGACCTTGAGTCTAGAGAGCTCGCTTTCCGCTGTAGACCCTGACTCTAGTATACTAGCATCGTTTTGTGATGCAGTGAACCCTCTCACTTGCTGTATTCCCGACTCCACTCTCAGGTGGGTTCCCATGGATTTTTTGTATAGTTTGTGTGCCGGATCCAGCCATGCAAAGGTGATAAGTCGAGCCCTGGTGCATGTGGGGCAACACCTCCGCACTAGAGCAGTGCCCACCTCGTCACAGGACCATGTCACGATGGATCTCATTGAGAGGGATGCCGCCTTTGCCATATATGTTATGTGCACTGAGGTGCAAGAGGACAGTGACGAGGACATCGACGCACCCTCTCGACCACTATTAGAGTACTTTGAGAGGGAGCCTGAGGAGATCACTCTCGATCTGAGTGTTGAGGCAGCACAGAGCTTGGCCATTGTGCACCCACCTCCTTGCCCTGATGAGATGCCCACGAGCGAAGAGCCACCCCTCTCTTCTCTCCATGCTATCACCATCGAGGGGGTGGAATATCTACTCATGCAGGATGTGCTAGAGTTGCTGGAGCTTAGGGAAGAAGAACTATACTGTATCATGGTGTGTGATGCACCTAGTGATTTCATAGATTTTGATTTACAGGATACCCCATCACATGTTGATGAGGTAGCTCGTTATGATGGCACGAGCATCGATGACATCTCTGCCATTGTGAGCATCCAGGAGCAGATTGAGGATGCGGCGCCACAGTATCAGATCTCTGATGAGGAGTTCGAGCGGTTGCAGGAAAGCCTTTTTGGTCCTCGACCCGACTATGCAGTGCCTACCCAAGAGAGAGACGAGGGCAGCCCAGTGGCAGGAGCAGACCTGGATGCTCCATTACAGCGGCAGATAGATGATGCAGAGAAGGTAATGTTCTCGGTTTCATATGAAACTTAACCAGTAGGGCCTCTAGGGCATCGGGAGCACACACATGTGTTTTTGTCGGGATCAGGCCCCCAAATGTGCCCTGGCCGGAGGCTCGCGTCTGATGGCCTGAATTTGTACACATGTGTTTTTGTCGGGATCGGGCCCCCAGATGTGCCCTGGCCGGAGGCTCGCGTCTGGGGGCCTGAATCTACAAATTCAGGCCATCAGACGCGAGCCTCCGGCCAGGGCACATTTGGGGGCCTGATCCCGACAAAAACACATGTGTGTGCTCCCGATGCCCTAGAGGCCCTACTGGTTAAGTTTCATATGAATATGATTTATATATCTTTAGCACACTCCATGCATAGTGAGTCTGATACTGAACTTGTGTGTTGCAGGAGATTGTCTATATAGATGAGTTTTCATCTAGGCAGGGTGGCCGATCTGGTAGCCAAGGAAGGGTGCAAGACTCAGCATTGAAGGAGTATGTTGGGCAGCTTATCAACGACATTATTATATTTCATAAGACATGCTCCCCTGCTTTTGCAGAGAACTTCTTGAAGTTGAGGGCACTAACAAAGGCTGGGCCCTTCAAGACCATCCCGACCAACTCCAGCCTGGAGAAAGTAGTGTTGCTTCGACGTTCGAAGCTTCTCTACTTATTCACGAGTACTAGGTCTGGCCCACTTTTCTCCATGGTGGCCCGTGGCATGGTTGCCGGTGTTGAAGACCCCACTGTCATTAGACAGGAACTATTGGGGCAAAATGTATTGTTGCCTATGATCAAGAATAGCTCTGACCATGGGGAGCCTAGCTCCAAGAAGCCTAGGAGAGAATAGATGTACTTATTGCCTACTGATATTGCATCACTGATGTACTGCACTTTGTAATCTTCTCTTCAAGTAATGAAAACTGATGTTTGTTGGATTCGCGTGCAATGTAGTTTGTGATACGTGTCATTTACTGTTTTTTTTTACTTGAATGTTACATTTATTTATCGAATTTATACGTAACATGATTCGTACCCTAAATTTAATACACAGTGCTTTATCGAATTCATGCGCAACATGTATTTATTCGAACGCATGTAACGATAACTCAACGACGTAAATAAAATAAATATCAAGTGACTAAACAAAAATAAGACGCGCCAAAAACTTTGTATTTGTATTAATAACAATTTTACATGGGGTCCATTACAACCAAGGCTTTACAAAATGTCTTCAGAAGCTACATTCCATGTGCTTTTGAGTTTGTACACCTCTATCCTTGCTGACCTCCGCGAGGACTATCTTTCCATCGCCGAAAGAACCTGACTATCCGCAGATCCCTCTCGGTGACAGTGACCCTCCTTGCATGCACCGCTGCATAGACTGAGTCTCCAAATAAGTCGATGAGGTAGGCTTCAGCAGCTTCTTGTAGTGTGAGGAGGGCCTGGGCAGTCCAGCGATCCGGTTGTTTCGCGCGTGATGTGTTTGGAAACTGGTTCCTGTTGTTCATGATCAGTATGCCCTCCATGATCTCTCGCACCAACTTTTAGAATGAAGCCTTCGGTATCAGGAGGTGAGTGGTCTTCTGGTAGTGGCGGATCTCGCGAAGAGCCACTGTGCCTGGCTTCCATCGACGCTTGCGATGCTGGCGTGGGGGTGGTGGTGGTGGAGCTGGAGGACGTGGCTGCCGTATGGAATTTCCAGGGGGTATCTTCGGGCCGCTTGCTTGGTGCGTACCATGTCTTCTAGGAGAGAGAACTCAGAACTCAAAAGTGAAATGTGTAAAATGAGGTGAAACTTTAAACTTATAGCCAAACTTTTCAAAAACCCTAAAATTTCAATTAATGAACCCACGCTTAGGAAAAATATCACTAGTGCTCCGATTCACATGAAATTTTACCTGTAGGCTCCTCAAGGACACATCAACCATCCAAAAAAAATTTGGCCCCAACAGAAGCCTCTGGATCACCTGTCCAGAGGCTCGCGTCTGGGGCCCTGAATCCCCAGATTCAGGGCCCCAGACGCGAGCCTCCAGACAGGTGACCCAGAGGCTTCTGATGGGGCCAAATTTTTAATATAAATGAGTTTTTCTAATGCCCAGCATGAGGGTGAAGTTTCACCAGATTCCGATTTATAAATTTGACGGTTCAATCTTTTTTTGAAAATGCGTTAACTGCATTATACTGCACTCATAATGTATTGTCAACCTCGCAACTGTAGATTAAATGTATTGATAATGAGTGTGTGCAACTGCAGATTAAATGTATTGTCAACCTCGCAATGCAAAACATTGGAAACTTAAAAATTGACAAAAAATAAATCATGGGTAAAATGGAATATCGCATCAGATATACAGTTGCCAAACCACTAAATATAGTAAGGATATAGTGCATCGGCCCATGTACAACTGATCACCGACGTGTACGTGGTTGCACATTGAATTTATCCTCAACAAAACTACTTACAAATTTGGAAACTTGAAAATTCACACAATGCGAAACATGGTCAAAATAGAATATCACATATTGGATTTAGCATTGCGAAACTATGAAATACACGGTAGATAGTGCATCGCACCAAGTACAACTAGAGCTAGGGAAAATTTAGCTCCATTTTGCAGGCCACTACTATCAAATACTTGAAGGTCTATTGGAAAGATAACCCAAAACTAAGATCCTTACAATCTACAACCAAACCTGAGCTAAAAACATAGATCCAATTACAAGGTAGCTTCTCAAAGCATATTGTTGACATTAAGATTAAATGCATCCTTGTTATTGCGGATCCTGCGAACAAGAACCAGATCTACGGGCTTAATAGTGATACGTCGGGCATGAATGGCTAAAAGTTGACCATCACTCATTAGATCAATCAAGTAGCTTTCAACTGCTTCTTGGAGAGCAAGCAAGGCTTGGCTTGACCATCGCCCCACATTCCTTGCCTGGTTCCTCGAAAAGAACTTGTGATGATGCCCTGACTGTAGATCTTGCAGTATTTCTCGCACCAACCTGGAGAATGGTGCCTTAGGAATAATCAAGTCGGCACTCTTCTGGAATTTCCTTATCTCGCGTAGCACAGCTGTGCCTGGTCTCCATCTTCGCTTTTTATGTGTTGGAGGGTGTGTATTACGAGCTGGAGCAGTAGTGGGAGGTGGAGCAGATGGAGCATGTGGACCACCATTTCTGGACAATGGCGAACCATCATTATCGACCATACTAGGGCCACCATTGTTGGCCACAGTAGCGCCACCATTATTGGCTGCAATAGGGCCACCGTTATCGGTCACCAGGGGATCTTTGTCACTCACAGTACACTCACTAGATTCGGAAGAGTGTTGAGCTCTTGCTCTCGCAGGTGCCTTTTTGATAGGAAGCTTGGAACGTGCCATGGCTGTGATGATGAAGGATAGAAAGGTGGAGGGTAGAGTGGAGAGCAATGGGAAAAAATGAAAGGAGAGACGACTTAAATATGAAACTTTCAAACTTACTGTGGTGTAAATGAATTTTAAATTTATCATTTCATTTCATTTCTCCACCCCATCCCTACCTCTCTCTATCTCCTGACACCCCCCTCATGCCCCCCCTCTCTCTCTAGGCCAATGAATGTTCCAATGTTTAGAATTTTCATATCTTTGTCTTAGGATTTCAAAATGGACTTTTCATAATTAAAAAACAAAGTTCGAAATCGACTTTGAAAAATATAGTGACAAACCTTTGAAATTTTAAAGAAAATTTATAAGACATCTCATGTTAGAGATATGAGTATTGATGTGTCATATCCTTGGGACTTGTGCTCTCTTGTGGACTCTAAATGCATCAAAATTATTATCTTTATCTAGGTCTCCATTTTTTGCCATCTCTCTCTTGGGTTGCCAACCATTCTGCGTGCTGTTGTCTAGCTGTGTTGTTTTCATATCTTGCTTTTCTCACTTCATATATTGCCCTACTTATAGATTCTGCTTGAGATGTTTTGGACTTCTTTTCTTTTTCCTCGTATCATATCTCTAGTCTCCTATACCACCATTGGAATAATTGCCTCATAGAATTGGAATCATTGATGCCACCTCCATGATCAGTTGCCTTTTGAAAAGCACAGCAAGCTTGCCAGTGAGATCTTTCCATGCCTTGAGTTGACCATATTGCCAAACTTCCTTGATCTACAAAGTATGGACCATGTGCTTCAAGTATATGCTGCACAAGAAAAGAGATTAGAAACACAAAGTAATTCGAAATGATGATTTTTTTTTGCAATGGTGATAATACTGACCATGTAGTGTGTTATGCTATTTGTAGTCCATGCCTCCACCATGGACTTATGAAATTTAGCAGCTGTCTCTTTAAATGCATTGGCATCACCATCCATAAACCCCAACTTCTGTAAGAGAGCTGCTAATCTATCTAGGTGTATCCACACTTCTGCCTTCGCAATCCTCGTTTGTCCCCCATTGCTCCAATCTGAAACAACAAGGTGCAACTTTTTCCATGCTTCGTACTTCTCTGGTTGTTTTACTAGTATATTGCCTTCCTCATCTCGAGGTGGAGATAAAAACTTCCTAGCCTTGGGTCTGCCAAAGCATGGTTTACAAGGAACATTTCCACTCTTCCCCGATTTTTTCTCGTCCTTTTTTATTTCTACTTGGCCTCCGTGCAATCCAACTTCAGAGAGGACTTGTTCTACCTTCTTGCATGTAGCATCAGATTGTGACACGGGCTGCATCTTGTATGCAAAGCATATATATTCATATACTAGCTTCTCAATTATTCTAACCAAACAATGCAATGTGAAAAAGTGAACCCTTGTTAGTGGTATTTCCAAAATAGGGCGCCAATTTGGATCCACTGGAATTAGCATTCCATTTCTCATGACTTTCTGATCACGTGTCGGAGCACCCTGTTGTCCTGCCTTGGCAAGCCATTCTTTCTTTCCATCTTTCCCTTTCTTCCTAGTTTGCATGCAGTATATGCACGGAAATTTTGCATTTGCTACATTTGATAAACCAAACATACACTTCAATGTTTTTAAATCACCTGCAAGATGCCATTCAACTTGATAGTCCCCAAACCCCTCAACATGTAAAACTGCTCCATTATTTTGCTGTTGAATAACACTGGGTATATTAGTGAGGTTAAAAAAAACTTTAAGTACTTCATGGTCCTCCTTTGGTACTTCAAATGCTGCAAGCCACCATATTTCATTCTCCGATTGTACACTGAAGTATGAAGGATGTTTTTCATCGATGTTGGGATCCAATGCTCGATTCATAAGTGTTATACTCACACGCTCAAGTTTTTGCCCCTTGATAATCTCACTCTCATCAAGTTTGAGGATAAACTTAAGCTTGCCTCTACATTCTTCCATAGACATATTGTAAAACTTGACCATAGCAATCTGAACCCTACATATATCCAATACAAAGTTGTTGGATGCATTCAATACAAAGGCAACTTCTTTGGAACCATACTTCAATATGTGTGTGTGTTCCAGATGCGTAGGCTCACCAATTAGTTCTAAAACTTTCTCATTTAGTTGTTTTCGAGCCTTCTTCACGTGAAATGGTTTTGGCAAAGGCATTACTCGCTTAGTATTGAAGACTTGCTTAAAACCTGTATCCAATTGTTGATAGAGCATACTATATGACTCAGAACTCATTCCCACCTTGTCACATAATCCCTGAGCATCTGTAGCAGTAAACAAGTTGCTCACATCCCTAAGACGTTCACTAGCAACACCATCCACAATGTCCCTGAATTTACGATTTTCCAATGCATTTTTGACCATATTCTTGCTAAGGACTTTGGCAATAGTATCATTCTCTGCATGAGGAAACATATTTCTCATTGTAGTAGATTGAGCATATATCCGTCTATGATATTGTCCACTTCCTTTGGCTAATTGGCCAATTGGTTTAACGGATCGGATGCGCCGACGTGCCTCTTTGGTTTTTAAAGTGGGCCCAATCTCCAAAGTTTTTGTGAGCTTCCTCTCTATGTTTTGATTCTCCTTCTCCAAGTCATTGACTTTAGACTGTAACTCCATATTCTGCACGTGTGTAGCGTGCATAGCATCTTCAATGACAGACATTGCTTATTGTAGGTTCTGGTTCTCTCTATCCTTCTCAGCCAATAATCTATCCTTTTCCATCAAAGACTGCATATTCCCTTGTAATCTTGTCTGCATATTTGTCAAGGTTTGATGAGCCCCTGCTATTCCTTGTGTGACAAGTCTGCATGTGTATCCATACAATCCTTCATTGCCTTCACAAGCAAACTTTACAAATGATGTAAGCCCTTCAAATTGTGGTGGCCTTCGAGTGAGTGGATCGGGTGGATAAATGCACCCATCAACCCAAAGGTCCACATTTTTTTTCCCTGCATTTCTTTCTTGTTGCATCCTGCATCTTATTGCATCATCTCTTTCCACAGTTCTTTTGAACATTGGTGCATATTCATCCTCCAATTGAAAGTGAATATCTCTCTTTCTCTTGGTACATCCTGCACCTGCATTCTGCAAAAAAAAAAGTATGCAAATGTTAACTTGGATTAACATTCAAATAGCAGAACTACACCCCTTTGATTCACTATATCTGTGTTTTTTTTAAAACCCAGTTGGTTCTTGTCTCTTTCTCTTGCTTTCAGTCTTGATAGACCCTAATCAACCCCTAATCAGCCTGTAATCTTGGCTTTTAATCTACCTCTAATTAGCATCAAATCTTATCTTCTGTTCTATCCAAAATATTCTCTCTCTCTCTCTCTCTTTCTCTCTCTCTCTCTCTCAACAAAAATTCATCAAGGAAACCCTAAACACATTCATACTGAAGCTTGGCTAGTGGAAAACAATAACATCATCTTATCTTCTACCCTAATTTACTATCTGTCACTCTATCACTTATTTTCTTTGTTCATCTCACACAGTCCTCTCTGTCCCCCCCTTCTCCCCTCCTCTCTCTCTCTCTCTCTCCCCCTCTCTCTCTCGCTCTATGAATTGATGCTTAAGGACTGAACAACAACTGTGAAGAATAATAACATCACAAAGATTTAAAAAATAAAGATACCTCCATTATCACTGGATTGCTTGTAGTATAGACTGTTGAAGACGGAGATTTCTTACTGCATATTTCTGAAGAGGAAGATGGCTTGTAGCAGGGTAGAGTGTGTTGTAGATAGAGATTCTTTGATTTCAACAAATGGTATCAAAACTACTCCTCAATGCTGCTTCAGAAGAACTCGTATGCAAGAAACCATATTCTGGAGGGAAAGAGAAGAATGCACAAAATTTGGGACAAAACTAGAGCTTTCTGAGGGAATGAAAAAATGCCCAGAAATAGGTATATACTTGTCCAAAAAAGACGAAAATTTACAAGGAAACTCTTGAGTCAAAAAGGTGTCTCTGGGTAAAAAATAATCTTAAAATATGATGTGTACGTCATTTTATATCATTTTTTAACTTCCACCCTTTTAAGAAGCGAGAATGAGAATGATTGAAAAGTCATGAGGGCACTAAAGAGGGCATTAAAGAGTCATGAGGGCATTAAAGAATGATTGGCTGCGTTTTTAGAAAAAATAGAATTGTATTTTTTTAGTTATGAGGATTTTGAGAAAAAGTGACCTTATCCTGCAGTTTGGGAATAAAATAATAGGTGAAATCTATTGAAAACACAAAAACGAGATTTTCTTGATTGTAGAATATCTCTTTTTATAATATTATTTTGGAATCTCTTTTTAGAGAGAGAGAGAGGTGAGAGAAACCCCTTAAGGGCAAAAAAGAGAGTCCATATTTCTCCTAATGCATGCTTCTCATGACCCATTTATGGTCACCATTGAATGCAGTAGACAGTGCAGGCCTTCAGCCCAAACAAGCGCAATCACGCTGGTTGCAGACCCCTGTTTTCAGTTCCTGCTGATAAAGATGATGATGGTGATGTTGATGCCACACCCAAATGCACTCTAAACAGCCTCCTCAAGGCTCTCAAGAAGCCACAAGCTCTGATCTTGACCCTGGAGTGTGTAATGAACAAATACCTACCTGCAGTCCACAATGGCAGCCTGTCTGCACAAAGGAAAAATGAGTCTTCACTTCCTGGAAGTAGATCTTCACTTTCTCCAGCTCTCAAAGATCCACCAAGTCCTGCTCTGATACCATGTTTGAAGAGGAGAGAGAGACAGGGTTGAGCAATGTCTGAACCATTCAGGTTCCATCATCTTCTTCTCATTATTTTATCATAGAGTAAAACACACATACAAGAGTAACATAGAGTAAGTGACACGCTGACTAGACAGACTAGCCATAGTCAGGTCACCGACTAGCTAACCGACTTATTTAATGTAGTCACATGCAGGAGACAGCTGTACACTAGCTGTCATGTCGGTAGTACATAAAGACAGTCACACACACTACACAGAGAGCTTGACTTCTAACAAAATTCTCAGTTTTGAATAGTAAATCACTATTGTACACAGTTGGGTTGAAGTCATTTTACTCATGTATACTTATGCCTATGCTTTTCGGGCTATGTTTCGGGCATATATGGTGATGTATTGACACTTGGGGCTCGACATAGAGCTTGGTTTTGATTCGGGATCATTGGTTAAGCTTGAGCTCGCTTTGCAAAGCATTTGGATGCTTCATCTTGGATGTACTTATGGCATGTATGTTGCTTATGTCTGACCGGTCTTGACAAGCTTAGCCTATGCCATTACTACATGCTAGTTACATTGTTTGAAGCCTATTGCTACTAGAGCTCGGTCTTGGCTTGACCTTGGATTTTCGGAGCTTACTTGAGCTATTTATTGGCTTGACACAGTTGTATCTTGAGATGTACTTGATGTCTTACATGCTTATGGATGCTACATATGGATGCTCTACCGCCTACATGTACTATTGATGTATTGTCTTGGACTTATGTCATTGTCACTGTGTCTTGCCTTGGCTTGAGCTCTTGAGCTCGTACATATGGCTTTTGTGCCAGTGGGAGCATTCTGTCCAAGTCTTGTGGGAAGTCACGTAGCAAATACTGTAGTAGGAATGCAGATGTTACTTGTCACCATTGTGGGAAAACGTAACGTGTCCACTAGAATCATCCAGGACACGTCTTAGCAGCCCATTGGAAACAATGTCTAGAAAGCTCCACCTGGCATTCCCATGGAATGTTATGGGATTTGTGATCTAGGTCTTCCCGCGTCTGCCACGTAGTGGAAGTATCCTGGCCATTCCCACTTAGGATCGACTTGAATCAAGGTTATCCTGATTGGTCATTATCTAGCAGCAACTAGCGTCGGACCCAAGCATACTACTTTACGCAGAAATGCCAGCTCCGAAGCGGATTTATGCTGCACTTGGTTCAAGGAGAATGGGAAACGAGGGGGATGCAAAGCCCAACCCTTCTGCCATAAGGCATAGTCCCATTCCGTTCCCCTAAAACAGCATAAATCGGTTAAGACATAACTCTAGGTCATTGATTTCATTATTCGTTTTCTTTGACGACGATCCTCCTGCTGTTCTTCGAGATTTTTGAGAAAAGTTCCCGGCTAACCGGGACCACCCAACCGTAGGATGGATTCATGGTCCATCCTCCGCACTTTCCTCGGTTTGTTTTAGTTATGTAATTATCTAACACATTAATTTGACATATAACAATCAGCTTCTTTAATTAATCCTGTTAAGCACTAGTTCCGTCACGTAATCTTATCACGTGACATAGAAAAACAATATCAAACAAATTCTTTATTATCATTTCATCATTTTATCTTTGAAATACAAGGAGTTCTGCCCGTAGGCTTGTCCATAATCCACCCGAAGGCTATTCAATAATCCCCAGGGATCACTATTCCAAGCTTCCGCCCGTAGACTAGTATGCGGGCCTCGAGATCCAATCCCGAGTCACGTTAGCCTCTTGTGCAGGACCCGGAAGGCGAGGGATTTACGGCCAGAGCCCCCGTGGCACCCAAGCGTCCTCCTACTCCAAGTAGAGCTCAACGCAGAGACCTCTCGCGAGGGTTCGGTCCACATTCCCTGCGCGGTCAACAACCCCCTTGGTTAGGGTTAGGCAGGCAGTTAAAGGTAACTGAAGCTGCCGCTCCCTTCAGGCCTTCAACCTGAAGCATTAGATATCTTTTCATCCTTTAGTTCTTTGAGCAAACAATGCAAACTGTGCTTTCAAAACTGCTACAAGCACAATCAATTCCAGTGGTCGTTTATTTGGCCAACTGTTAAGGAGTGAATCCTTCTCTTCGAATGCATCCAGCATTCGATCCGGGATCAATTGCGACTTGGCAAGATCCCCAAGGGTTTGTTTGTTCACCCTTTGTCCTTAGGTTAGGGCAATACCTTGTTAACCCAACTTAACCAATACCTTAGGTTTTATTAACAGTAAATCCTGGCGACCATGTCGCTCCAATTTATTTATTGATCATTTGCTTCCAAGCGAATACCTAATTTCCCTTTACTTGGCAATTTTTCCCAAGGAAGGTGATATAACAGGATGACTACTCATCCTCTTGCAAGTTAAACATGCGCAAGAACCTACCAACCTCATTCTAAGGAATGGCAAAACTCTCTTGTGAACAAACCACAAGTCCATACGACGTTGCAACTTGTGGCACAAGTGTCCCATCTATTCCATGGGATCATTTCACTCATTAAACGGTATTTTCTGGTCATGAAATTATCTCTAGACAAGAAGCGGGGTTTAGGGTGTCTTCTTACCCAACCCATTCCTAATTACACTAGGCCGACAATGTTCGGGTCCTAGGGATTCCAACTCAATCCGAGTTTCATCATCTGAATGAGTGATCCTTAGGGTAGAAAACCTTAGATCGTTTTATGCACGAGCGTCCAATTTTCCCTACATTCCATGAATGTGGGTAGGACCTTTTGTTCAAGGGTTTTGTCTTGGCAACAAGTGCAAAACTAGGCCGAGTCCTTAACGTGCTAAACCCTAGTTAGCACTTGGGTTATTTATCGTATCCGTTGAGCCATCCTATGTGAATCCCTTGCGGGTTAGGCGATTTAGATAATTCGATCTACTTGTCTTGCGACAAGGACGCGAACCAACCCTAGAGATGTTAACTTGATCTTAAAGGAGAAAGCTAGTTGTAACATCTCGCAATTCACCTAAACGCGTGATTCATTGCTTCTACATACCCCTAAATTCTCAATAACCCTAACTTTTCTTGTTAAGATCAAAACGCATGTTAAATTGTGGCATAACTTCCATTGATCCTACTAGGACTTGCATTCAAGAATCATGCCCACAATTCTTTTTCTAAGCTTTTAAGATTTCATGCCTCAATAAACCATGCAGCCTCTCCCTAAATACAACTCTTGATGAATGAATTTTTTCTTATGACAAATGTGCAACATGCACTCCTTTCCTGACTACAATGTAGTGAAATTCATGCAAAAAAAAAACTAGAGTTGACCTATTCCAATTTACAATCACATGCCACACGCAAATTCCTAGAATCATTTCCACTCTCTTCTATTTCCTACGGGGTTAAGGACTTTCCCTAATGAATCATTCAATGAAGATTTGTCAAAAAAAAATGCGATGTGCAATTAATCTTTCCATGCCTAGTCAGAGGTGCACTTTAATAATCTCAACCTTATAATGATAGGCAATAGGTGTTCTAGGCCGTCACTTTGACATGCACGACAAGGCAATATACTATTAAAGACATTAAATGGATAGACAATTTCTTTATATGGAAAATACCAATGCCCCAATTTCTGGTCATGAACTAATTCTAATTATTGTTCAAATAGTCGATTTATTTCCAGTTGCATTTAACTTGACTAGGTGATTTTAAGCATGCATAGGTGCTTCCTAATCCATGAAGTTATCGTGATTAATACAATGCTTTTTCGTGGAATCAAAATTAGTAAAAACCTAGACTTGTGGACTCCGGGAAATATCCACGTAAATACTAGGAGAAGATCCTCCCGCAGGCGCGCCTTGTGACTTTTTAGGGGCCATCGAAGGCATGATTTCGGCTTGTGGTTTGCCTTTGCGGTCTACCAATTTACTCACCTTGGTATGCAGCCTTATGATCTTTGCCTTTCTCCATCGTACATAGGAGATTCCTTCCCGGGACTTCAGATGAACGGTGCTTGCGGAAAAAGAGGCTTTATGAGCTTCTTTAGGAAGAAACCGGGGTGGCTAGGAATGGGTTTACAGATGGCTTGTGGGCTTTGAAGCCTATTTGCGGAAAGGCTCTTACGATGGGTCTTGTGGGAAGGGAGCTTTATAAGCTTCTTCTTCTTCTCTTCAAAATTCTTGGCTAGGGATGATTGGTGGGAAGGGGGCTTTATAAGCTTCCTTTCCTTCTCTTCAAAATGTCGGCTAGGGATGGGCTTATTGGGGGATCAAGTGAGAAGGGGGTTTAAGGAAGCCCCTCTTCTTCTCTTAAAGAAACGGGCCTAGGGGCTTGTGGGAGATTTTGTAGAAAGGGCCTTATAGGCTTTCTCTTCAAAGACGAGGGGGGAAATTTGGGCTTTTGGAGGTTCTAGTGGGAAAGGGTGCTAAGGAAGTCCCCCCCCCCTTTAGAAGCTTCTAAAAAAGAAGCTTCCAATACCCTCTAGCTAACGTAGCAGCCGTGTGGAAGGGGAAAGGCCAATCGAGGAAGGGCGGCATGAGGATGGCATACTCAGAGCTTCAGGCGGTGGCTCACCTCTCTCCCTCTCTCTCCATGATTGTCTGAGCTCCTCCTCTCAAGGCGACGACCTCTTGCAGTTTGACAGCCTCTCGCTTCCCTCCCACCTTCTAGCACAGCTTGACGACCTCTCCCTCCTCTCACGCCTTACGCAGCCTGTCGTAGCTCCAATGCCTCCCATAGTCTTGTGCCGTCCACTCGTCCAGCCCCTCCCTTCTCCCTGAAATAGCCATGGTTCTTATAGGTGGAGGGAGAGGTACCTCCCTCCCTCCACGCGGCCTGATGCATGAGCATCAAGCCTTCCATGAGTTCCAGCATGATGCACAGTCATCGTGCCTCCCCTCCCTCTCCTCCAGCATGACCCTCGGCTGGGGAAGGGAGGGGATAAGTTTTTTAAAAAATTGCTATTATCTAACTTAAGAAGAGATTCATATGCGGGAATATTACATTCTCTCCCCCTTGGAGGAATCGAGATGTCCTCATCTCGAGACAAACTGGGGATATTGATGGTTGAGAGTGCTTTCATCTATCCAAGTGACATCCTCTTCAGGATAATCTTTCCACTAGTCGAGGCATTCTCTCAAGATTCCGGATCTCAGTTATCTCTCCCTAACATCTAGGACCCTATCAGACCTTACTTCAAGGACTCCTTGACTAGGCATTACAACTTGTTTGTCATCAAGTAAATGGTTAGGATTAGGTATATACTTCTTCAGTAGACTGATATGGAATGTATTATGAACCCTTAGGTTCTTAGGGAGTTGCAGTCTATACGCATTAGGTCCTAGGCATTTGAGGATTTTGTACGGCCCACAATACCTTGGACTTAGCTTCTTGCATTCTCCTAGGGATAGAGAACTCTTTTTAGGGAGTACACAAATGAAGACCATGTCTCCTTCTTCGAAGACTCTATCTTGACGTTTCAAATCGGCGTATGCCTTTTGCCTATCCTTGGCTACTTGTATGTCTTGTCTTATTGACCTTATTTGATCATCCATGTCCTCCAACATTTGTCTTGAAGCTTCAACTCTTAGGGTTGGATCAGAAAAGTTTAGGTGACTTCGACAATCATGACCATACAATGCCTGGAAAGGGGTCATTTGAATGCTCTGCTGGTAAGAAGCATTGTAGGCAAATTCAACCAAAGGCAAGAATTGAATCCACCTCTTCGGCTCTCGACAGCAGTATGCCCTAAGCATATCTTTGATAACTTGATTGATTTGCTCCATTTGACCTTTGTTAGGGAATGGTAAGCTGTGCTAAAACAGAGTTGAGTCCCAATGGCTTCAAAGATAGCTCTCCAGAAATGTGATGTGAAAAGAGAATTACTATCACAAATTATTCTTCTAGGTAGCCCATGTAGCTTGAATATCTCCTTGATAAACAACCTTGCAATATATGAGGCTTTATAGTTTTGTCTTTACAGGAATAAGTAAACATGTCAACCACAACCATGATGGAGTTGTATCTTCCCAGGGCTTGGGGTAGGCCTACAACAAGAATCCACACTGATGAATTCCCATTTCATTTGGGAAATGTCAAGTGGTTGTAGTTTCTCTAGCATCATGACATGTTCGGCTTTGATACGTTGACAAGACAAACATTCAGTGACATATTTGAAAATGCCACCTTTAAGACTCTCCCAATAGTAGCTCTTCCTAACTGCATTGAGAGTCTTGGCATAGCCAGGATGTCCTGAGAAAGGGAAATCATGAGCTTTGCACAATATCTTCTGCTTAAGTGACTAGCTTGCTGGTATACATGCTCTCATTCTATAGTAGACAAGTCCACTATTGACAAAGAATTCATGATACTTAGCCTGTAGCTTTTTTTCCTGGTCCTTGATAGAGATTTCCCTTAGCATCTTTTGATAGGCTGGATCATGGCATGCTTCTTCTCTAGCTAGTTCAAGTATTAGGTTGTTTGGCATGGACACCGTTGCAGCTAGAGATCTAGCTATTGATGGATTTTGCAAGATTACTGAATTAAGGAATGCCTTGCGATTGAGTGCATTAGCAACTACATTCTCCTTTTTAGGTCAGTACTTGATCTCAAGGTCATACTCCTCCAGCACTTTAATCCACTGACATTGCCTCTTGTTCTAGGTAAAGTTTCACTTGAGACTTTTATGATCAGCCACTAGTGTAAACTTGTTACCCTGCAGGTAGTGTCTCCAAAGCTTGACAACTAAAAGTTAAGATCATGGGTAGCATAATTCTTCTCATGGCTCTTCAATTTCTTGAAGATTATGCTATAGGATGACTTTCCTACATTAGCAGACATCCTAAGGCAAGCATGCTAGTATCAGTTACTACCTCAAACTCCTTACTATGGTCTAGAAGTTTTAGGTTCGGTGTTGATACCAAACTATCAAAGCTAGTTTTTTCGGTAGTTGACCATGCAATGTTTGCTTCTTCAGTAAGTCTGTCAAAGGTGCTGCAATCAAAGCATAGTTTTCGATGAAGATCCTATACCATCTTGTCAATCAAGAAAGCTGTGTATTTCCTTGACGGTTGTTGGTATTTGGCCATCCTAGAACATTTCTGACTTAGGCCGGCTGCACTGAGATTCCTTCTGCCGATATGATGAATCCCAGATAACCAATCTGATGTTTGAGGAATGCACATTTCATCATCTTAGCATACAGCTTGTGTGACCTCCTTGTCTCAAGGAAAATCCGAAGTTTGGGTTCATGATCTCCTTCATGTTAGGAATAGACTAGAGTGTCATCAAAGAAGACGAGCACGAAGTTATCAAGATATGGTCTAAAGATGTCCTGCATTAACCTATTGAGGGTGGCAGGCGCATCCGTAAGCCCTAATGACATAACTAGAACTCAAAGTGTCAATATCTAGTGTTGAAGGTCATCTTTGGGGTATCTTCTTCCTTGATTCTTATTTGATAGTAACCAGACCTAAGATAATCTTGGAGAAGTTCTTGGCACCTTGAAGACTATCAAGAAGCTCATCTATTCTAAGAATATGATATTTGTTCTTGATTGTTGATTGATTCAACCCACTTTAATCAATACATAGTCGAAGTGTTCCATCTTTCTTTTTCTAGAACAGTACTGGTGCTTCCCAAGGTGAACTGCTAGGACGGATGTAGCCCTGATCTAGCAGTTGCTTGAGTTGTTCCTTTCAGCTCAATTTCTTTCGATATAGACATTCTATAGGGTCTCTTCACAATTGGCGCAGCTCCTATTACTAGCTTGATCTCATGATCTACTTCCCTTTGAAGCGGGAGTTCTGTTAACTCTTCAGGAACTACGTCCGCGTATTCCTTTAGCCAAGTGACCAAATCACTCTACTTCTTTATCAATATTCACAGTCAAGACAATCGTTGATTTTAAAAAAAGTTTTATTCCATTCATATCAGCATAGCCTTTTTGAGGTACAATTATTTCTTGGGGCGATGGAACAAGTTAATACATTAATTCGAGGAGAATAAGATGTTGTTGCATTCATCTATAGGAACTGAGTAGTAGTACAGATTGGGGTCATCAATTTTCAGGAATCGATAGTTCATTGGAAGATTAGGGTATCTTTTCCTTTGATATCCATTCTTCTCATGACGTCCCAAAACCTTGATTCGGTCGGCAGGGATTCTTTGAATCACTTCCCCGTACACATACTTATTCTGGTTAACCCTTCGACCCCCAACCTGTAGGGTCGCATTTGCGTGAGCCTCAACAAAGACGAACAACTTCACGATCTTCAAATCCTCCATCCACTTGATTCTCTCCAAGTTAATTTGAAGGTATGCAGGTCGATAGGCAGTTATGTAATAGATCCCTGAAACACCCATCCATCTCTGTTCCACGTACACAGGCGATGGATTGTAAATGCGGTCTAGGATGTTCATCATCTCAACCCTTTCTCGATAATCTGTGGAATGCATCACGGTCATAAACATGACTCGGAACACTAAGAACCTGTTCCATGCTTCATAATTCTGCAAGACAGCATTGAAAGTAAGGAAATGTTTGGGACAGTAACATTTGCTTTACTTTTTCTTATTAAAATTTCTTAAAAACAAGTCCTTTGTTGGTTTGCTTTGATACCAACTGTAACGTGTCCACTAGAATCATCCAGGACACGTCTTAGCAGTCCATCAGAAAGGATGTCTAGAAAGCTCCGCCCGCCATTCCCATGGAATGTTACGGGATTTGCGATCTAGGTCTTCCCGCGTCTGCCACGTAGCGGAAGTATCCTAGCCATTCCCACTTAGGATCGACCTGAATCAAGGTTATCTTGATTGGTCATTATCTAGCAGCAACTAGCGTCGGACCCAAGCGTACTACTTTACGTAGAAACGCCAGCTCCGAAGCAGATTTATGCTGCACTTGGTTCAAGGAGAATGGGAAACGAGGGGGATGCAAAGCTCAACCCTTCTGCCATAAGGCATAGTCCCATTCCATTCCCCTAAAACAGCGTAAATCAGTTAAGACATAACTCTAGGTCATTGCTTTCGTTATTCTTTTTCTTTGACGACGATCCTCCCACTGTTCTTCGAGATTTTTGAGAAAAGTTCCTGGATAACCAGGACCACCCAACCGTAGGACGAACCCATGGTACATCCTCCACACTTTCCTCGGTTTGTTTTAGTTATGTAATTATCTAACACATTAATTTGACATATAACAATCAGCTTCTTTAATTAATCCTGTTAAGCACTGGTTCCTTCACGTAATCTTATCACGTGACATAGAAAAACAATATCAAACAAATTCTTTATTATCACTTCATCATTTTATCTTTGAAATACAAGGAGTTCCGCCCATAGGCTTGTCCATAATCCACCCGAAGGCTATTCAGTAATCCCCAGGGATCACTATTCCAAGCTTCCGCCCGTAGACTAGTATGCGGGCCTCGAGATCCAATTCCGAGTCACGTTAGCCTCTTGTGCAGGACCAGGAAGGCGAGGGATTTATGGCCAGAGCCCCCTGGCACCCAAGCGTCCTCCTACTCCAAGTAGAGCTCAATGTAGAGACCTCTCGCGGCGGGTTCGGTCTACGTTCCTGGCGTGGTCAACAACCCCCTTGGTTAGGGTCAGGCAGGCAGTCGGGGGTAACTGAAGCTGCCGTTCCCTTCAGGCCTTCAACCTGAAGCATTAGATATCTTTTCATCCTTTAGTTCTTTGAGCAAACAATGCAAACAATGCTTTCAAAACTTCTACAAGCACAATCAATTCCAGTGGTCGTTTATTTGGCCAACTGTTAAGGAGTGAATCCTTCGCTTCGAATGCATCCAGCATTCGATCCGAGATCAATTGTGACTTGGCAAGATCCCCAAGGGTTTGTTTGTTCACCCTTTGTCCTTGGGTTAGGGCCATACCCTGTTAACCCAACTTAACCAATACCTTAGGTTTTATTAACAGTAAATCCTCGCGACCATGTCACTCCAATTTATTGATTGATCATTTTCTTCCAAGCAAATACCTAACTTCCCTTTACTTGGCAATTTTTCCCAAGGAAGGTGATATAACAGGATGACTACTCATCCTCTTGCAAGTTAAACTTGTGCAAGAACCTGCCAATCTCATTCTAAGGAATGGCAAAACTCTATTGTGAACAAACCACAAGTCAATACGACGTTGCAACTTGTGGCACAAGTGTCGCATCTATTCCATGGGATCATTTCACTCATTAAACGGTATTTTCTGGTCATGAAATTATCTCTAGACAAGAAGCGGGGTTTAGGGTGTCTTCTTACCCAACCCATTCCTAATTACACTAGGCCGACAATGTTCGGGTCCTAGGGATTCCAACTCAATCCGAGTTTCATCATCTGAACGAGTGATCCTTAGAGTAGAAAACCTTAGATCGTTTTATGCACGAGCGTCCAATTCTCCCTACATTCCATGAATGTGGGTAGGACCTTTGGTTCAAGGGTTTTGTCTTGGCAACAAGTGCAAAATTAGGCCGAGTCCTTAACGTGCTAAACCCTAGTTAGCACTTGGGTTATTTATCGTATCCGTTGAGCCATCCTATGTGAATCCCTTGCGGGTTAGGCGATTTAGATAATTCGATCTACTTGTCTTGCGACAAGGACGCGAACCAACCCTAGAGATGTTAACTTGATCTTAAAGGAGAAAGCTAGTTGTAACATCTCACAATTCACCTAAACGCGTAATTCATTGCTTCTACGTACCCCTAAATTCGCAATAACCCTAACTTTTCTTGTTAAGATCAAAACGCATGTTAAATTGTGGCATAACTTCCATTGATCCTACTAGGACTTGCATTCAAGAATCATGCCCACAATTCTTTTTCTAAGCTTTTCAGATTTCATACCTCAATAAACCATGCAACCTTTCCCTAAATACAACTGATGAATGAATTTTTTCATATGACAAATGTGCAACATGCACTCCTTTCCTGACTACAATGTAGTGAAATTCATGCAAAAAAAAAACTAGAGTTGACGTATTCCAATTTACAATCACATGCCACACGCAAATTCCTAGAATCATTTCCGCGCTCTTCTATTTCCTACGGGGTTAAGGACTTTCCCTAATGAATCATTCAATGAAGATTTGTCAAAAAAAAATGCGATGTGCAATTAATCTTTCCATGCCTAGTCAAAGGTGCACTTTAATAATATCAACCTTATAATGATAGGCAATAGGTGTTCTAGGCCGTCACTTTGACATGCATGACAAGGCAACATACTATTAAAGACGTTAAATGGATAGACAATTTCTTTATATGGAAAATACCAATGACCCAATTTCTGGTCATGAACTAATTCTAATTATGGTTCGAATAGTCGATTTATTTCCAGTTGCATTTAACTTGACTAGGTGATTTTAAGCATGCATAGGTGCTTCCTAATCCATGAAGTTATCGTGATTAATACAATGCTTTTTTGTGGAATCAAAATTAGTAAAAACCTAGACTTATGGACTCCGGGAAATATCCATGTAAATACTAGGAGAAGATCCTCCCGCAGGCGCGCCTTGTGACTTTTTAGGGCCATCGTAGGCATGATTTCGGCTTGTGGTTTGCCTTCGCGGTCTACCAATTTACTCACCTTAGTATGCAGCCTTATGATCTTTGCCTTTCTCCATCGTACATAGGAGATTCCTTCGCGGGACTTCAGATGAACGGTGCTTGCAGATAAAGGGGCTTTATGAGCTTCTTTAGGAAGAAACCGGGGTGGCTAGGAATGGGTTTACGGATGGCTTGTGGGCTTTGAAGCCTATTTGCGGAAAGGCTCTTACGATGGGTCTTGCGGGAAGGGAGCTTTATAAGCTTCTTCTTCTTCTCTTCAAAATTCTTAGCTAGGGATGATTGGTGGGAAGGGGGATTTATAAGCTTCCTTTCCTTCTCTTCAAAATGTCGGCTAGGGATGGGCTTATTGGGGGATCAAGTGAGAAGGGGGTTTAAGGAAGCCCCTCTTCTTCTCTTAAAGAACCGGGCCTAGGGGCTTGTGGGAGATTTTGTAGGAAGGGCCTTATAGGCTTTCTCTTCAAAGCTGAGGAGGGGAAAATTGGGCTTTTGGAGGTTCTAGTGGGAAAGGGTGCTAAGGAAGCCCCCCCCCCTTTAGAAGCTTCTAAAAAAGAAGCTTCCAATACCCTCTAGCTGACGTAGCAGCTATGTGGAAGGGGAAAGGCCAATCGAGGAAGGGCGGTGTGAGGATGGCGTACTCAGAGCTTCAGGCGATGACTCACCTCTCTCCCTCTCTCTCCATGATTGTCTGAGCTCCTCCTCTCAAGGTGACGACCTCTTGCAGTTTGACAGCCTCTCGCTTCCCTCCCACCTTCTAGCGCAGCTTGACGACCTCTCCCTCCTCTCACGCCTTACGCAGCCTGTCGCAGCTCCAATGCCTCCCACAGTCTGGCGCCGTCCTCTCGTCCAGCCCCTCCCTTCTCCCTGAAATAGCCATGTTCTTATAGGTGGAGGGAGAGGTACCTCCCTCCCTCCATGCGGCCTGATGCATGAGCATCAAGCCTTCCATGAGTTCGAGCATGATGCACAGTCATCGTGCCTCCCCTCCCTCTCCTCCAGCACGACCCTCGGCTGGGGAAGGGACGGGATAATTGTTTTTAAAAAATTGCTATTATCTAACTTAAGAGGAGATTCATATGCGGGAATATTACAGAAAAAGGGCCATATTAGGCCACAATGCCATGAATTGCGCAATGAAAGGTGCAAAGATAATGAGAAAGACAAAGTGCAGGATAAGTCTTTTGATTGCAGCATAGTACTTGCAAAGTCTAGTGTTAAAATTGAAGAGATCAATGTTATGCAGCCTAAGAATGTTGATGATGATGATTATATCCTAGCAGCCTCTTCTAGTGCTTCGCAGATGACAAAGATACACTCTATGTATGCACAATGTTGGCTCTTGGACTCAGGTGCGTCCTTTCATGTGACACCTTGTCGAGAGTGGTTTCATTCATACCATACTGTTTCAGGTTCTATGCGCTTGGGTGATGACAGCTCTCTTGATATTGTGGGCATTGGTAATGTTAGGCTACAGTTTCCTCCTAGTAGTAGTTTTGTTATGCAGGATGTACATCATATACCTGCTTTGACATGCAGTCTCATGTCAATTGGATAGCTTGATGATGTAGGATATCATGTATGTTTTGGAGAATTTGCATGGAAGATCACTTGTGGAAAACTTGTGATTGCGATGAGGTGCCAAGGCTGGCAGTCTCTACCCCTTCATTGTATCAGCTTCTTCTCTTGATCATGTTTTGTCTGTGGGTTCTATCGCACGTGTATCTCTTTGGCATGCCCGTTTGGGCCATATGTCTTTGAAGGGAATGAAAATTCTTTTTGGTTTGCAATACTTACCGCCCCTTGATTATGCATGTTTTGATTCATGTGAGCATTGTCTTTATGGCTGGCAGACTAGGTTTACAGATAAGAAGTCTGGTAGGCCATGCATGAGTGAGCCATTGGCATTGGTACATTCAGATGTCTGTGGGCCCATGCCTTGTCAGTCTATGGGTGGTGCAAAGTATTTTGTTACGTTCATAGATGATTTTTCACGGAAAGTTTGGGCTTATCCCATTAAGCTAAAATCCGATGTCTTGGCTGTGTTTCAGAGATAGCTTGCATTGGTTGAGAACCAGTCTAGGTATAGGCTAAAATACCTAAGGACAGATAATGGGGGTGAGTATGTCTCACGTGCTTTTGAGCAGTTATGTGATAAGAGGGGTATTAAGCATCAGTTGACCACCCCCTACACTCCCCCAGAATGGTTTGGCTGAGCAAATGAATAGAACCATCCAGGAGCATGTACGCAATATGCTTAGCCATGCAGGCCTACCACAGAGCTTTTGGGATGAGGCAATTAGTACAGCTATGCATGTCATAAACAGATCACCCTCTAGTGGTTTGGATTTCTAGGTTGCAGAGGAGGTATGGACTGGAAAACCTCCCTCTTATGCGCATCTCCGTGTCTTTGGATGTGAGGCATTTTGCCATGTGCCCAGGGGCAAGAGAAGTAAACTGGATCCCAAGAGTGTCAAATGCATTTTCCTTGGTTATGGGGATGCAGGCGAGATGGGTTACCGTCTCTGGGATCCGTAGGCGCAGAAAGTCATCCGCAGTCATGATGTAGTCTTCCATGAAGACAAAATGCATAGGCAGCCTGAGAGAGTTGTTGAGATCCGCAAGGTCATATTTCAAGAGGAGCCGAGAGCTCCCACACAGCTAGTTGGATAGCCTATAGCTGCAGCAGATGCTCATGGTCAGGGTGTTGGACAGGCAGCTGAGCAAGAAACAGAGCCTACCGTGAGACGGCCTACTAGAGATGGGCATCCACCTGATAGATTTCAGCCCTCAATGCATTATGTCTTGGTTACAGATGCAGGAGAGCCTTTCACCTATGATGAGGCTATGCACAGGGGTGACAATCACTCCTAGGAGAGGGCTATGCAGTTTGAGATAGACTCCTTGCATAAGAATGATACTTGGGATTTGGTTTCCTTGCCTACGAGCAAGAAGGCTTTGCCATGCAAGTGGGTGTACAAGCTAAAAAGTACCCTTGGACACCCCAAGCCGGCATATAAGGCTAGATTGGTAGCAAAGGGTTTTAAGCAGGAGCATGATGTGGACTTTGACGAGGTCTTTTCTCCTGTGGTTAAGATAACCACCCTGCGCTTAGTCTTGGCTTTGGTTGCTCAGCTTGACTTGGATTTATACCAGATGGATGTCAAGACGGCTTTCTTACATGGGAACTTACATGATGAGATTTATATTGAGCAGGCTAAGGGCTTTGCAAAACCTGGCAGGCAGTACCTAGTGTGCAAATTGAAGAAAAGTCTTTATGGCTTGAAACAGGCACCTAGGGAGTGGTATCATAAGTTTGATGCCTTTATGCAGTCACAGGGCTATAGTCGGAGTGCTATGGATCCCTGTCTTTACACGAAGAAAGCCTGTGATGGTTCTTTATTGATTTTGGTACTCTATGTGGATGATATGCTAATAACAGGAAAGCTCATGATAAGCTAGATGCTCTTAAGGCTCAGCTCAAGAAGAGCTTTGAGATGAAAGATCTGGGACAGGCCGCTCATATACTTGGTATGCGCATTAGATGCGACAGGCATCAAGGACTCCTCTACTTGTTATAGAGGGAGTACATTCATAAAGTCCTTGAGTGCTTCCGCATATAGGACGTAAAGCCTATTGGCTCTCCATTTCCTTCTTATGTGAAGGTATCACAGGCTGATTGTCCGTAGACAGATGAGTAGAGGGCCGAGACGGCTAAGATTCCCTATGCATCCACAATGGGCAATCTTATGTATACCATGATAGCCACTCATCCAGATATTGCCTTTGCAGTTGGTGTTGTGGCATGCTATATGGTTACACCTGGCAAGAAGCATTGGGATGCCGTGAAGAGTATCATGAGGTACCTGAAGGACACTGCAAATATGTGCATATGCTATGGTAGCCAGGATACAGGAGTCGTGGGGTACACTGACTCTGATTATGCAGGACATGCAGATAGTAGGAAGTCCACTTCTGGTTGTCTTCACCTATGCTGGAGGTACTGTTTCTTGGATGTCTAGGGTGCAGAAATGCATGGCCCTTTCTACTACAGAGGCCGAGTATATTGCAGCCACTAAGGCTTGCAAGGAGGCCATTTGGTTGGGTCGTTTAGTTGCTGACCTTGGTATTAATGCTATCCCTACACTGCATTTGGATTCTATGAGTGCTATTCAGTTACCGATCTTCCATGCAAAGATGAAACACATTGAGGTGAGGTATCACTTCATACATGGGTCATTGAGGACAAGTCTATTGATCTTGTCAAGATCTTGACTGACCAAAATCCTGTAGATCTGCTCACGAAATGCCTCTTTGTAGAGCGCTTTGCCTTCCTTAGGAGGTTGATGGGCGTGGGATGAGATGATGTCTTTCCTCATCCTGTTGTACATGTGTACATGTTGTACTGTCCTTTTTCTTTTTCTTTTCACTCCTCACTGGGGCAGATTCGCCTTTAAGTGGGAGGTTGTTAGGGGTAAAGGCGTCTCTGCCTAGCCGCCCGTGTATTACTACACTGATAGTCACCGCCATTACACATTGCAGGTGGCAAGCGCCCGTCATTGTCACTTTATTCTTTATTCTTTTAGTGACAATTTGAATAAAGGAAGGCCAGGTCACACATTGTGACTGTTGGAGTTTCCATTTCTAGTCTCTCCCTTTCTTGCTCTTGCTCTCCTGCCATAGCTCTCGAGTCCAACCTTTGATCCATCGCTCCCTTTCAAAGATATCACTACTACATAGAAAATGTCTACATAGATCAGGCAACCAAAAAAGAAGGATGTGTGAGCTCCAGGGATCCAAGGCCAAGCTACATACCCTTGCCATCCAAAAGCTCGTCCCGCCGCAAAGGAGCATCGAATGGACTCTACAAAAAAAGAAACAACTACACATCAGTCCACTATACAATAATACATTCTAATTAAACATGTAACTACGAACAAGAAAGATGAGTGACTTACAGGGCTGCTGCATCTATACGATCGGTCGATCAATACAGTGAGACCGTTTCTCTCTGCATATCGAGTCTCAAGGCCGGTCGAATTGCAATATGTAATGGAGTGCTGCAAAGAAAACAAAATACTAACTGTTAGAAACATGATTGTTAGTACAAAGGATATTGCAAAAAAATATGCAAGCAAAAAAATATGCTGACTCCAACGTTCTGGAGAATCTGTAGGCTCCTCCCTCAGTCGGCGCGTCGTCTGTGTCTAGCCACTTGAGCTTTGCAACCCCACTCTTGATGAGTGTCTTTCCTGCGTCCGATCATCTGTGTGACATATATGCATGCATGCAGTCCATCATCCAGCCCGTTGAAAATCTATCTGCTATGGATGGAACCGGAAACTCCTCATGCAAGGATGATACTATGTAGTTCTTGCTCCCCTCCAATATGTTTTTCCAATGATCTAAGACATGTCAAAAAACTTGTTGGTACAACTCTCTCATGTGAGCCATCACCCTCCTCCCCTCATCATTCATGATGATGGATCATGACCTATCATCGACAAGATAGGCATATCCCTCTAGGGTATGCCTAAGATGGGTCCTCTCCCACCTGCGTCCACGCTCCTAGGCATATCCAGAAGACCCATGTATATTCGGTGTACCGATCGAGGTAGTATCTATAGGAGTAGCATCCATAGGGGGGCCACCTGTAGACGGCTGAGCAAAAGCCGAAGTAACTGGAGTAGACATCCCCATAGGTGTGACAAATCCTAGAGGTGATGCAACTCCAGCAGAACGATGAGACAAAGACACCGCATCCGTGCCTCCACAGCATCCATTTGAGCCACACTCCCTAGAACCACCACAAGAGTGAGGAGTCGCACCTGTATCCCATGTTGACTGTGGGCTCACTGCCTCCATATCTCTATGGCATCCCCCTAACCCTGAAGCACACCCTCCCTCTGGCCCAAGTCTAGAGTGTCGACCTCGTTTGCTCAAAGCTGAAGCATCTAATCGTGCTGAAGTAGATCTAGTAGAGCAGCCTGACGATGTCCGAGACATCTCTTGGTCTGCCATGTCTCTAAATCTCGCCATCTGATCTGGAGACATGCACGTGAAGATATCCTACAACTCCTCATCGCTCATCCCTCGACTCATCTTGAAAAGGTCACCTACATAGACAATAAATGATGTTAGCATAATCAATTTAAATCATACAAAGCACGGTAATATAAATCCTAAAAAAAGGATCTCACTTAAAATGCATATCTTATGTACTCTTATAAGCGATTAGTCAATAAATTGAGTAAGTGGATGCTCCAAGTATGAAGTATATTATGGTCCCATGTCAATCTCCTGACACAACTTCTCATACACTAGAAGGTCGATAGACATGTCACCACAAAAGGGTGAGTTCACCTCTTTCTCAAAGAATTCTTGGACTCTTTTATTTTCATCATTGTTAGCTGATGATGGCTCCTCTACATGCTCCAAGCTTTCGATAGCCTCCACCCCTTGCAATATCGACCCCTCTATTTGCATATTGTCCTCATCTATGCTCGAAACATCGCTTTGATCATATATTCTCGCACTTCGGGGAGCTGAAAATATAACATATCACCATCAAGGTTGTCGGGGATTTGGATAGAAGATTACTTGTTCACAAACACGTACAAGAGAGATTAAACTATTGTGACATGTACCATGTCGTAATACCATTAACAAACAAATGAGTTCATGCACCTATTCACAATGGATTGGCAACACAAAGGTGTCACGCAAATCTGTCTATTTTTTTTGAAATTTATTTCAAGAAATCTAGATGGACCTCATCGAACTGTTGCTCCAGCTCCTTCACGTACCACTTTGAACCACTGCACATCGAATAGTATCATGGAGAAGCTATGGTAATCCACTGTAACAATACTTTGCAAGTTCCAAAAATACTCCATCTCCTCTATAACTGTGTTTGGATCTGTTGCTCGTCGTTGGCTATCATGCTCGAACCTTGCCATGATACCACAGTCCATTGTGGAGCGCATTTGTCAATATGCTCCACACGAAAATGCCGTCCGTGCGACCATGTTGCACTATATATTTTGTATTGTACATTGAAACACTAAAATTAGTTGTCGCATATAAAATATAGATACGACAAATCCTAAACACGTCATCACCTTTGGACTACATCCCCTCGAGAATTCCCACTCCTCCATTGAGACCTCCGCCCCTTCGCGAGACGCTGCAGTCAAAGCTCCATGCAACCATCGTGTTGACATGAACCGCAACATCTCCTCCATGCCCTCGAGATATCGAATCGGTCGATGGCGTGTACTACATCGAAATTCAGATCACGCTTCCACTCGATCTTGCCTAGCGATCTGGTGCTTGGCGAGCCACGTCTCCATAGAGGCATGGTGCAACATACAAAAGCAATTCACCTTCTCCTCCATTGCAGCATCCATTCTTTTTTCTACCCCACTTTCAACCACCACATCTCCGGTTAGTCTATCATCATCCTTCAGTGACCATAGCATTTTGTTGTCTGGATCCACCATTGGTAGCAATTGTGAAATATGCACTAGTGCCTCAGACACCAACCAACCTTTAGCCATGCTACCTTTTGGCCGAGCTCGTTGTCGCACAAAGCCTTTCAAGGTTTTCATGAAGCACTCCAAGAAGAACATCCATTGCGTATGGATAGGTCTAGCAATCTCCACTTCATCTACAAGATGCACAAGAAGGCAGATTTGTATCGTGAGCATGCTGGTAGGAAGGTATTTCTCAAAGAGACTGATTGTCTGCACTGCTCCCCGCCTCATGGATTCAATAGAGGACATCTTAATCTCCTTTTGTGAGATCCATTGCACCAAAGTCAGCAACCTATAAATGGCCCCCCATATTTTTGGAGTAAGGCATCTTGCAATTGTGATTGGTAGTACAAACTGCCACAAATGAGAAAGCATTAGGAACAATGGCTACACTCCAAATAGCAAAAGGGATTTTAGCCTTGATAATTGGCCCTCTTTAGAAAATGCAGACCTGAGAGAATGCATCATACCCATCGGAGTGCGGATAGACTTGACTACTTGCTTCACAATGCACTCTTCTTTAGTGGACAAAATCCAAGGAGCACAAGGTAGCTGCATGTGACCATCAGCACTCAACTAAGCGCCTCCATCTTGCCTACCTCCTTCAAATCCATTCGTACCCCTATAATGTCTCTCTATCCTGTTATGTGGTCCCATAGCAAGTTGCCCACATTCTTGAAATATATGCATGGGATTCAACATTCCTATGATGTGGTCCCATAGCAAGCTGCCCACATTCTTGAAAATATGCATGGGATCCAACAAGTGGTTGATCTGTAGGTGGCTCCAATATGGCAACTCGTAGAAAACTGAGAATTTTCGCATTCCATTTCGATGTGACTCCGCGTGGACCATTTTCAACTCGTACTAGCTTGCGGCATTCATATGTGTTGGAGGTCGTTCAAGAAAACCTTCCCTGAGTTCATGACCCTCTAGCAAGAAAGCGGCATGTCCTTGATATACCATATTCTTCATGGTTCGTGACCTTCGGGAGTCTAACTGTGGCTCGCATAATGGACATGCATGATAACCTGAGGTAACCATACATGTTCCAACACCTCTATCCAATGAATACAAACTTGAACGAGATAAAATATAGATATTACCAACAAGAATGAAAGCTTATTTACCTAAGCACTCTCCGAATCCCAGAAATTCATGCATCGTCCACATGAGAATGGCTCAAATATTGACGGACCGTCGACCATCATGCTTGCTCATATCTTGCACGGTGATGCCCTCCTCCCACAAAATCTTAAGCTCATCGACTAATGGACAAAGATACAGGTCCATATTTTTGACTTTGTAGTGGCTAGGGACGAGTAAGCTAAGGATGACATGTCCTTTCTTCGTAGAAAGCCATGGAGAGATATTGTAGTTGACAAGGACTATAGGCCACACATTGTAAGAAGTTGAGTGCAGACCGAATGGGTTCACGCCATCCATTGCAAGACCAAGCCGAAGATTCCTTGGCTCTCGGGCAAAGCCTGGGAAGGTAGAGTCAATGTGACTCCATGCGTGTGAATCCGCTAATATTCGTTGAAATCCATCTGTGGACCTATTCTGCGCATGCCAATTGTCAAGCTCGCCATGTCAGACGTACAAAACATGTGGTTTATGCGGGGAATAAGCGAAAAGTGTCTAAGAAATTTTTGAGGGATGGTTTGCCCTTGCAAGTCCTATCGATACCTGCAAGCACCACACTTTGGACATGTCTCCATAGTCTTATATTCTCCTCGAAACAGTATACAATTATTGATACATACATGGATGCTGTTGTAGTCCATTCCAAGCTTTCGTAAAACATGTCATGCATCATCACGAGACTCAGGCATGGTATTTTGCAGGTGGTAATATATGATATTTCAATAACCTGAAAAAAATCATAAAACACCTTGGAAAATTACAAATGTTTTTAATAATAGTGCCGAAAAGAAATCAAGGAAGCATACATACAAGGTACCTAAACAACTTGGTCACACTCGCATCACTCCACCCGTAGTTTACTTGCACACTTAGGAGTGCAAGTAGTGTCTTCAGGGGAGATACTCGGCACCCATCATATAATGGTATGGATGCTTCGTCTCTAAGCGGATCAAAAATCTCGACATCCATGGGAATCAATGCATTGATCATTGTCTCCATCTCAGGCTCCAAGGTTGTAGATAGGTCTAGAAGGCCGCCTGTCTCCTCTGGTATTGACGGTATAGATTGGATAGTGCCTTCCAAGTGGTGGATTAGCTCATGCACTCCATCCATCGCACGCCCATGAACTCTTCTAATTGGCCACAAAGGGTGCACTCCTCCTTGGGACGAGATGTCACCTCCCTAGATAGAAAATTTACCAACCACACCCAATCTTCTTGTACATGGTATTCAATTAGCTTGCGAGTACAATGCATGATTGATATTAACTTTTCTTACCGTTTGCTGAAAATCCGCAATCGTCTGATCAATGATCTCAAATTGAAACTCGCCAAAGTGTTGTACGTGTTCTATAGACAATCGACGTTTTCGTCTAATTGCCAGCTTGCATTGAGAGCAAGGACATGGGACATGCTGATTAAGATATGTCTCGCGATCTTGAACAACAAAACCTTCATCGTTTTCCATTTTGTCTATGTTACGACAAACAATTTGTTTTTGTTATCATTCTTTTTTTCTTTCTTAAATTGTTTGAGAATGGATTTTCTTCTCTTGTAGCTCAGCAAAAATTAACGTATGTAAAGTCTCCACCCACCCTTAACATATATATGTCAGAGTGTTTCCTGTCTCATGGTGTTGCACCGGACCTTGCCACCACTCTCTCTTTGTTTTTTATGAATTCATTATCTCCTCTCCTTCCATCTCTCTCTCTTTTTCTCTTTCTTTATTATGTTGTATGTTTATTCCCTCTCTCCCGTTCCTTCTTTTTTCTCTTCCTCCCCCTCTCTCATTTTCTTTAATAATCACGGCTACGACTACGATGAAAACCATGACCATGACTACGACTACGACCATGACCACGACCATGACCACCACGACCACAACCACCACCACGACCACGACCATGACCATGACTATGACTATGACGACCACGACCATGACTACGACTACGACTACAACTACAACTACAACTACGACCACAACCACGACCACGACCACAACTATGACTACGACTACAACTACGACGATCACAACCATGACTACGACCACAACCACGACCACGACCATGACCACGACCACGACCACGACCACGACGACCTTGACCATGACTACGACTAGGACTAGGACTACAACTACAACCACGACCACGACCACAACCACGACTACTTATATAGAGAGGAAGAGAGAGACAAGAGTTAGGGAGAAAGTAAAGTTAGAGAAGAAGAGGAGAGAAGTGAGAGAGGTAGAAATAGAAAGAGAGATAGAGAGAGAAAAGAGATAGGGAGAGAGAGAAGGATTTAGGAAGAGTATAGGAAGAGAGAAAGAGGGAAGATTGAGGAAGAGAGAAGGGTTGAGAGAAGAGAGAGAAGAAAGAGAGAGAGATCCGACTAGAGCATTTGACACCCATAGCCAACACACCATGGGGAACACAAGCACAAATTGACATTGACTTATGGCAAGAAAATCCACCACAAAACAATAGTTATAATACTCGAGGTAGGATTTCAAAGTCTTACTAATTTCAATTGGTCATGGATGCCATACTATGGGTAGGTTGCACTCACTAAGAATAGAATTGTCTCTTCTACATCATCTTCTCTCCATCATCAATAGAATTCCCCTTTACCATTTACAACTCACCCATCTTCTCTCCACAATATTTCATACTACAATCTCTATGAGTGCATGAGATTGGGATCTCCGCAGATACCAAAGCATGATCTCTAGCTTGATGGTTGCATATATACTACTACTACTCGTGGAAGAAACCTTAAAATAGTTATTATGCTCAAATATATGCTTGTTAGAGCATAGATTTGTTCCTAAGACTATTCTAAGGATGAAAGAGGGTTAATGATAAAAGAGTATCCTTCCTTGCAAGTGATATTATATTATATTTTTAAATTAAAATTGATAGTTGAAGATGAGTTTCTTAAGAGATCTTGTAGTGATGAACATAAGGGACAATCTAGAAGTTATGTAGAAAAGAACCTTTACTACCTAGGCTACTCATCACCTAATGTACTACTAAGACTAGTAATTTTAAATAATGTAAGATAAATAAACTACAATGATATACTTGGGATGGAATTGTTTATCTTTAGTACTAGTTATTATTGTACTTAACATAACAAGGGTAAGTTATTGTGGATCGCATCTTCTTTTGCGAAGCATATGAATTATGTTGTTTTAGTTTTTTGTATTTGTCTTTTTAAGAAGAGATAGATTTTTATGGAATATCCAAAGTTATTTTTGGATTTGCATTATGAAAAATGAACGTTTTTCTAACTAATAGACTGATTGCCTTCGTTGTATACTTCTACAAAAGTTCTTGTGCCCTCATAGGTGGATATTTGGTTACACACTAAACCTCGCCCAAGGTTAGTGGCTAGATCCCTTCACCAAGGGGATAGTTTGAGCGTGGTGGAGGCTAGGACAAGCCCCATGTATGAGAGGTCTCTTTGTAGAAAGGACATTATGCTAGGAGGCGCAAGTGTGCTAGGGTTCTCTAGCCATATATCCCTTAGATTTGTTGAGGATTGGCCTAACCCCTATGAGCCTAAGATGAGCTTATTGTAAGATCTTATTTCCTTTTCTCTCTTTCTCTCTTTCTCTCCCTTTCTCATTTCCTCTCCCTCCCTCACCCTCACTCTCTCTTTCCCTATTAGGTTTAATGATTTTTCTCTTTTCTCTCTCCTCTCCCTCTCTCATTTTTTCTCTCTCCTCTCCCTCTCTCATTTCCTTTTTCTCTCTTCCTCTCCCTCTCTCATTTATTCTCCCTCCCTCACCCTCTCCCTCTCTTTCTCTCTTCCCCTATTATGTTTAATGTTTTTTCTCTCTTCCTCTCCCTCCCTCACCCTCACCCTCACCCTCTCTTTCTCTCTTTCCCTATTATGTTTAACATATTTTCTCTCTTTTTCTCTCTCCTCTCCTTCTCTCATTTCCTTTTTCTCTCATCCTCTCCCTCTCTCATTTCTTCTCCCTCCCTCAGCCTCTCCCTCTCTTTCTCTCTTTCCCTATTATGTTTATGTTTTCTCTCTCTTTTCCTCCCCCTCCCCCTCTCTTTCTCTCTCCCTCCCTCTCCCTCTCCCTCTCCCTCCCTCTCCCTCTCCCTCTCCCTCTTTCATTTTCCTATTATGTTTAATGTCTTCCTCTTCCTCTCCCTCCCCCTCTCTTTCTCTCTCCCTCCCTCCCCCTCCCCCTCCCCCTCCCCCTCCCTCTTCCTTTTCCATTTCCTCCCTCTCTCATTTCCTCTCCTTCCTCTCCCATTTCCTCTCCCTCTCTCAATACACACGAATTATACCAAAAACAAGTAAGAGAGAGAGAGAGAACTCCCTCTCCCTCTCTTTCTCTCTCCCTCCCTCTCCCTCTCCCTCTCCCTCCCGCTCCCTCCCTCTCCCTCTCCCTCTCTCATTTCCTCTCTCATTTCCTCTCCCTCTCTCAATACACATGGATTATACCAAAAATAAGTAAAAGAGAGAGAGAAAACTCCCTCTCCCTCTTTTATTTTCTCTCCCTCCTCCTCTCCCTCTCCCTCTCCCTCTCTTTCTCTCTCCCTCCCTCTCCCTCTCCCATTTCCTCCCTCTCCCTCTCCCTCTTCCTCTCTCATTTCCTCTCCCTCCCTCTCCCTCTCCCTCTCCCTCTCCCTCTCCCTCTCTCTCTCTCTCTCTCTCTCTCTCTCTCTCTCTCTCTCTCTCTCTCTCTCTCTCTCATTTCCTCTCCCTCTCTCAATACACACAAATTATACAAAAAACAAGTAAAAGAGAGAGAGAAGACACAAAAGCAAAGAAAGAATGGACAATGCACTCACCGTAAAGACTCGAAGAAGGGTTTGGCGGCTTCTCTTTGCGACGGCGGCTCCTCTTCGCCCTCCATACACCTCCTCCTCTTCTTCGCGAACGGCAGCGGCGATGGTGGCGGCAGCAGTGGTGGCAGTGAAAAGCCTTCTTTTTCTCTCTCTCTCTCCCTCTCAACAAGATGGTCGCTCTCCCTCTCTCGCTCTCTCTTTCGTGAATGCGCGAAAAATGACGCGCTCAGGTTTCGGCCAACATTTTTTTGCTTTGGGTATCGTCCCTATTTGCATTGCTATAGCAACGCTGCTATTTGTCGTCGCTAACGCGCATCACTATAGCCTCATATCCTTGTAGTGTAGATCCAATATTTGTATAGAGTATAAATAGTAGGAATAGAACATGCCCACATCCTAGATAATAGCTAATTACCTTCTTTGCTTCAGAGATAGATTAGATTGTGAAAGAAAATGCTTTAGCAATCGATGATCACTTTTGACTTTGAAATGGTTGCCATAAATATAGTGATGCCACTTCTTTATGGCATGAAGTATGGCTAACATTTCCTACTCATAGACGTGGAGTTCTCTTTCTTTGTCCTCCAAATTTTCTACTCTCATAGGTAATGACACCATGGGCATAGAACAGTCTCAATACCACAACTCCTAGCATCAACATAGGTGGTAAATTCTTTAGAAAATTCTAGGCACACTAAAATATGTGCTAAAATAAGGAGAATTTTTAGCTCTTAAAAACTTTTCATGGTTGTAGCACCCCAAAAGAAAGCATATTTCTTCAATTTATCAGTGGATAGGAGTTGCTACATGGGCATAATTCTTGATAAATCTCCGATATAAAGAGAACAATCCTAAAAATACACTCAATGAAGTAGAATTTTGTTGTATGGGCCAATCTTTAATGTATCATACCTTTTTGGATCCACCCTAATACCTTTCTCACCCACAATATGACCCAAATATTCTACCTTACTGACCAAAAAAGTATACTTTCTTTCCCTTGCAAAAAGCTTGTGTCATCTCAATGAATGAAGGAATACATTGATATGTTGCAAATAATCCTCTATATTTCTATTTTATATGAGAATATCATTAAATAATACCAAATCTATATAAGAATGGATGTAGAACCTTGTTTATAAGAGCCTAGAAAGTAGCAGGTGCATTAGAAAGCCCAAATGGTATAACCAAAAAGTGGTAGAGACTCCTTTCTAATCTAAAAGTCATCTTGTACTCATCACCTTCCTTCATCCTAATTTAGTGGTAGCTTGACCTCAAGTCAATCTTGGTAAACACCTTTGCCATTAAGTGTTGCTTACTTCCCCTTCCAATTAAACTCCATAATATCAAATTAAGATCCAAGAAAAACTTTTCAATCTTATCAAGCCAATCATAGCCAATGATGATCTTTATAGGGATCCATATCTAGGACAATTAAGTCTGTCATAATGGTGCAAGATGGTATAGAAAAATGGGTACTTACAGGCATATCTCCTTGCTCAACTCTTGAGTTCCATTTGCAACTTATACCTTCATTGGGCTGTCCATCTCTTGAGAGAATAACTTCCAACTCAAATAATGATTTGGTATTGACAAAGCTATGTGTGTTGCTTGTATCAATAAGAATATGAGCAACCTTAGAATTAATCATGTTTTTGAGCCAAAGTGTATTCTCTCCTTTACAACCCATCCAATCATCTTGGGATATGGAACATAGCATGGGTAAGCATGCAAGAGTTGTAAAATTATCTAACGGTAATCCACGTGGATCAAGTGGATCACTCGCATCAAATGGAAACTTATTGAGATCAGCTCTAAATCCTCCAGTACCAACTAATCATCATGGTCATGCACCTCATCACATGTAAGAGTTTTCTCATCTTGCATTTGATCTTCTTCATGGGCTTCATCTTTATCTAAATCTTCTATGATCACCATATTAAACTTTGCACTATTAGCTTTGTACTTTTGTTTATGATCAGGTTACCATTTTTCTCCATATTTGAAACATAGTCCTTTCAGCTTGTCATTAGAGAATAGCTTATTGCTTATGGTATTGGGCATCTATTTAGCTCCACTTTCAGCTCTCTTAAAGTTTCCTTTTAGATCAAAATTATACCTAAAGTTGTTCCCTTGTTTGGAAGTATATACTATAGGGTATGTAGGAATTTTGCTAAAAGTGTTTGAAGCCCTATTCTAATGTCTATAAGCTTCTCTTTGCTGGCTAGAATTGCTGGCTAAACCTTGTTGGCTAATTTGAGTGATAAATAGCTCCTATCTTTTAGGCTGAACAGAGCTCACTCATTTTCTATATTTTTTGTCGTAGTGTTCAGCATAATGTATAGCTACATGTATATTCACATGCTTTGTTTTTCCCACCTCTACCACAAGGTTTGGATCTAATTAAAAAATATACCTATTCAACTTGGCTGAATCACAAATTCCCTCAACATACATAGAAAGGTTTAGGAACTAGCTGAAAATACTCCCTAACCATAGAAACTTGCCATCTAAGATCATACCACTTTCTTTCTAACCTTTGTTTTTCCATTGGAGATACGAAAACCTATGTCATGGATAATTTAAAGTCCTCCCCTGTATGAAAGACTTGCCTAATATTCATTATGTATCTCCATCATGTATGTGTAGAGATTATCCAATATTGGCTGTCCATGGTTGTTGTTAAAGGATTATTGGCCATTCTTCTTATTGTCAAAATATTAATGACCAAGTGAGTTAGTACCATGTGGCTAATGACTATTAGGGGGATGAATATGTGAAACCATTTTCTCAATATCGTCATCATGCTAAACTCTATTCTCTCTTCTTGAATCTTCATAAAAGTGTTGACCTTATCTATTTCTTACATTAGGAATTTGCATGTTTTGTGGATAAAACTACTTATAGAAAGAGCCACACCCATGAATATCTTCTTGTTTTTCATCATGCTAAACCTTTTTAGGTTGTCCATGATCCTTTGGAGATTCAAATTTTGGTCTTTCCCTATTCTAAGAGTTATAAGGAGGCTGAAATGTTTTCCTAACTCTAGATAGACCTCCTTGCTCATAGGTTGAGTGTATAAATTGATGGGCTACCCTTGACTTCACATTGTCATGTGGAATTGATGCCCCATTCTCATTAAAAGATGGAGTGCTTTGCCACTTATTACCCAAGCTACTGAGAATGGAGATCATCTAATCCAACTTAATGTCCAACAATTAATTATGTTGTCCAAAATTCTCAAAGTGTTTGACCATTTTTCCAAACTTGTCATCAATTTTTTGGTTTAAGTAAATAATACCCTCTTTCATGTACTCAATCCTATGAGAAAGTTGTTGGAATTCATTTGAGTCATGTGATCCATTCACTTCATACATATGTAACCCATCAATAGGGTCTCTTTGCCATTGTGATTCTTCATGTACATTGCCATCATTACCATCCTTCTTTACATGATTTGTATCTCTAATGGGAGAGTTTATCTCTAATTTATACTAAGCTAAATCTTCATTTATTCTCTCCACATTTGCTCTTTCTTCTTATTCCTAGCCATTGGAATGGGTAGAGTAAGAGAATAATGTCTATCAATAAATGGGTTATAATAAGAGTTGTACTCCTTCAATCCTTGTGTTTATAAGCTCAAAATTAATCTTAGTATGCCTTAATTTTGTTGAAATCTCAAGTTGCAATTAGGTAAGAAGTAATCCTAGACCAAAACAGTGTACCTTGTGTTAGATATGATCAATGCCCCACCCTCATTAAGTGCTACCAATGATCCATGGTGCTCAAAGTTGTAAGACCCCCATTATGAGGAGAAGCCAAATGTGAGCCTGGACATTGGTTGAGTCCTGACTTGTATATCAGATGAGGTCTATGTGACCGGATGGCAAAAAGGTGGCTATCATGGGTCTAATCTTTGGGTTAGACGGAGTGGTTAAGCTGGTAGCAACTCGAGACACATTGCATCAAGTTGCGGTGTAAGGGAGTTAAAAGGGGCCCCTATTGTGGGGTCCGGGGGCCGCGGAATCGGCCCTTGGCTCGGGGGTCCCAGGGGGGCCAGCGGCCCCCCTGGCGGGGGTCTGAGGGTAGCACCATGGCCCGATGGTAAAGGGAATATTCCCTGGCCGACTAGTGGCCGCTCATATGGTAGGTCGGCGGTCAGCAAGCCGACCTAACGACCTTTGCGGGCTATAAAAGCTAAATCCCTTCGCAGCCATCACTCACTCATCTTTCACCCAGTCAGAGTTGTTGTTCCAGCTAGCCTTAAGCTCTTCACCTATCTTCTGTCTAGATCGCTATCTAAGCTTCACACAGTGGAAGCACACAGGTGGACAGTGCCATCTTTGTATGAGTTGTTTGAAGTTAAAGAATTTACTGATTCTCCTCTTATCTGTTGTGTACTCTCTATCTCTTTCTCAGATTCTGTTGGCTGCGCCGTGTAATATTTTACATGGTATCAGAGCCCAGGGGGCTCTAGAGATTGAAGAGTGTGCAAGAAGAAAAGGCTTCAACAGCAAAGAGAAACTATGTCGACTTCCGGAAGCGGTTCTGGCGCATCAAGAAGCGGTGCAGGAGGTGGTGCTGCTGTACCGGCTATTCAAACACTGAGAATTCGTCCACCAACCTTCAGCGAAGGCAAGTTAGATGGTACAAACTACACCTTGTGGAAGTTCAAAATTACAACTATCCTTGATTCTTATGAGCTTCTGGAGACTGTGCTGGGGACTGACGCAGAACCACAGCCTACCCCCGACCCATCAAATCCTGGTGTGATGATTCCTCCGAATGTAGATCTTCTACGAGCTTGGAAACAAAGGAATGCAGATGCATTGTGTGCCTTAGTTGCAAGCTGTTCTGACAGTGTTCTGACTTTGATTCCAGCATATAACCAAAGCGTTAAAGGCTTGGAATGTACTAAGGAGTCAGTATGAAACACGAAACCAAACAAGGATTCAAAACTTGGAGAATCAACTAGCAGCGGAGAAGTTTGCTGAAGGAGAGACGGTTAAAGCATTCATCACTCGGATTAAGAATCTGCACGACCAGATGGCTGGCGCTGGGATACAAAAGACTAGCGAAGAGCTAGCTCGGAGGTGTCTCCGGATTTGTCCACAAAAGTTTGATGGACTAGTAACTGCCCTTAATACTCAGGTGAGACCTGAAGCTTTGACTTTTGAGGAGTTTTGTGCATTATTAATTGAGGAGGAGTTGAGGATGAAAGCCCGAGAAGGAAGTAGCAATGGAGATGCTGCATTCTCTGCCAATGCAAAAGGCAAAGGTGTTTCCTCCACCAAAAATGATGGTGACAAAAAGAAGAAGGGCGGCAAGAAGAAGTTTCAAGGAGAGTGCTTCTACTGCAAGAAGAAAGGATATGCAATTGCAGATTGTCATGTCAAGAAGGCAGATGAAAAGAATGGTACCCTTAAAAGTAAAGGGAAAGAGACAGCCAATACAGCTGAAGCAGAGCTAGAATTATTCATGGCGACCATTGAGAAAGTGTGCTCCTCAGAGCAAGAAGAATCTACCACTGACTCATGGGTGTTGGATAGTGGGGCCTCCCATCACATGACCAACAAGAAAGGTCTATACAGTTCTATGCAGCCTCTACAAGAATCCATCAATGTGACGGTTGGAAATGATGCTAAATGCCCTGCTGCGGGCACAGGTACTATTTCTTTTGTTGCTGCAAATGGTAAAGTCAAAAAGCTTTCAAATGTGTTGTATGTTCCCGAAATCAGGAGAAATCTATTATTAGTTTGCCATAACTGATCTTGGTCATGAAGTGAGGTTCAAGAAGACAGGTGCAGAAATTATTGATAGTGCTGGGACAATTGTTGGCAAAGGAGAAAGAAGGAACAACCTATATGAGCTAAGTGCTCTTACAGCCACCACTGGAGTCGGCACAAGTAAGCTTTGGCATGAAAGGTTTGGACACATCGGATTTGCAGTATTGAAGGAGATGCAAAAGCAAGGTATGGTTGCTCACCTACCTAGAATAACTGAATTGAAGGAACCATGTGAAGCTTGTATGATGGGCAAGCAACAGAGAAAGGCATTTCCACAAGAAAGCAAGAATAGAGCACATGCTCCTCTAGAGTTGGTGCATGCTGACTTGTGTGGTAAGATGCCTACACAGGCCTTGGGGGGATCTTCTTATTTTATGTTGATTGTCCATGACTACAGTAGGAAGATATGGGTGTACTTCCTTCGTGATAAGGCTCAAGCTTTTGGTAAGTTTAAAGAATGGCTAATACTTGTTGAGAATGAAACAGGGAAAAGTGTGAAGAAATTTAGAACAGATGGTGGTGGTGAGTTCAACTCAAAGGAGTTTGAAGGCTTTTGCAAGAGCAAAGGGATCAAGCGTCAATTGACGACGCCTCACACACCTCAGCAGAACGGTGTTGTGGAATGCAGGAATCGCACCATTGTGGAATGGCAAGATGCATGCTAAAGGGCAAGGGATTGCCTAACCATTTTTGGGCTGAAGCTGTTAATACTGCAGTCTACATTCTAAATCAGAGCTATACAAAGGCTCTCAAGGGAAAAACACCTCATGAGACTTACACTGGTAAGAAACCATCTGTCTCACATTTCAGAATTTTTGGATGTGAATGTTATGCACATGTTCTAGATGAGAAGAGAAACAAGTTACAACCAAAAAGCAAAAAATGTATCTTCTTGGGTTATAGTGATGAGCAGAAGGCTTACAAATTATATGACCAAGAGGCAAAGAAGATCATCGCGAGCTGTGATGTGGTGTTCAAGGAGGAGCCGCATACAGTGGAGGAGGAGAAGGCAAGTTCTTCCACTTTATCATCAAGTGAAGAAGTAGTCCACTATGAACCTGTCCCGAGAGCTATCCCTATCCTTAAGGAGGAGGAAGCATCTTCTTCAGATGATGAGGAAAAAGTTCACCAACCTGACATCACCCCACCGGAAAAGCCATTGCCGCGCTGGGTGAAGCAGCTCTATGACCACAATAATCCTATGCCTGCATCTGTTGAGGAGAAGGCAGATGGACCAAGGAGGTCTCAGAGAATAGAGGAGCAAAGGAGGGCTTCTGCTCACATAGTCAATATGGCCTTGATGGTTGAGATTATGAGAGAAGTAAAGGAGCCAACTGACTTAGAAGAAGCACTTGCAGATCCATCATGGAAGGCTACTATGCAGGTGGAGTATGACAGCATAATGAAGAATGACACTTGGGAGCTAGTGGATTGACCAACAAAGCGGAAGGTTATTGGCACCAAGTGGATCTGGAAGGTAAAGTACAAGGCTGATGGTACCTTAGAAAAGTACAAAGCTAGACTAGTTGTACAAGGATTTTCACAAGTTGAAGGGTTTGATTTTCAAGAGTCATTTTCCCCAACTGCCAGAATGACCACTATTCGCACGATACTTGCAGTGGCTGCCCACAAGAAGTGGCCAGTGTACCAAATGGATGTTAAGTCAGCGTTCTTAAATGGTGACCTCAAGGAGGAGGTGTACGTGGCTCAACCACCAGGGTTTGAGGCCCCCCATTCTGAGAACAAAGTATGGAAGCTGAAGAAGGCATTGTATGGGCTGAAACAAGCCCCCAGAGCATGGTACCAGCGGATAGATAGGTTCTTTTTAAACCTAAACTTCAAAAGATGTGCCTCAGATGCTAGCTTATATGTTTACAGGGATTGTAAAAAGTCTGTAGTGATTGTCCTATATGTGGACGACCTTCTTATTACAGGTGACTATGAAGATATGATCAACCAAACTCGAAAGGCTTTGAGTTCTGAGTTTGAAATGATAGACTTGGGCTTGCTGCACTTGTTGAGATATCGAGCTCCACTCGTGATACGCCAGGGTGACCGTTGTGTATTTATGTCACCGACTTGTCAGTTGCAGATGTGGTTGGTACACCGCCCCTGAATAATAGCTACATGATAGCTATCCTTATCTACTCTAGTTCGTGGCTCAGTTAGTATGCCACCTTAGTTAGTTGAGTTTGGTTTGAGACCCATATCTAGGGTTCTTCTATTTCTTTGTACTTGAGTTCTTTTGGCTTACACAACTAAGAAGAGGAAAACTGTTTTCAGCCTCCACCCTTGTGTGTCTTCCCCCATTGTGCAAGCAAGAAAGCTTCAAGCGAGACTCCTTCCTTCTCTCCCACAATCTTGACATGGTATCAGAGCCTTGTTCGTGGTAAGGAGCTCAAGAAAGCAAGCCAAGCTCGCGGTGTTCTGGTAAGAGGAGCAGTGTTGCTTTCATTTCCTGTTTCAGGAGCAGATCTCTGCAGGTAGCACAGTCGAAAAGTGCAGGAGTGCATTGTCTCAGGTTGAGACGCCCTTCGCGGTGAAGCAAAAGGGCAGTATATGCTGCGGGTATGGGCTTTAGCCCTCGGCGACCTTGTTTTTTTTATTTGAGGCCATTTTGGGGCCTGTTTTGGAGGCGAAAGTTTTCTGCACGCACTCAGGAAAAGGCCCAGTTTTATGCTGTCAGCCACTGTTCTACAGGTCGGTGAATAGTTACTGTAAGAATTGCATTGTATGCTTGTGCGCAGAGACATTGGGAGTTACAGAATCATCCCTGTTGCCTGTTGATGCAAAATCGTCACTAGGAAGTGACTGTGTGGTCAAATACCACTTTCACCAGTTTTGCAGATTTTCCCTTGTGAGGGTGAAGCTGTGGTTTTTGCAGTGACAGAATTTTTTGCAGTCTTCTGTAATGGCATCTGATTCTCTTTCACAGATTGTCACTGAAAAGCTTGACAAGAACAACTTCCAAGCATGGAAGTTTAGAATGACGAATTTCCTTATGGGAAAAGGATATTGGGAATTTGTTGCAGGAAATGAAGAAGAACCAGTTCTTCCTGATGTTCCCAATCAACAGCAAATGCAGGCATTTAAAGCATGGCATGAGAGAGCCAGGAAAGTTATGTATTGGCTGTCTATCAGCATTTCAGACTCTATGATTGTGCATATTCAAGATGCAAGTACGCCAAAGGAGGCATGGGATACTTTGTCAAAAATGTATAGCACAAATACGCAAGCCAGGAAAATGCAGCTCAAGCAAGAGTTGCACAATGTGCAAAGAGAAAATATGAGCATCAACGACTACCACATGAAGGTGAAGAAGATTGCAGATGCACTTGCTTCCATTGGGTCACCAGTGGAAGATGATGATTTAGTTTCTGTGACCTTGAATGGTCTAGGAAAGGATTATGCACAGTTTCGGACATCCATTTCAGTTCGTGAAAGATTTCGTGACTTTGATGAGTTGATTGCTCTTCTAATTTCTGAGGAGCAGAGAAATGGTGGTGCATCTTCTTCAGGAAGAACTTCAAAAGAAGCTGTCTTCTACTCAAATGCTGGAAGAGGTAGAGGCAGAGGTAGAGGAGGCCAATTTGGAGGCCGTGGTAGAAATCAGAATATGCAGCAAACTCAAGAAAACCAGTCCTATGGAGGAGGACGTGGTAACTCTAGAGGGAGGGGGAGCCAAAGAGGTCGTGGTGGATGGCAAAGAGACCAAAATGCAAACAGTAATGTTGAATGCTACTATTGTGGTAAAATGGGTCATATGGCTAAAGACTGCTATAAAAAGCAGAATGACATCATGAATGGAAAATTGCAACAAGGAAATTATGCATCCTCTAGTAGACAGGGTGATGACAAAAATGAGCATCTGTTTATGGTGCAGCACATGAACAATTCTGTGACAAGTGCAGAAGAAAGCAACGATGTACAGTATGTTGACTCAGGTGCGTCAAACCATATGACAGGTCATGCAAAATGGATGGAGGATGCAAGGAAAATGGAAAAACCAGGATTTGTGGAGACTGGTGATGATACTGCACATCCTATTGTGCAGATTGGAAAATTTCCTTTGTCTATGCAGGATGGGAAAAAGAAATACCTGTCCGATGTATTTCATGTCCCGAATATCACCAAGAATCTAGTTTCTGTTGGTCAAATGGTTGAACAGGGCTTGCAGGTCAGATTTAATCCTCATGGATGCTTTGTTGAGGATATGAAAAATAAAGGTCGCTTGATAGCAAAAGGAAAGAAGAAGGGCAAAATGTTTACATTGGATGCAGACATGTCTGAATTGAGTGCAGCAATGTTTGCACATGGGACTGGTGTAGTTGCAGATATTGATATCTGGCATAAACGCATTGGTCATGTTAATATACAGCGACTTAAATCAATGCAGGCCCAAAATATTGTTGCAGGTTTGCCGAAATTCAAGGTTGCAGAAATGCATAAGGTATGTGAAGCCTGTCAGTTTGGAAAACAGGCAAGGAAACCATTTCCTAGACATGTTCAAGAGAGTAAAAAGCCATTGGAATTAATCCACTCTGATGTGTGGACAACTAAAGCTGCATCTCTTGGAGGCTGTCATTATTTTGTCAGTTTTGTTGATGACTATAGCAGAAAAGTTTGGGTGTATTTTATGAAAAAGAAAAGTGAAGTTTTTGGGCATTTCAAAACTCTTAAAGCTATGGTTGAAAAAGAAACAGGCCTGCAGATAAAATGCCTAAGGTCAGATGGAGAGGGAGAGTACCTCTCAAATGAGTTTGCAAGGTTCGTGCAGGAGCATGGCATAAAGCAGCAATATTCATGCAGTCATACCCCACAACAAAATGGAATTGCAGAAAGAAAAAACAGGCATATTGGAGAGGTATCTCGTGCCATGCTCAATGAAAAAGACTTGCCATATTTTTATTGGGCTGAAGCAGTTGCTACAGCAGTCTACATAATGAACAGGACTCCCACTGCAGCAATACATGGAATGACTCCAGAGGAGAGGTATACTGGTAGGAAACCAGATATTTCTCATTTGAAAATTTTTGGTTGCATTGCCTATGTACATGTGCCAGATGAGTTGAGATCCAAGTTGGATCCAAAAGCTGAGAAGTGCATCTTTATTGGTTACTCTCTGCAGCAAAAAGGGTATAGATGCTATAACCCTTCTACTCGTAAGTTTACAGTGAGCAGAGATGTTGTTTTTGATGAGATGAGTAGCTGGTATAAACCAGTAAATGTGATTGATGATGTAGATGCACAAAATGGTAATGCTGCACAAAATTCACAGCAGCAGTCACAAAATATTAGTGGACCTGGAGCGTCCTCTAGTAGTGGTTCACATTCTTCGCCATGGACAGGCAGATTGAGATCAAGAGAATCTTCTCAAAGTAATGCAGATATTGGTATGCAGGTATCACGAAAAGGAAAAGAGAAGGTTGATCAGCCCATGTTTGATGTGAATGCAGGTCACTCTTATGTGGATGGTGAATCCAGTGGCTCAGAACAGAGCATTGATGATGAGTTGGGTATTCCTTCTATTGTTACACCTGGAGTAAGGAAGACCAAGGATGTTTTGAGAGCACCTGGGAGTGAACCTACTTTGCGCAGGTCTACAAGAGCTAGGTATCCTGTGGATAGGCTGAAATATGATGGATTTACAGCCATTCACTATGCATATATGGTTAAAGTGATACAGGAACCAGAACCCACTTCTTTTGAGGAAGCCATGGGAAAAGAAAAATGGGAGAAAGCCATGGATGAAGAAATGGATGCCTTGGAAGCAAATGCTACATGGGAATTGGTACCTTTGCCTAAAGGTAAAAATACAATTGGCTGTAAGTGGGTTTATAAGGTGAAGCACAATGCAGATGGTTCTGTGAATAGATACAAGACAAGATTAGTAGTCAAGGGGTATGCACAAACATATGGCATTGACTATGAAGAAACATTCAGTTCGGTTGCAAGGATGGCAACCGTAAGAGCAGTCATTGCTATGGCTGCATCAAAGGGATGGTCTTTACATCAGATGGATGTAAAGAATGCCTTCTTGCATGGTGATTTGCAAGAAGAGGTCTATATGGAGCAGCCACCAGGTTATGTGCATGCTGTTCATCCTGAGTTTGTTTGCAGGTTGAAGAAAGCCTTGTATGGCTTGAAGCAAGCACCTAGAGCATGGTCTGACAAGATAGGACAGTATCTTGTCACTATTGGCTTTCAAATTTCCAAGGCAGATTTCTCACTTTATGTGAGAAAAACAGGGAAATGTATTTTGCTACTTGTCATTTATGTTGATGATTTGATTATGACAGGTGACAGTGATGAAGATATCCTTCATGTGAAAATGCTATTGAAGCAGAAGTTTGAGATGAAGGATTTGGGAGAGCTGCGTTATTTCTTGGGCATTGAGGTGATTAGATCACCAAGTGGGATACAGCTCTTGCAGAGGCAGTATGGATTGGACATGCTGTCCAAATATGGGATGACAGGCTGTAAGCCTATTTTAAATCCTTTGCTTCTAGAAGCTGAGCACAGATGCAGGTGAGCTTCTAGAAGACCCTACTATGTACAAACGCATAGTAGGAAGTTTGATTTATATGACTATTACCAAGCCAGATTTGAGCTATGCTGTTGGATTGGTAGGTCAGTTTATGCAGGCTCCAAGGAAACCACATTTGGATGCGGCTAGATGCATACTCATGTATGTGAAGTCCACATTGCAGTATGGACTATTTTATGAGACTGGGGTTCAGATACAGCTGCATGGATACACTGATTCTGATTGGGCTGGTAGTATTTCTGATAGACGATCTACCAGTGGATATGTGTTCTCTTTTGGGAGTGCTGCAGTCACTTGGGGCAGCAAGAAACAGCCTACAGTTGACTTGTCGAGCACAGAGGCTGAGTACAGGGGTGCAGCAACGGCTGCATGTGAGGTAGCTTGGTTGCATAAGCTACTTTATGATATGCATCAGTCTACAGATGGGCCAGTTGTCACTTATTGTGACAACATGAGTAGTATACACTTGGCAAATAACCCAGTCTATCATGCTAGAACAAAGCACATTGAGGTGCATTATCACTATGTGCGAGAGAGGGTTTTACTAGGTCTTATTGATCTAGTTTATGTCAGCACAGAGGATCAGGTAGCTAACATATTCACGAAGGCATTGGGCGCAGAGAAGCTGCGCAAGTTTAGAGACCTGCTTGGTGTGCAGGAATTGGGATTGGGCTCGAGGGGGAGTGTTGAGATATCGAGCTCCACTCGTGATACGCCAGGGTGACCGTTGTGTATTTATGTCACCGACTTGTCAGTTGCAGATGCGGTTGGTACACCGCCCCTGAAAATAGCTACATGATAGCTATCCTTATCTACTCTAGTTCGTGGCTCAGTTAGTATGCCACCTTAGTTAGTTGACTTTGATTTGAGACCCATATCTAGGGTTCTTCTATTTCTTTGTACTTGAGTTCTTTTGGCTTACACAACTAAGAAGAGGAAAACTGTTTTCAGCCTCCACCCTTGTGTGTCTTCCCCCATTGTGCAAGCAAGAAAGCTTCAAGCGAGACTCCTTCCTTCTCTCCCACAATCTTGACAGCACTATTGTTTGGGGATTGAATCTGGCAAGAGCCAGGAAAGATCTTCATCTCTCAGAAGAAGTATGCATGGGAGATCTTGAAGGCATTTGGCATGACCGAATGCAAGGAGATAGCTACACCTATGGAGGTGAATGCAAAGTTATCCGTCGAGGATACATCATCACTAGCAGACATTGGGAGGTATAGGAGGTTGGTCGGCAGTCTGATCTACTTGTGTAACACCAGACCATATATCAGTTTTGCTGTTGGTGTTTTGAGCAAGTTCTCAAACAAGCCTCATGAGAGTCATTGGAAGGCTGGGATGCAGGTGCTCAGATACTTGAAGAAAACTCTTGACTATGGTATCATGTATAGTTTCGGAACTTCTCTTGTGGGGAATTGTGACTCAGATTGGGGAGGAGACATTGATTCCAGGAAGTCAGTTTCTGGTTATTGTTTCTCTTTGGGTTCAGGAATTTTCTCTTGGATTAGTAAGAAGCAACCAACAGTGGCATTGTCTTCTACCGAAGCAGAGTACAAGGCAGCTTGTTTTGCTGCATGTGAGGCCGTATGATTGAGAAGGATTCTATGGCATATGGGAGTGCAGGATGAAGAACCAACTGTGCTGAGATGTGACAATCAGAGTTGCATCGCTATTGCCAAAAATCTAGTGTTTCATGCACGCACCAAACATATAGAGATCCAGTATCACTATGTGCGTGATTTGATGGAGGATGGGATAGTGGAATTGGTCTACTGTCCAAAGAGGAGAATGGAGTAGATATCTTCACCAAAGCACTTACGAAGGATCTGCTTCAAGTTCATCTTCAGAAACTTGGCATTGGGCCGAGGAGATAGTTCACCTATGGGTGGACATTGAGGGGGGGTGTTAGATATGATCAATGCCCCACCCTCATTAAGTGCTACCAATGATCCATGGTGCTTAAAGTTGTAAGGCCCCCATTATGAGGAGAAGCCAAATGTGAGTCCAGACATTGGTTCAGTCCTAACTTGTATATCAGATGAGGTCTATGTGACCGGATGGAAAAAAGGTGGCTGTCATGGGTCTAATCTTTGGGTTAGACAGAGTGGTTAAGCTGGTAGTAACTCGAGACGCATTGCATCGAGTTGCGGTGTAAGGGAGTTAAAAGGGGCCCCTATTGTGGGGTCCGGTGGCCGCGGAAGCGGCCCCTGGCTGGGGGGTCCCAGGGCGGCCAGCGGCCCCCTTGGTGGGGGTCTGGGGGTAGTGCCCCGACCCGATGGTAAAGGGCATATTCCTTGGAATATTCCCTGGCCGACTAGTGGAGGCTGATATGGTAGGTCGGCCGACCTAACGACCTTCACAGGCTATAAAATCTAAACCCCTTCACAGCCATCACTCACTCATCTTTCACCCAGTCAGAGTTGTTGTTCCAGCTAGCCTTAAACTCTTCACCTATCTTCTGTCTAGATCGCCATCTAAGTTTCACACAGTGGAAGCGCACGGGTGGACAGAGCCATCTTTGTATCAGTTGTTTGAAGTTAAAGAATTTACTGATTCTCTTCTTATCTGTTGTGTACTCTCTATCTCTTTCTTAGATTCTGTTTGCTGCACCGTGTAATATTTTACACCCTGCTTAGCTATCCAAGAGCTATTTTTAGTAACCACCTATCAAAAAAATGGGCATAACTTTTGCTGCCCAACTTTGATTGATAAACTTCTTGATTAGAATCTTATCTTGCTTTGTCCTTTTCACAATGAGTATGAGCTCTATGTCAAAATAAAAATATCTACTTTTGAATTTCACTTTTTTGTGACTACGTAGATTGTGACATCAACATGTTTGACCCTATAATTTCCATGTTTCTCACTTTTGACAACCTATGCCCACCTGTAAGAGATCAATAAATGTGTAATAACCTACAATTATTTTGTATTCGCTACCATGTTTCACTTTGTGTTCCAGATAGATGAGATATTCCAAACATATTCTTTCAAAGAGGCTAATTGCCTCGAAACTTCTTGGCATACAATGATTGATTATGTGGTTTTGAATCAGCATCAAACCAAAGCCTTTACTCATGTGCAAAACACTAACTAAGTGAGGGTGGATCTCTTAGTCCACCTTTCCAAAAAACCTCCATTTGATTTTGAATCAACATCAAACCAAAGCCTATGCTCATGTGCAAAACATGCATCCACTCTATCTTGAGTGGTCTTGTGTAGTCCTCCACCTATGGTGAGGGATAAATTGATAGAAGAGGTCCATAAATGGGATTTGAAACTCCAGAAGGTGTGAAAAGTTCCTTTCGAGGCTAGGTTGTGCACCCCTATAGAGTCCTAAATAGCAAGGGAGGGTCACCTCTCTTTTGTCTTGTTATCTCGTTCAACTTCGACCTTTTTCCTTAGTCAATATGTATACATGATAGAGCTAGTATTCTAGAAGACAAGGATGTTTTGCATGACTGAAATAAAGCTTTGGGCATTTAATGATATGCAAGAATTGAAAATGAAAAGGACTGAGAAAGATTTATCTTTAGTAATCAATGACTCACTTATCTACTAAACTCACTTTTACAATTTCTTGGATATTCTAATGTAAAGGATCACAAGAAATCAAAATTTTAGAGATTAGGGAATCACATGAGCAAGAATTCATTGAAATTTTTAGATTGGTAATACCATTATGCATGTTTCAATCATGAAAAAAATCAATGTTGGAAACAAGAAAAAGGGCTGAATTATCCATCATTTCATGATAGAAACTCAATCAATAATGAATAGGCATTCAATTTTTAGCATAAGTGGATTGAATTTATAAATCAAGAAAAGAGGATATACCCAATTCAACCCCTCCATTAGTAATTGATTAAACCTCAAAAATTAGAATCGGAGAGATTAAAATTGAGTAGATGATACCTTGTTGATGGTCGAAGTTGACATAGATTGTTGAAATAGATCAGATGCCTTCAAGATAGTTGATGAGAGCTCCATATAAATATTCCATTGATTAAGAGTCCCACTTGAAGTCTTCAGGAAGATTCAAGAACACTAATCTTGATCCATAAGTGCTTAAATGATTGAAGAATGACCAAATATCCATGAATTTGATCGAACGCCTTCAAGTAAAGCTAAAAGTTAAATCAAAAGCTTCAAGAGATACTTCAATTCTTGATGAAGATCAAGGTTTAAAAGATGCCACAATCCTTGTTTAGATCAAGAATCCAAGTGATTTCAATAATCCATAGTTTTTGAATGCTATGAATCAATGTATATTGCTCCAATGTTGGATCAATCTTGATGTAAAGACCTTGTACTTGATTCAGAGATAAAACTCATCATAATCCCCACAAATAAGTCACATATTGATCAAAATTTTATAGAATTTTGTGGTTGCCCTATTTTTCCCAAGTTAGGGAACAATAATCCCCTAAATCTTCTCCAAATGCTTCAATCTTGCTTCACCTTTACTATTGAAGGTAAATAAGGTTATTCAAAAGGCATTTGAGTAAAAGCCCCGTGAAATTTACGAGGATTAACCAATATTAATCTTATTGTTCATAAACTCCATGGCTAAGGTTTGGAAGATGCTTGAAGAGGAGGAAATTATTCAATCTCTGAAGGATAAAGCAAGAGAATGCTTCCAAGAGCTTAAAGAAGTGAAAGCCCCAAGGAATCTTGAAGAAATTCAATGTTGTCTTGATTACTTAGTAAAAGGAGGATCCATGGCTAACCTTGAACCTTGATGTTATTAAAGAAAAATGCCATTATCTTGTGCTAAAAGCTTTAGGAAGTGCCATGGATTAATCATTAACAACCAGCGATGAGATTTCAGCTAGAGAAGAGAACCAAGGTGCAGCTCAAAAAATGCAGCGCGAATCACCCTAAGTTTGTTGCTCTTCTCTCATGGTTAAACTGCTCCATCTCTAGTTAATAAGTTGCTCCAAATCAAGTGAAGAATGAATTAGTGCACTTAATGGAAGAAGATCTTGAGAAGGATGAAAGATCTCAATAAGATTTTAGCTATGGAAGCTTGGGACATGCTAAGAGAGAAGAGGAAAATCCTTGATTAGCAAAAAGTAATTCAGTTTAAGTTTTCTCTAAAGTGAAACCTCAAACTGGGTCTCTTCTTGCCCATGAGTTGCCAACATATCAAAGATCCCAACATTTCTTATTCAGATCTTCTCCAAGAGCTCCAAAATTAGTGAAGACTAATTGTAGAAAACCACAACTAGTCTCATTTTAAACTATACCAAGTCCTATATCAAAATGACCTGGATGGTGCTAGTAACCAGATCTAGGCTTAAAAATGACCTTGCCAATAATCAAATTCAAGAATCTGATACTATTGAAATGAATTTAGCCTAGACTGAATTGAAATATCAAGAAATTCAAGAAACAACAAGTGAATCAAATGGCCATACCCATGCCATAGATAGAAATGTATTATAATGAAGCCATAGCTAAATGATATCAAAGGTACAATGAGAATCATGGATGAGAGGTTGTTGTAAGAAATCCATCTCTTGCTATGGTGGGCATTGAGTATTGAGCCTCAATGTTGGTGGGGAAGGCAAGAACCCTCAAGCTCCAAGAAATGCAAAATGTTTACAAATATGCTGAAATATCATTACAATGGCACACTCTTTCCTTCTATACTCTAGCCTCGTTTAAGATATTTTTCCCTAAGATTAAGGGTATAATTTTTTTAAATAACATCACATTTTCCAACCAAGAAAATCATAAATTTTTATTAGATTTTTATTAGAATTAGCACCCTACACCACCTTGCTAGATGGAGCACTATGTCATAGGAGAAGAGATTTAGATCATTTTCACAAGGTAGCTTAGTGCAAAGTGCACATGTGAACTAATGCACAATGCATAATGTACCCATGTAGATGCATTAGCGTAAATCATACACATGCACATGCATTAGAGCACACATGCATGAGTGCTAACCTTCCACATATCTTTTCATATCATCTTGTATGCAATCCTTAGGCACACTTATTGTGCACACGAGTGTTCTTATCCTTTGTACGTCCCATCCTAAGTCTATGTGCACTAGAACATTTGGAATTCAATGCACACACTTGCATTAGGACACTTTTCCAATAGCCATGCACATCATCTAATGCAATTATCTTAACACACAAAGGCTCACACAATTGACTTAGGACACTTTTCCAGTAGACCATTTGTGATTCAATGCATCCTTAGTGTATGTGCACTAGGCCATTTGTAATTCAATGCACACATTTGACTTATGACACTTTTCCACTACCCATGCACATCATCTATTTCAATTAGGTTAACACACATAGGGTCATCCACACCCACGCATCTCAGAATATGCAAATAATCCATGGAAGGGCTACATATCATCACACTACATGCACACACATGTTTAGCCAAGAAAATGAGAGAACTCAAACAATTAAACAATATGAACCAAAAGGGAAGTACACAAAATATTGAAACACTAGGCAGTGGCAATGAGCTCAAATGAGAAAACTCAATTGAGATATCAAACAAATTACTAAAATATAAACTAGCAAACAAGTAAATCAAGGGCTCATAATACTAGTTTTTGTAGAGGAAAAAACTAAGCCATTGGCCACACACACATTGCAAAGCATGTTGTGAATAGGGCTCGAAACATATTCATGACACAATTAAGTGTCAAACTAGAAATGATTGCTCTAAGGACATTCAAAACATCATTATGACATATAAAAAATGGGTTGGGTAGACAAACAAAAAAAAAACAAAAAAGCTTGAGACGAGAGAAGGAAACCTGGGACTTGAAACCACAACATAGGTGCATGTGCTTGCAAAGTGGATGTGAGTTCCCGACTCCCACTACTAGTGTCTAGAACCTAGTGCTAGTCAATCCTATAGAAAATACACCTATCCATTACCTAACCAACCTTGTAATACAGTTAGTCAACCAAGAGACCATGGGGAAGATACTAAGCACAATGAAGAGACCTGAAACTTTGGATGGAGCCTTAGATGACCTCCAAGCCACCATGGATATCTTTCAATAGGTTTCTAGCTTTGATGTCTCAACCATGTTCCTTGAAGCCATGGGATGAGAATTTGTAGAGTTGTAGGGGCAAGGGGGCACACACTCTGAAATGATTGTTGGACATCAACAATGATACAAATAATAGCTTACAATCATGCAAGTGGAGATAGATATCATCCAAAGGATGTTGTTAAATGCTATAATATATGATCCTAGCAAGATTGGTTATTAAATCTTGTGCAGTGATGCCTATTTGACCACATTGATATGCAACAAGTAGGCATGCACATAGCTAAAACCTTCTTAATAGGAATAGGGAATTTTTGGAGAAATAAGGATCAAGCAAAAATCCCACTAATTACTAAACAATTGGATAAGTACTATGTGTGTTTGATGACCCTTACAACTTTGTAGAATAGTTCAAACAAGTTTGCAAGGTGAAAAACTTTACGAGAGATGCGAAGAAAGCAGAAGTATTTGGATTGGACCTTGAAGAGAAGGAATGAACCTAATTCACTAGCTTTATTGCCATTGAGAAAGCCTCATTCATACTACTCAAGGATCATTTTATCAAATGCTTCACAAACTCCACCTACAAGGATAACCTTATCATTTAGCTAATGAACATTGAGTAGTAAGAGGAAGAGAGCATGTGAGAGTATGTCTCAAAAGTAAGGAGCATGTTCAAGTGTATCTTATCACAACTAAAAGACCTGCTACCAAGGCTGTAAACCAAGGATTTTATTAAGGGTACATGGGATGAAATAATTTATGAATTCATGTAAGGTAACTTAAATCTTAATTGCTCCATCATCAATGATGTGCTTAAAGAAGCAATTGACATTAATGATCTTCATTGAGGGATAAACCAAGATATGAGAGTTATAGGCACGTAGTAGATCAAATCCTCAGCTAAGCCGTGGTAAGCTGAGATAAGTGATACCCATGATTTAATGATTGATGTCAAAAAATAACAACACGATATTGCAAATTGTAAAAATGTTTAAGCTGTCCCCACCATACCAATAAAGCATGTAGTGCATACATTGCGATGAAGAACACCTCCCTTCTCAAGGCCAACATGTCAATCCTCCACTGCATTGTCATTAATGAAAATGCATTTTGGTCTTCTTCTTCTGACACTACCTGTGTCATATGCTAAAGTACTTTCCATGTGCTTGGCCATGTCATCTACTTAACATGGAAATTAGCTACGATAGGTCAATTTGTTTGTAGGAAATAATATTACCAAGATACACTTAAGAAATTGGAATCATTCACTTACTAGCTAGATGGGACATCTCACTCAAATGCTTCAGTATTTTGCTCATCCTCAGCGTGAACATCCATAGCTCCAATTGCATCTATGTCATAGTAACCATTGATAAAATGAAGCAATTACTTATAACATATCTCAACATCACTCTCTATCACCATGCAAAGGTATCACTATGCATGGCTACCTTCATGCAAGGCAAAGTTCCACCTCCAAGCTCAAGTACACAGCCATTAGGAAGGAAAAATGCCTCCATGAAAACCAACATATATGTGGCACTTTTCGCTAGTAGCCCATGCCAACCACCAATCTTGCCATCATATCGTGCTTTCAAAGATGAGGGCAGGTAATAGTGGATGATGCCTTCTATCAAATTTTCATGTAAGACATTCCCAACCTATGTTACCATAACACAGAATTACTTTTTTAGTACTCAAAGCTAACGTTGAAACTTATAAGTAAATAGAATTATTGAACAATGGTACACAAATTATTTTTCCTACCTTTGAGGTAGCCTTTATGTTATATTTTGGACTCTTTCCAACCTTATGGAAATCCATCACATAAAAAACTCAATTTTATGCAAACACAAAAACACTTAAGTATAGTACAACAAAAAAGGAATTGTTGGTAAGCAAAAGAGAAACATGCAAAACACTTCATACCTTGAAGGAGACTCCACATTTTGTCGTGCTTGATTAAGGCATTGGAGATGTATCTCCAATTCTGCACATGATGCCATCTCCACAACCCTAAGGCATGAAGAGATACAAATAACAAGCATGCAACCATCCTAGGTCATCCATAACTGCACTTGATCTTGTCAATGCTCACTTGATGTGCTCACATGACAAACTACTCCATAGAGGACTATCATCAACACTCACTATATGGGAGCCCATGGGAAGATCAATGAAACAATAATCCACACTCCAAGAGCTTGGATTTGAATTTTTGAGCTTCTTCCCACCATCCACTACTAGATAGAACTTCCTCATCATGACCTCAAAACCCTCCTTGAAGTTTCTACCAAGCAATTCTTCTACGAACATAATATTATCATATCATCACACATATGTGTGACTTTGAGGGTTTTTATTTTCAAGCTCATGAAAATGTTCAAGGGGCACATGGTGCAACTCCATGTGACCTGTCTTCTAGTGAGAAAGGATGGCACTAGTTAAATGCACAAACTCGACATAAATAACATCCCAATGTGTCTGACATACAAACCAAATTTTTTTGTTAAGAAGTACAAAATCCCTCATAAAAATGAAATAGTCTAATTTGAAAGCATACCCTTCCCTAGATCGATTGATCCATAGGACATTCGCCCTTGGTGCACTTCATTAGTCTCTCAGTCTCTTCTTTCTCTTTGATCTGCCTCAATTCCTCCTCCAACTTCTTTCATTGTTGCTAATCCAAATTTCCTAAAGAGCCCAAATCTCTTTTGCATTATCCCTTCAAATGCTTATAAGATAGTTCTCCTTCTCTTCATCCAGGAATTCACCTTTTTTCATATCTTACCACCAAGGACAATGCTTGCACTCAGACAATATGAAAGAACTTTTTGGCTTGTTATCCTCCCTAAAAATTGGAGATGTATACATGCAAAATGTTGGGGGAGAGAGGATCATCCAGGCCTTACAAATATTAGACAACAATGGAATTTTCTTTGTCCCAAGCAATGCAAGAAAAAACCTAATCCTAAGAACTAAAAATAAATCAACTATCAAATACATTCATTCAATATGATACTAAAAACTACGCCAACTATTTTGAGGCATTTTGCATGTCTACATGCTTTGCTGGCAAACAACCAGGTTTCCAAGACAACTCCTAAAAGTTGTTGCACTAGATAGGTGATATTTGTCACTAGTTTTGATAACTTTGTCTAGCCTTCCAAGTATTTTTGACACTTTTTTGTTGCTAGTAGTCCAACTAATAGCATACAACATCCAGGAACTAAGTAGGCCCGCTCAGTTTGTTTTTTTTCCCTTTTAATTATGACTCATGGCTAGGTCTCTAGATTAGGCACGAAAATCTGAATCCTAGGATAACTATGGTGACCCCCCATCTTTTAGGAGAGGCTCCTCATAAGTTACTCCTATCATACTTGTGGCAGTTTATCCAAGAATCTATTTGACCTTAGGGAGATTGGTTTCAAAATATAGATCCAATGGATCTATCGGTATATCTCCTTTTAAGATCATTTTTAATTGTTCTCCTTCTCCACCTTTTATGTAATTAGTTCCTAATATTTAGTAGCAAAAATTCAAAGAAATCAACTAACATTCCAAAAATCTATAATTCTTCTTTTTCCTTTTTAAAATACATCCCCTCTGTGCATTATGCAATTTATCATTGCTCTTAAATATTTAAATAATTAGTTTATTTTCATTTTCCAATAGTAGCGTCCTTTCTTCTTCTCTTTAAACTAAACCACAAATGGGATCAAAATAAGTTCTTTCCATACTCTTTCCCGTGCACATCCATAGTTATTTTTAACCCAATATTCTCCCTTAGCTAATAATATGCTCTAGTGGCCCTCCACTCTCTACTTACTCAATCAATCAAACAATATTTATATAAATAGCACATAGAATTCCAGCATAGATACTGAGGCTTTCCCTCATGCCATCATGTTAACCAATTATGGATTTCAATTTTGTTTATGAATTTTTATATTTAATATTTTCATTTTATTTTTTTAAATATTAATTAGGTTTGATATATTATAACAATTTTGTCAATATTAGTATTGAATAGAGAATACTCATACACTTTCCTTATCCCTATTCGACACAAATTTATTGTATCATTATCGTGCCGCTACGTGGTCACAATGTAAAAAACTCTAGAGTGCATGCTCATTCGGCTTTTGTATTGATCTAGAGAGAAAATGCCATATTAGTCATTAATGTCAATGTCTGTAATATGGATGGTTCAAAAATGTTAGCTTTTTGGACAAGTTTAGCCAATTTTTTATATTTAGATATTATCTCTTGTAAATTGTAGACAACTTCTAGAATAGGAGGACATGTACAAAAAAAAAGCAAGTGGCTTTCAACCATTTTGGGGGGATTTTATGCAAAAAGAAGGATTGGTGAAATCGTGCAATGTATGATCACAGTTTTCAAGTAGTAAACAACACTCCGAGTTGGGGATTTTATGCAAAAAGAAGGATTAGAAAAATCGCATGACGCACGATCATAGTTTTCAGGCAGTAAACAACACTCTGAGCTAGGAGAAGAAGATGGAGTGACTTGGGAGAATTTTGGCCAGGTGTCTAGGTATTTTACCTCCCTTTCGGAGCCAACAGAGGCATTTGATTGGCGGTTTGAATAGCAGAGATGAAGCTATTTTTTAATGCACTTTTTTTTTCTACAAGAGATTTATCTTCTCAAGATGCAGAAATAAATTTGGTAAGCTTCATCTCTATGAGTATTCTTCTACATCTTCTATTTCTTTAAAACCCCTTCTCTTTTGTCTACTCCTCTCCTTGAATTTGCCTTTACTCTACTCTCTTTTACTCCTGCGGTAGACTTTTGACCCCAAATGCTTCAACAGTGGTGACCTCCTTGACATGAAAGTCGATAGCAAGTGTGTAAAGATGGGGGATTTTGCAGGTTCAAATGGTGGTGATGCTTTATAGTAGATGATTGCTTTGTTGCAGCAACAACAATAGTAGTAATCGTTGTTTCAACAACAGATGCAAACTTTGCAAGAAGTAAATTGAATTGATTCCATAGTTGTGAATGCATTGCAGGCAGTGGGACATGAATTGAAGTAGTTTAAAGGTCAAAATGTTTTGGCATTCACTCGGTTGTATGAAGAAAAGATATTGTTTCATGGGGTACCACAATATGCATGGAGTCCATTTGGCTATACATGCATTGCATGATTGGATTGATGAGTCACATAGAAGAGATGATGATTGGGCAGCTTTTAAGAAATCTTTGAGAGAAGAGTTTTCTTGAAAGATGTAGGTTTGGTAACTAAAAAGACATTTACAAATTGGATTGAAAATCCCAATAAAGGGTTGGCTACTATAGCTTTACTCCATGAATTTGAAAGTTAGTATGCATAGTTGGATGCCAATGGTCATTTTGGTAGGAGGCAAGCTAGTTATGAAGTCCATGCTATAATGGCTGTAACAAACCACCTAGCTTATGGGTGTTGACCTTATTCTGCTGAGAAGGCATGCAATTCATGATTCAGTCTTTGACATCTTTCCACAGCCCTTTCCAATAGAAGTTTTTGTTGATCCTATCATAGGTTTTGACAACTCCAAGGTGTCCAGCTAAAGGCGAAGAATGCAACTCCTCCATAAATTTCTGTGTAAAAGAAGAAGTAGAGGGAATGGCAATCTTGCCATTTAACTAGATGAGGCCATTTTGAAGCTGATAATGTGAGTTATCTTCCATGAGACCTTGCTATAATTTTTGAAAAATATGGCTAAGCTCTTCATCCAAAAGATAAGCCTCTTGTAGTTCTTCAATCCAATCATTATGTAGCTTAGTCTCATTGCTGAAAATTTGCAAGCCCATATACGAGAAAGAGAATCGGCCACTATATTGTCTTTTCCCCTTGTATGAGTGATGTCCAAATCATAATTTTGCAGTGTGGCTACCTACCTACGTTGCTTAGGAGTAAGATTAGACTAAGTAAGAAAATACTTAAGGACCTTGCAATCACTTTGAACTTTGAAGTGGCTGCCATACAAATAATGGTGTCATTTCTTTATTGCATGCAAGTTATCCAACATCTCTTGGCCATAAACATGCATAGCCATTTCCTTATCTGTAAGCTTACGGATTTCAAAAGAAATCACTCCATGCTCCTGTAACAAAATTGTGAAAGATTAGAGTTGCAGCAAGAAAAGTGTGCACAAGAGGAAGATAGGAGCTCAAAGTACAAGAACAAAATCTTGTTTACTAAGTTGATCAAGGTACAACTTGGTTACACTCTATATCACCCTCGATAGTGACCCATAGGTTGTTTATATAGCCTCTTCCTAGCTAGAGTTAGGGTTTCCCTTGCCCCTTAAGGCCATTTACATCCATAATCCCTCATATACCCTTGCTTAAGATGAATTCCCATGCCTATATTGTAACACCCCGCCTCAATGCCAGGGTAGCATTGCATCACAAGAAATATTAAATTTCTCCCCCCAATCAACTCGGATGCCTTTATAAATCAAGCTACAAGGATATTCATAGGTAGAGAATGTTAGAAGACTCAAAAGAGTCGATCATCTATGGATTGGGAGGCAAAGTTAGCCTCCAATTCCTTAGATACTAGTGGAACATTGGGACACTTAACTGGTGATATGCCCTATCTTTTTGCATTTATTGCACTTCATTTTGTCAGGGTACTTCTTCCAAAAATTGCTTACAATATGTCCTTTTTTGTGACAAGAGCACTTAGTAGAAAGCGGTATGGACTAATACTTGCTCATGGGAAGTGATAGTTGATGTTCCTTCAGTATGGTTTCTCTTCTCTTCATCTGAGCAAGAAAAGATGGTACTTGCCAAAGTCGGGTTTGGGATATTAGTTAGGGTAGTCATCACAAGGGTTGGAAAAACCTTCTTCACAGACTTTAGCAGGATGGCAATGGCATCTTCATCATGAATGGGTGCTTGAACATAGGCAAGCTGAGCCATAAGCTCCTTCATATGTGAAATAAACTTGCTTAGATCTTCTCCCTATTGGTATTCCAAGATGAAGAGCTCAATCTTGAGAAATATATTGGAATTATTCCTTGTAGCATCGTAGAGCCTTTCAAGCTCATCCCACTTTTCTTTGGCAGTTGAGAGTTGGTCAATGTGATGAATTAAAGATTCATCTAAATGAAGCATGATAATGGCCTGAGCCCGTTCATCATCTTCTTTATCAAGGGGATTGGATGGGGCAATTACTTTGGTCCCTTTTATGAAGGGCTAGTGGACTCTTTCCATCATTTTGTATTTTACCAAGACTTGCCAAGGATGGAAATATGTTCCATTAAATTTGTGAATTTGAGGCCTTACATCTGCATAGGCCATGGCCATTATAGGAAGGTCTTGCCAATTTCCTTAAGCAATGGTAGTGTCTAATCCTTTATAGGTGACCAAGTACAACCGAATAACAGAATTGATAGCCAAGTTTTAAAATTTTAGAGTTGAGAACGATTGGAAATCATACATATGCAATATTTCAAGATAGGATTTAGGAGGTCCTGTGCTTCGAACAATCCTGGATTTAGGCTTTAATATTTTTCTAGGTTTCAACGAGGTGAGCTTTGACTGGACTTCAGGCTCTTCCCCATAATGTTGCCTATTAGTGTAGTTTTTTGTGAAGCACGGCTTATTGATTAATTCTATACTCTTGCATGAATCAGAGGAGAGTACAATGACACTCATATCTCTGATGTACCAGCAGACTAATATTTGGGATATGGTCTATGTGTTTATAGTTGTACACATAGCCTTACAACCAAGCAGAAGGGGATAAATGTTATAGAACACTTTGATAGACTTAATTTTTTGATAAAAACCTAATTATTTAGCATCCAACAAGAACCGTGATTATACAATGCACCATTAGTGCTTACAAGCACTCATCTCAAGTTTTATGCCACTTGAGATGTAAGATGTGAAGTGTTTGCTGGATTAAAAGGACCCACCAAGTGTAAGAGCATTGAAATGAAGCTTTCAAACCTTCAACTAACTTTGGAGAGGATTAATCGGTGATTAGAATCACTGTTAGTGCTCAAACATTGAAAATTTTGAAGGATGAAAAAGCTTGAAGCTTCCTGGATATCGTTGCCAGGAAACTGACAGTTAGGGTGTGGTTGATTACAGCCAATACAAGAATAATTTCAGCAAACTCTCTTAAAGGGAGATAGCTCACTTGGGGGGCTTTGTAAGCCCTATGGTTGTTGGAGGATTGCTACATCTTCAGGTTATGCTGATCTCTAGAAGTCGACGTTTGTAAATCTACGCCATTTTGAAAATTTTCTCAATGCCATCTTCCATGCTACCCAATGTTGCCCTTTGATACGCCAAGATTGGTTGTCTTGTGTCAAGGAAGAAGTTCTTAGTTGAAGCTAGGAGCTAAAATGCTCTCCTTTGGCTTCCCTAGGTCCTCCAAGGTCAGGGGGTCAAGCTGGCACTTAGTGAGGCTGTGGCTTGAGGAAGCTGAAAGGATCAGAGGAGGCTCTGATACCATGTGAAAGATCAAAGTTGCAGCAAGAAAAGTGTGCACAAGAGGGAGATAGGATCTCAAAGAACAGTAACAAAATCTTGTTTACTAATTTGCTCAAGGTACAACGTGGGTACACTCTATATCACCCTCGATAGTGACCCATAGTATGTTTATATAGCCTCTGCCTAGCAAGGTTTAGGGTTTCCCCTGCCCCTTCAGGCCATTTACATCCATCAGCCCTCATATACCCTTACTTAAGGTGAATTCCCATACCTATATTGTAACAAAAACAACCCCAATGCCTTGGCCATTGGAATCACATTGTAAGGTAAACTCCTTCGAAAAATCCGGACATACCAGAATAGGAGCAGAAGTAATGAGTTCCTTTAATTGGTTGAAGCTACTATCTACAAGAGCATCCCAAAAGAAAGTTTATTTCTTCAACCTATTAGTCAAATGAGTTGCAATAGCCACATAATGCTTGATGAATTGATGATAAATGAAGATGTACCAAGAAATCCTCTAAGTGAAGTAGTGGTAGTAGGTGTTGGCCAATCTTTAATACATTGCACCTTCTTGGGGTCATCTTGGATCCCTTTTTCAATGACAATATGTCCCAAGTATTCCACTTCAGTCTTCATGAAAGAGCATTTATTCTCCTTAGCAAAGAGTCTGTGATGTCTCAATATATCAAAAGCATTTCTCATGTATGATATATGATCCTAAATGGTCTTATTGTAAATCAGAATGTCATCAAAGAAGACAAAAAGAAATCGAAAGAGGAAAGGCAACAAAATCTTATTCATGAGACTGCGGAAGGTAGTTAGAGCATTTGTAAGCCCAAATGGCATCACTAGGAAATGATAGAACCCTCGATCAATTCTAAAAGCAATTTCGATTTCATCACCCCCTCGCATGCAGATTTGATGATACCTTGACCTGAAGTCAATCTTCATAAAGAATCTAGCCCCCTTGAGCTCATCAAGAAAATCATCAATCATGGGTATTGGATACCTATTCTTTATTGTGATCTTGTTAAGATCCCTATAGTCGATACACATCCTGAAAGATCCATCTTTCTTTTTGACTAACAAGAAAGGAGATGCATAGGGTGAAGAACTAGGTTCAATGAATCCCATCTCAAGAAGCTCCTTGATTTTCTTGGGTACTTCTTCCCTCTCATACTTAGACAATATGTAGGGTGGAATACTAATTGGGTTCCAAATCAATGGGGTGATCTACTACTCTCTTGGGAGGCAATGAAGTAGGCACCTCAAACAAGTCCCCATACTCCTCAAGAAGAGCTTTCAAGGCTAGGTGACTTACTAAATTTATGGAGTGATCTTCAATCTCTTTATTCAAGTGCAAAATAAATATATGTGAGCACCTCTTGTACTCCCTTTTGAGTTGTTGTATGGTGATAAGCTTAAAATCTGATCTACTAGGAATTCCTTGTAAATGGATAAGTTATCGATCAAAGATAAAGTCCATATATAACTGTGAGAAATCCATAGTGATTTTTCCTAATTTCATCAACCAATCACAACCAAGTACAATATCTATAGGCCCCATTTCCAAGCTAACCAGGTTTACTTTTGCTTCATAATTTTTAGTCAACTGTAAAGAAACCTGTGGGCATATTTGGGTGCTGACTTCTTCTTCACCATTGACCACCTGAACTCTTATGGGCTGTTGTAAGTCAATGGGAAGACAATTTAGCTTGTCCATAATGGACTTATTCACTAAACTCTGTGTACTGCCACTATTTATCAAAATCAACATAGCCTTCCTATGAATGTTACCCTTCATACGGAGTGTATTAGGCCTATTAGAACCTATCCAAACATCCATGGAAATGGAACAACTAGTGGCATCAAGTAGCTCATCATAAGTCCCATTTGAGTCGAAAGGAACACTCCCACCTGGATCAAAAGGAAGGAAAAGAGTCGACGAGATCATAAAAGTAATCTTACCCAACTTTTTCCTCAAGATCATCATTTTCAGCAGTAGGTGTAATTGCATGAGCCTCATCAATGTTATCTTCAAAATCCTCAAAGACTAACATACTATGAACCTTGGCTTTTGCATTTTTATATACACACTTTGTGGCATGATTAGGTGTATACTTTTCCCCACATTTGAAGCATAATCCTTTTTCCTTTCTTTCTTTGTAGAGGTCCATAGGAATAGACTTGGGACTCATATTGACAGACATATTTAGGTTTACTATCCCCTTGTTTGAAATCAACTCTAGGACTGTTTGCTATCTTGAAATTGCTTTGAGGTTTTGAAGAATTGAATGGTGGATAAGTCAGCACTCTTAAGCCCCCACTTGGCGCATGATTGCTACCATAAACATTGCCAACTTGTCCTTGTTTGAAAACAATCCTTGACTATCCATAACTAGGCTAAAATGAAGACTCCCTTCTATATTTCCTTCCATAGCACTCTGCAATGTAAAAATTACACGACGCAGTGAACATAATCTAAGAAAGAGATAGAGATAGAGAGTACACAACAAATAAGAGGAGAATTAGAAAATTTATTTAGCTCCAAACAATTGATACAGAGCTGGCTCTGTCCACCCATGCGCTTCCACAGTGAAGCTTAGATGGCAATCTAGACAGAAGATAGGTGAAGAGCTTAAGGCTAGTTGGAACAACTCTAACTGGGTGAAAGATAGATAATCAATGGCTGTGAAGGGTTTAGCTTTTATAGCCTGCAAAGGCGATTAGGTCAGCATGACTGACCTACCATATGAACCTTCACTTGTCAACCAGGGAATATTCCAAGGAATATTCCAGGGAATATTTATTTTACCATTGGGCCGAGGGTGCATTGAGATTTTTGTAGTCAACATTGATTTACAACTTCTTATTCTTCTTGGGGATTATGAAAATTGAGGAAATCTAATCAGCTTGATCTATGGGGCTACAAAGCCAACTCATAGTAGTCAGTCTAACTCCTCTTTGACCTATTTGGCCATGTGAGGATTCATTCGATATCACTACATCATCTAGACTCGAATAGCATTCGGTTTCAAGGGAATCTAGTGTTGGTAGAATTTGTAATCTAGTCCTTTCATCTTTGAGTACTCCCAAGCAAACACATCTTTAAACTTAATCAGTACACGGATGAGTTGCTAATGGAATTGTCACTCTAGTTGGGCATTAATCTTCACTAATTTAGTATTGGACCAAGAAACACTGTTAATTCATCTTCCTTCACTCTTGTGACCTTCTACATTTGTGCCTCGAACTCTCACTCATGTCTCAGTGCTTTTTTTATCTTGGCTTTGGCAATCTCATCAATATCAATATCTTCCTTCTCACAATTTGGGTTTTGGATTTCAGAATTGTTGGGAGTGTTTCCCTTCTCCTCCTTTGGGGTTTTGTTAGGTAACCTCTATGGCTACATATACTATTCACTGATTTGCAACACATTAATTACACACTAGGGCTATAAATCTACGTTAGCCTTTAGAAAGTCCTCCTCCTCATCATTGCTAAAGCCTTCTACCATATTGATTGTTTTGGGGTTTGTATTGTGGTGAGGGAGGGGTAACATTTTTCAATAATACAATCACTTTATGTTGATTCGTGTGGATTGTGAGTTTGTCTTTATCCAACTTATGGGTTACTCTTGCTTTGGCAAAGCCAAGGCCTTCCCAAGCATAGGTGGTAATCTTTTCCTACATGCTCTATATTTAACACAACTAAAGAAACCAAGAGTTGGATTGTAGAAATTTCCAAAAGTACTGACCATAGGATACTAAGTGTTGTCAAAGGAGAGAGAGATAGAGAGAAGGGTTGGAGCAGCTGAGAGGAGCCGTATGCTCTCACTCTCCATTATCTTCATATTCCATAATCTATATAACTAAAAATGAATACAACACTCTAAGGTCTGTAAGATCATTCACACATAGCTTAATCCACTAACTTGTTTAATGTCCCACACTTACTGATACAACTAGACATAGACATGAGCTTGAAGTCTCTGTAAAATATTACACGGCGCAGCGAACAGAATCTGAGAAAGAGATAGAGAGTACACAACAGATAAGAGGAGAATCAGTAAAATTCTTTAACTCCAAACAACTGATACAAAGATGGCTCTGTCCACCCGTGCGCTTCCACTGTGTGAAGCTTAGATGGCGATCTAGACAGAAGATAGGTGAAGAGCTTAAGGCTAGCTGGAACAACAACTCTGACTGGGTGAAAGATGAGTGTTAGATGGCTGCGAAGGGGTTTAGCTTTTATAGCCCGCGAAGGTCGTTAGGTCGGCCTGCTGACCGACCTACCATATGAGCCTCCACTAGTCGGCCAGGGAATATTCCAGGGAATATTCCCTTTACCATCGGGCCGGGGGCGCTGCCCCCGGACCCCCGCCAGGGGGGCCGCTGGCCCCCCTGGGACCCCCCAGCCAGGGGCCGCTTCCGCGGCCCCCGGACCCCACAATAGGGGCCCCTTTTAACTCCCTTACCACGCAACTCAATGCAATGTGCCTCGAGTTGCTACCAGCTTAACCACTCCGTCTAACCCAAAGATTAGACCCACAACAGTCACCTTTTTGCCATCCGGTCACATAGACCTCATCTGATATACAAGTCAGGACTCAACCAATGTCCGGGCTCACATTTGGCTTCTCCTCATAATGGGGGCCTTACAACTTTGAGCACCATGGATCATTGGTAGTACCTAATGAGGGTGGGGCATTGATCATATCTAACACCCCCCCTCAATGTCCACCCATAGGTGAACTATCTCCTCGGCCCAATGCCGAGTCTCTGAAGATGAACTTGAAGCAGATCCTTCGTAAGTGCTTTGGTGAAGATATCTGCTCCATTCTCCTCTGTTGGACAGTAGACCAATTCCACTATCCCATCCTCCATCAAATCACGCACATAGTGATACTGGATCTCTATATGTTTGGTGCGTGCATGAAACACTGGATTTTTGGCAATGGCGATGCAACTCTGATTGTCACATCTCAGCACAGTTGGTTCTTCATCCTGCACTCCCATATGCCATAGAATCCTTCTCAACCATACGGCCTCACATGCAGCAAAACAAGCTGCCTTGTACTCTGCTTCGGTAGAAGACAATGCCACTGTTGGTTGCTTCTTACTAATCCAAGAGAAAATTCCTGAACCCAAAGAGAAACAATAACCAGAAACTGACTTCCTGGAATCAATGTCTCCTGCCCAATCTGAGTCACAGTTCCCCACAAGAGAAGTTCCGAAACTGTATGTGATACCATAGTCAAGAGTTTTCTTCAAGTATCTGAGCACCCGCATCCCAGCCTTCCAATGACTCTCATGAGGTTTGTTTGAGAACCTGCTCAAAACACCAACAGCAAAACTGATATCTGGTCTGGTGTTACACAAGTAGATTAGACTGCCGACCAACCTCCTATACCTCCCAATGTCTGCTAGTGCTGATGTATCCTCAACGGATAACTTTACATTCACCTCCATAGGTGTAGCTATCTCCTTGCACTCGGTCATGCCAAATGCCTTCAAGATCTCCCATGCATACTTCTTCTGAGAGATGAAGATCTTTCCTGGCTCTTGCCAGACTTCAATCCCCAAACAATAGTGCAGCAAGCCCAGGTCTGTCATTTCAAACTCAAAACTCAAAGCCTTTCGAGTTTGGTTGATCATATCTTCATAGTCACCTGTAATAAGAAGGTCGTCCACATATAGGACAATCACTACAGACTTTTTACCATCCCTGTAAACATACAAGTTAGCATCTGAGGCACATCTTTTGAAGTTTAGGTTTAAAAAGAACCTATCTATCCGCTGGTACCATGCTCTAGGGGCTTGTTTCAGCCCATACAATGCCTTCTTCAGTTTACACACTTTGTTCTCAGAATGGGGGGCCTCAAACCCTGGTGGCTGAGCCACGTACACCTCCTCCTTGAGGTCACCATTTAAGAACGCTGACTTAACATCCATTTGGTACACTGGCCACTTCTTGTGGGCAGCCACTGCAAGTACCGTGCGAATAGTGGTCATTCTGGCAGTTGGGGCAAATGACTCTTGAAAATCAAACCCTTCAACTTGTGAAAATCCTTGGGCAACCAGTCTAGCTTTGTACTTTTCTAAGGTACCATCAGCCTTGTACTTTACCTTCCAGATCCACTTGGTGCCAATAATCTTCCGCTTTGCTGGCCGATCCACTAGCTCCCAAGTGTCATTCTTCATTATGCTGTCATACTCCGCCTGCATAGCAGCCTTCCATGATGGATCTGCAAGTGCTTCTTCTAAGTCAGTTGGCTCCTTTACTTCTCTCATAATCTCAACCATCAAGGCCATGTTGACTATGTGAGCAGAAGCCCTCCTTTGCTCCTCTATTCTCTGAGACCTCCTTGGTCCGTCTGCCTTCTCCTCAACAGATGCAGGCATAGGATTATTGTGGTCATAGAGCTGCTTCACCCAGCGCGGCAATGGCTTTTCCGGTGGGGTGATGTCAGGTTGGTGAACTTTTTCCTCATCATCTGAAGATGATGCTTCCTCCTCCTTAAGGATAGGGATAGCTCTCGGGACAGGTTCATAGTGGACTACTTCTTCGCTTGATGATAAAGTGGAAGACCTTGCCTTCTCCTCCTCCACTGTATGCGGCTCCTCCTTGAACACCACATCACGGCTCGCGATGATCTTCTTTGCCTCTTGGTCATATAACTTGTAAGCCTTCTGCTCATCACTATAACCCAAGAAGATACATTTTCTGCTTTTTGGTTGTAACTTGTTTCTCTTCTCATCTGGAACATGTGCATAACATTCACATCCAAAAATTCTGAAATGTGAGACAGATGGTTTCTTACCAGTGTAAGCCTCATGAGGTGTTTTTCCCTTGAGAGCCTTTGTATAGCTCCGATTTAGAATGTAGACTGCAGTATTAACAGCTTCAGCCCAAAAATGGTTAGGTAATCCCTTGCCCTTTAGCATGCATCTTGCCATCTCCACAATGGTGCGATTCCTGCGTTCCACAACACCGTTCTGCTGAGGTGTGTGAGGCGTTGTCAATTGACGCTTGATACCTTTGCTCTTGCAAAAGCCTTCAAACTCCTTTGAGTTGAACTCACCACCACCATCTGTTCTAAGTTTCTTCACACTTTTCCCTGTTTCATTCTCAACAAGTATTAGCCATTCTTTAAACTTACCAAAAGCTTGAGCCTTATCACGAAGGAAGTACACCCACATCTTCCTACTGTAGTCGTCGACAATCAACATAAAATAAGAAGATCCCCCCAAGGCCTGTGTAGGCATCTTACCACACAAGTCAGCATGCACCAACTCTAGAGGAGCATGTGCTCTATTCTTGCTTTCTTGTGGAAATGCCTTTCTCTGTTGCTTGCCCATCATACAAGCTTCACATGGTTCCTTCAATTCAGTTATTGTAGGTAGGTGAGCAACCATACCTTGCTTTTGCATCTCCTTCAATACTGCAAATCCGATGTGTCCAAACCTTTCATGCCAAAGCTTACTTGTGCCCACTCCAGCGGTGGCTGTAAGAGCACTTAGCTCATACAGGTTGTTCCTTCTTTCTCCTTTGCCAACAATTGTGCCAGCACTATCAATAATTTCTGCACCTGTCTTCTTGAACCTCACTTCATGACCAAGATCAGTTATGGCAGCAACTGATAAGAGATTTCTCCTGATTTCGGGAACATACAACACATTTGAAAGCTTTTTGACTTCACCATTTGCAGCAACAAAAGAAATAGTACCTGTGCCCGCAGCAGGGCATTTAGCATCATTTCCAACCGTCACAGTGATGGATTCTTGTAGAGGCTGCATAGAACTGTATAGACCTTTCTTGTTGGTCATGTGACGGGAGGCCCCACTATCCAACACCCAAGAGTCAGTGGTAGATTCTTCTTGCGCCGAGGAGCACACTTCCTCAATGGTCGCCATGAATAATTCCAACTCTGCTTCAGCCGTATTGGCTGTCTCTTTCCCTTTACTTTTAAGGGTACCATTCTTTTCATCTGCCTTCTTGACACGACAATCTGCAATTGCATGTCCTTTCTTCTTACAGTAGAAGCACTCTCCTTGAAACTTCTTCTTGCCGCCCTTCTTCTTTTTGTCACCATCATTTTTGGTGGAGGAAACACCTTTGCCTTTTGCATTGGCAGAGAATGCAGCATCTCCATTGTTGCTTCCTTCTCGGGCTTTCAGCCTCAACTCCTCCTCCATTAATAATGCACAAAACTCCTCAAAAGTCAAAGCTTGAGGTCTCACCTGAGTATTAAGGGCAGTTACTAGTCCATCAAACTTTTGTGGACAAATCCGAAGACACCTCCGAGCTAGCTCTTCGCTAGTCTTTTGTATCCCAGCGCCAGCCATCTGGTCGCGCAGATTCTTAATCCGAGTGATGAATGCTTCAACCGTCTCTCCTTCAGCAAACTTCTCCGCTGCTAGTTGATTCTCCAAGTTTTGAATCCTTGTTTGGTTTCGTGTTTCATACTGACTCCTTAGTACATTCCAAGCCTCTGACGCTTTGGTTGTATGCTGAATCAGAGTCAAAACACTGTCAGAACAGCTTGTAACTAAGGCACACAATGCATCTGCATTCCTTCGTTTCCAAGCTCGTAGAAGATCTGCATTCGGAGGAATCATCACACTAGGATTTGATGGGTCGGGGGTAGGCTGTGGTTCTGCGTCAGTCCCCAGCACAGTCTCCAGAAGCTCATAAGAATCAAGGATAGTAGTAATTTTGAACTTCCACAAGGTGTAGTTTGTACCATCTAACTTGCCTTCGCTGAAGGTTGGTGGACGAATCCTCAGTGTTTGAATAGCCGGTACAGCAGCACCACCTCCTGCACCGCTTCCTGATGCGCCAGAACTGCTTCCCGGAGTCGACATCGTTTCTCTTTGCTGTTGAAGCCTTTGCCTCTTGCACGCTCTCCGATCTCTAGAGCCCCCTGGGCTCTGATACCATGTAAAATATTACACGGCGCAGCGAACAGAATCTGAGAAAGAGATAGAGAGTACACAACAGATAAGAGGAGAATCAGTAAAATTCTTTAACTCCAAACAACTGATACAAAGATGGCTCTGTCCACCCGTGCGCTTCCACTGTGTGAAGCTTAGATGGCGATCTAGACAGAAGATAGGTGAAGAGCTTAAGGCTAGCTGGAACAACAACTCTGACTGGGTGAAAGATGAGTGTTAGATGGCTGCGAAGGGGTTTAGCTTTTATAGCCCGCGAAGGTCGTTAGGTCGGCCTGCTGACCGACCTACCATATGAGCCTCCACTAGTCGGCCAGGGAATATTCCAGGGAATATTCCCTTTACCATCGGGCCGGGGGCGCTGCCCCCGGACCCCCGCCAGGGGGGCCGCTGGCCCCCCTGGGACCCCCCAGCCAGGGGCCGCTTCCGCGGCCCCCGGACCCCACAATAGGGGCCCCTTTTAACTCCCTTACCACGCAACTCAATGCAATGTGCCTCGAGTTGCTACCAGCTTAACCACTCCGTCTAACCCAAAGATTAGACCCACAACAGTCACCTTTTTGCCATCCGGTCACATAGACCTCATCTGATATACAAGTCAGGACTCAACCAATGTCCGGGCTCACATTTGGCTTCTCCTCATAATGGGGGCCTTACAACTTTGAGCACCATGGATCATTGGTAGTACCTAATGAGGGTGGGGCATTGATCATATCTAACAGTCTCAACACTCCCCCTCAAGCTCAAGACAACATCTGTACACCAAGTAGCTGTCTAAAAGCACTAAACTTATCTATACCCAAAGACTTTGTAAAGATATGTGCAACCTTCTCATCTATCTTCACATGTATAAGGTCTATTTTCCCTGTAAGAACCATCTCTCTAATAAAATGGTAGTGTACCTCAATGTGTTTAGTCCTGGCATGATACACTGGATTTGTTGCTAGTAGTACACTACTAAGATTGTCACATAACAAGGTCACTGGAGCATCCACCTGTATGTCCAAATCATCCATAAGCTTAAGCAACCATGCAATCTCACATGCTACCAATGCAACACCCCTGCACTTTTTCTTAGTGCTAGACAATGCAACCATTGGTTGCTTCTTGCTGCTCGAGCTGATCATTCCACTTCCAAAGCAAAAAGCATAGCCACTCGTAGATCTGCAATCATATGAGCATCCTGCCCAATTTGCATCTATGTAACCAATGAGTTTCAGGACCTTATCCTCCTCATAGAACAACCCATGATCTATAGTGAACTTTACATACCTCAGAATCCGTCTAACAACATCCACATGTGGCTTCTTGGGCTTCTATATGAATTGACTTATGAGCCAAATTGTATACTCAAATTAGGCATTGTGATGGTTAAGCAGATCAATCTTCCAACCATCTTCCTTGTAACGTGCACGTTTGTCTGCTTGCGGGACACGTCTTAGCAGCCCATTGGGAGGACGGTCTAGAAGGCTCCGCCTGGCACTCGCAAGGAATGACACAGGGTTTGCGATCTAGGTCTTCCCGAGTCTGCCTCGAGCAGAAGTGTCCAGCCGTTTCCACTTGGGATCGACCTGAGGTCGGGGTTCCTTTCCTACCATCAAAGTCTCAACCTTTCTGCCGAATGGCATAGACCCATTCCTTTGTCCTAAAGCAGAATAAACCGAAGATTCTACATCCACTAATTAGGTCTTTATTATCTCAACATTTGAGAAAAGTTCTCAGCTAACTAGGACCACCCTTCCGTAGGACAGACCCAAGTCATGTCCACTGCACTTTCCTCGGTTTGCTTTAGTTATCTAATTACCTAACACATTATGCTTTGACATGCAAAAATCAACTTCCTTAATTAAACAAATTAGTCACGGGTTCCTTCACGTAACTTAGGCACTGATACAAAAACAATGCCAAGCAAGTTCCTTTTCTTATAATAACTGCTTCTTATATAAAAAAAAGATCGTGGAGTACATCCAATATAACACCCAAAGGCTAGCCTAGCAATCTACAGGATTGTTATTCCAAGTTCCGCCCATTGACTAGTGCACGGGCCTTGAGATCCCATCTCGATTCACATCGGCCTCTTGCGGGGGATCCGTAGGCAAGGGATTTACAGCCAGAGCCTCCCCTGGCACCCAAGCGTCCTCCCACTCCAAGCAGTACCCACGGAGATGCCTCTCATGGCAAGTTAGGTCCATATACCCCACACTGCTAACAACCCCCTTAGATGCGGCCAAGCAGACAGTCGTCGGAGGTAACTGTTCCTGCCTCTCCCTCCAGGCTTTCAACCTGAAGCATTAATTTTTTTCCTTGAATTAGTTCCTTCAGCAAAGAAATCAAATAATGTATCTATGTACAAGCACGAACATTTCAGAGGTCGTTTGTGTGACCGACTGCTAAGGTGTGACTCCTTTTTCCCGAATGCCCAGCACCCGATCTTGGGTCTTTCCGCATCTTGGCGAAATCCCAATAATTTCAACAAGAGCATATGGTCTTGGTAAGTTAACTTATACTTTCTTAGGGTATCTTAGTCCCTAACTCAAGCACTAGCTGGTCAGTCAAGGCAATGGATATGCCTTATTGGCAACCCAACCAAGGGTCTTATAATCTCTAATTCCATGCAAGCTTAGTTAACACACATGGCAACACATGATTCCTCATTTAAACTTTCAAGATGTGGTTTAGATGCATGCGATCCTTCCAATTCTCTCAGTGCAGTTTTATGCAGGATTTCCCAATCATCATGCACATTGTGCGTTTAGTATAGTTGTCCCCTAAACGGCTTTTATCTCTCTTTATTCCTGGTAATGAGTACTTATCTCTAATGCACCAGATCACATGTGACTTGCGTCTATGGAAGTCTAGGGTTTTATTTTCTAATGATGCAAGTGTATCTTATGAACAGAAATTAACATTTCATGTGTTTCTTTTAACCATGATTGCGAAACGTGAATTCTAAATGACTATTCATGCACTAAACTGATTAAAAAGTTATCATTTTATGTGAAATAAGGCGATAACCTTATCATTTTATGTGAGTAAAAGCTATCATTTCTTATGAGGTAAGGCGTTAACCTTATCATTTTACGTGAGTAAAATCTTATGCGAATTCAACCCTACCATTGCATGCAACTTAGTTCGTAGTATAAACAAAACCTTATGCACGGAATTAATCCTTCCATGAGAACTAAGTCCTAAATTAACTTTTTTTAATGCTTGGAACCTGGGCTTGATTTTTGTGTGCTGCGTTGGTTGTTCCTCTTGTCCCTCCAGCATTACCGGTGGCTTGGGCGCCCATGCTTCCCGCGACTTTCTTCTTCGGAGCCATTCGCCTCGGGGGGGTTGGGCATTGATGGGTTTCAGGTAGATATGTTCGGTTGGGAAAAACCCACTGAATGGGGTTCCTTTTCGAGAGAGTGGTTCGGATGACTTGCAGCGGCTACCCTCTTCCTCTCTCTTCTTCTTCTTTCTCTCTCCCTCTTTTCTTCTTCCTTATTTTTCTTACTCCCCTACTCTCTCTCCCTCTCCTTCCCCCTCTCTTCTTCTCTTTCTCCCACTTTCTTTCATCTTCTGCTCCTCCCTCTTTTCCTTCTTCTACTACTTCTCTCCCTCCTCCCTTCTCTTACTCCTTCTTTTCACCTTCTCCTTCTCTCATCCTCCTCCCTTCTTTCTCTTCCCTCACCCTTTCCTTCTTATCCTCTCCTTCTTCCTTTTCTCCCCACGACAAGAAGCAACCAGGGGGGAAAATGGCTTGTCTGGGGCCTAGCAGTGGGAGGCCGTTTATTTGGAGGGCCCAGGGAGGGTCCCATGACTGTAGTCAAAAGGGGGGGTGGCATAAGGAGGGTCGTAGCCTCTGTCAGTCTCACTAGCTGACATGGGGGTTGGTTGGTCTATCATCATTGGCCCAGGGCCAATCCCGTGCTCCCACTACTCCATCACACGGGTCCCACCTGGCGATCAGGGGAAGGTGGTGGTAAACGTGCCCAGTGGCATGTAGTAGCATGGTGGTGACCCGAGTGGCATCTAGATTCCAAGGGCCTAGTGCTATTTTAGTGCACGATCGGTGAGGGGAGAGGCCCAATCGGAGGGCCCAGCAGCGTCTGCCAGCGAGGAGAGGAGGAGAACCCTCAGTTGAAGGCCCAAAGGTACTACTCGACAGGGGGGTTGAAGAAAAGGGGGGGGAAAATGGCGATGGCGGACCAGCATAGCCTCCTCCTTTCGTCAGGGGTGGGAAGAAGCGGGGAGGGGATAGTTGGTATGGCCACCCTCCACCGGGAGGGTGCATGCCTCCCCTGCCAATCCACCACTCCCACTCCCTCTCTCCTCCCCCGACTTCTATTAGCGGGGAGAGAGGGGAGGGGAGTTAAAATTTTTGAGTTTAATGAAAGAATTTGTTTTTCCTTTTCCTTTAATATTTAAGGGGAGGGTTCCTATGCCCCTTACATTCTCTCCCCCTTAGAGGAATCAAGATGTCCTCATCTCGAGAGGACCTGGGGGTATTGATGGTTGAGAGTATCTTTGTCCATCCAGGTGGCATCCTCTTTGGGATAATCTTTCCACTGGACGATATATTCTCTCAAGGTCCTTGACCTCAAATGCATTTCCCTGACATCTAGGACTCTATCAGGCCGTAGCTCAAGGACTCCTTGGCTAGGCATTACAACTTGCTGATCATCAAGTACATGATTTGGATTAGGTAGATACTTTTTCAATAGGCTAATGTGGAATACATTGTGAGCTTTTAGGTTGCAGGTAGTTGCAGTCTGTAAGCATTAGGTCCTAGGCACTTAGTGATCTTATAAAGTCCACAATACCTTGTACTTAGCTTCTTGTATTCTCCCAAGGATAGTGAACTCTTTTTAGGGCGTACGTGGATGAAGACCATATCACCTTCAATGAAGGATCTGTCTTGCCATTTCAAGTCCGCGTAAGCCTTTTTTCTATCCTTGGCGGGTTGGATGTCTTGTCTTATTGATTTGATTTGGTCATCCATGTTTTCTAGCATATGCTTTGAAGCTTCAATCCTCAAGGTTGGATCTAAGAAGCTCAAAGGAGTACAACAATTGTGCCCATACAATGCTTGAAAAGGGGTCATCTAAATACTTTGTTGGTAAGAAGCATTGTAGGCAAATTCAACTAGTGGCAAATATTGAATCCACTTTTTGGGTTTGCGACAACAGTGTGCCCTAAGCATATCTTCAATGACTTGGTTGACTCGTTCCGTTTGAGCATTGGTTTGGGGGGGATGGTAATCTATACTGAAATAGAGTTGAGTCCCAATGGCCTCTAAGATAGCCCTCCAGAAGTGTGATGTGAAGAGAGAGTCATGATCACTAATGATTCTTCTGGGTAACCCATGCAGTTTGAATATCTCCTTGATGAATAATCTTGTGATGTCTGAGGCTTTATAGTTTGTCTTGATAGGGGTAAGATGTGCAACCTTGGTGAGCATATCTACTACAACCATAATAGAGTTGTATCCTCCCTGAACTTGGGGTAGGCCAACAACAAAGTCCATACTAATGAATTCCCATTTCATTTGGGGAATGTCAAGTGGTAGCAATTTCTCTGGCATTTTGACATGTTCTGCCTTAACACGTTGACAAGACAAACATTCCGTGACATATTTGAGAACGTCACCTTTGAGCCTATCCCAATAATAGCTCTTCCTAACCGCATTAAGAGTCTTGGCATAGCCAGGATGTCCTAAGAAAGGGGAGTCATGGGCTTCCCAAAGTATCTTCTACTTAAGAGATTGGTTAGCAGGGATACATAATCTTGTCCTAAAGTAGACAAGTCCACTACTGACAGAGAATTCTTGATACTTCATTTTTAGCTTCGGGTCTTGATCTTTGATGGGGATCTCCCTTAGCAATTTCTGATAGACTAGGTCATGAACATGCATCTTCTCTAGCTAGCTCAAGAATTGGGTTATTTGGAAATGATACCTTTTTGGCTAGAGATCTTGCTATTGATGGATCTTGCAAAATTAGAGAATTCAGAAATGCCTTGCAACTGAGTGCATCAGCAACTACATTCTCCTTTCCAGGCCGGCATTTGATTTCAAATTCATATTTTTCCAGCACTTTGATCCATCGACGTTGCCTCATATTGAACTCATTCTGGGTGAAAATCCATTTAAGACTCTTGTGGTCTGTCACTAAGGTAAATTTGTTACCCAACAAGTAATGCCTCCAAAGTTTAAGAGCATGGATGACAGCCAACAGCTCCAAATCATGGGTAGCATAATTCCTTTCATGGCTCTTTAGTTTCCTTGAAGAGTATGCTACGGGATGACCTTCTTGTATAAGCACACATCCTAAGGCAAGTGCGCTAGCATCAGTTACCACTTCAAACTCCTTACTAAGATCAGGAAGTTTCAGGATGGGTGCTGATACCAAGCTTTGATTTAGTTTGTCAAAGTTGGTCTGTTCAGTAGGTGACCATACAATTGCTACTTGCTTCTTTAGTAGATCAGTCAGAGGTGCTGCAATCAAAGTATAGTTTTTGATAAAGATCCTGTACCATCCTGTCAATCCAAGAAAACTACGTATTTCTTTGATAGAAGTTGGTGTTGCCCATTCCAGAATGTCTCTGACCTTGGCCGGGTCTACTGAAATTCCTTCCCTGATACAATGAATCCCAGATATTCAATCTGTCGCTTTAAAAATGCACACTTCTTCTTCTTGGCATAAAGCTTGTGTGCTCTCATTGTTTCAGGAACAATGCGAAGCTGGGATTCATGATCTTTTTCCTGCTTAGAGTAGACTAGGGTATCGTCAAAGAAGACGAGTACGAAATCATCAAGATAGGGCCTAAAGATATCTTGCATTAAACTATTTAAGGTAGCAGGAGCATTTGTCAGCCCGAATGACATCACTAGGAATTCAAAGTGTCCATACCTTGTGCTGAATGAAGTCTTCGGGATATCTTCTTCCTTGATCCTCATCTGATAATATCTAGACTTGAGATCTATCTTAGAGAAGATCTTCGCACCTTGAAGATGGTCAAGTAATTCATCTATTCTTGGAATGGGGTATTTGTTTTTAATGGTCGATTGATTCAACCCTCTGTAGTCAATGCATAGCCGAAGCATTCCATCTTTCTTCTTCTGGAACAACATCGGAGCTCCCCATGGCAAACTACTAGGACGGATGTAGCCTTGGTCTAATAGTTTCTTGAGTTGCTCTTTCAGTTTAATTGCTTCCGGGATGGACATCCTATACGGTCTCTTTGCGCGACTGGTGTAGCTCATGGCGCCAGCTTGATTTCGTGGTCGACTTCCCTTTGAGGAGGAAGTTCTGTTAGCTCCTCAGTAAATACATCTGTGTATTCCTTTAACCATGAGGGTTCTTCTCCAGATTTCTAATTCTGATCTAGCGTATTTAGTTTAATCAGATAGACAGGTAGACCCTTTCTAACTCCTTTTATTATCCGTGTTCCTTTTGCCAGCTGAATTTTTGGCTTACCAGCCTCTCCTTGAGTTGTAACTAGTTCCCCTTCAAAATTTCGAAAGGAGACTTGGCCCTTTCCACAGTGGATGTGGGTATCATTGGGTATTAGCCAATCCATTCCGAGTAAACATTCGTGGACACCTAGGTTCATTACCCTGAATCTCACCGAAGTTGGCGTCCCACCCAATAGGAATTTCACCTTAGCAGTTTTCGTGGTATAAGAGACCTCATGACCATTTGCCAATTCCACAAGTAAAGTAGGTGCGACTATTGTGGCTATCCCTAGTCTTTTTGCACAGATCGGTGAAATGAAGGAATGTGTATTGCCACAATCGATTAAGGTTTTGAAGCTTTTACCTTCATAATCTGATGGAGTTTGGATCACCAAGAATTGGTGATTTGGACCCTTCTTGTGAAGAGCGGTGTGAACCATTGCCCTCTCAATATCAGCAGCCATGGATGGATCTTATTCATCACCTAGCTCCTTATTGGCAACATTGGAGATTCTCCCTCTGGCCATGACGGTGGCTCCTTGGCCATGGGCGGCTCCTTGTAATGGCCCTTGGCGTTGCCCTCTGTTAAGCTTAGGACACTGCCTCTTGAAGTGTCCAGGCTCGTTGCAATGGAAGCAATAGAGATTGTGGCCATTACCTTGTGTAGAAACAAAGTTGTTGACAGCATTGGTCCTAGCTTTCTTCCTTTGTCCCTGATTCTAACCCTGCACTCTCTTAGCCTGAGACCTATGCATTCCCTTGTTCTGATCCTTGTAAGGCCAAGTCCTATTGTTCCTTGGCTTGGTCTCCAGCTCCTGCATTATTGGTGTAGCTCAAATGAGTGTGTCTTGTAGGTCTGTTGGGCACGTTGATTCCAAGCGGGTGTTTATGGGTGGATTTAACCCAGCACAAAACTTTGACACCTATTGTGTCATATCCATTTGTGGTGCGTACTTTAAGAGAGAGATTAACTTTGAATAATATGCATCAAGGGATAGTCCAAGCTGCTTCAAATCATAGAATTCGTTCATCTTCTGTGTGCGGTAGGCAGGTGGCAGATACCTCCCTTGCATAGCTTCCTTAAGCTTTTCCCAAGTGATTGTCCCTTCCGAGATCCCTTGGTCTCTGCACCATTGTTTCCACCAAAGTCTTGCTTCGCCTATAAGCTTAAGTTTGGCGAGCATAGCTTGGTTAGTAGGTGCAGTTCCTGCTGCCTCAAAATAGTCCTCCATGGACTCGATCCAGACCTCAGTGTCAGTTTGAATAACCCTTCCCTTACCATCGAATTCAGGCGGCTTGATTTGTTTGAGAAGGAACTTCTTCTCTTGATTCATAGTTGTACTTAGTGCAGGGGTCGGATTTGGAACCTGGACTTGGGATTGCTCTTAGGTAATAAGATTCTTTATGTTAAAAACTTACCAAACGTTTCTCACATTACGTTAATATAACCAGCATAGCTTTTAGCCAAGTGACCTAATCACTTAACTCCTTTGCCAACATTTACAATCAGGATAGACAATAATAAAAAACTTATTCATTCATGAGGGCATATCCCTTTTGAGTACATTTATTTTGGGAAAGTAGAACAAGGTTATTGGCACGTCAATTTAGGAAAAATAGGATTGTGTTACATTCAGCTACAGGGACTGAGTAATAATATGGAGAGGGGTCATGGATTTTCAGGAAACGATAAGTCATAGGAAGCTTGGGGTATCCCAGGGATCACCCGAGTCACTTCTTCATACACATACTTGTTCTGCTTGACTTGCCGACTGCCAACATGTAGGGTTACATTTGCGTGAGCTTTGACAAAGATAAATAGCTTCACGATCTTTAAATCCTCCATCCACTCGATTCTCTTCAAGTTGGTCTGAAGGTACGCAAGTCGGTGGGCTGCTATGTAATATATTTCTGATTCTCCTATCCATCTCCGTTCCATGTATAGGGGTGAAGGATTGTAGATTCTGTCTAGAATATTCATCATGCCTAGCCTCCGTTGATAATCCGAAGCACGCATTGCAGTCATAAACATAACCTGGAACAACAAGAATTTGTTCCATGCTTCGTGACTCTACAGCCCAGCATTCAAAAGTAAGGAAATGTTCTCAATAGCAAACATTGCTCTACTTTCCTCCATTAAGTTCCTTTGTAAATATTAGATTCCATTGGTTTGCTCTGATACCAACTATAACGTGCCCATTTGCACGTCTTAGGAGCCCATCGGGAGGAGGGTCTAGAAGGCTCCACCTAACACTCGCAGGGAATGTCATAGGGTTTGCGATCTAGGTCTTCCCGAGTCTACCTCGAGCAAAAGTGTCCATCCGTTTCCACTTGGGATTGACGTGAGGTCATGGTTCCTTTCCTACCAGCAAAGTCTCAACCTTTCTACTGAATGGGATAGACCCATTCCTTTGTTCTAAAACAGAATAAACTGAAGATTATACATCCATTGATTAGGTCTTTATTATCTCAACATTTGAGAAAAGTTCCCAGCTAACCATGACCACCCTTCCATAGGATGGATCCGAGTCACGTCCACCACACTTTCCTTAGTTTGCTTTAGTTATCTAATTACCTAACACATTACATTTTGACATGCAAAAATCAGCTTCTTTAATTAAACAAATTAGCCACGGGTTCCTTCACGTAACTTAGGCACTGACACAAAAACAATGCCAAGCAAGTTCCTTTTCTTATAATAATTGTTCCTTATAAAAAAAAGATCCTGGAGTACTTCCAATATAAGGCTAGCCCAGCAATCTACATGATTGATGTTCCAAGTTCCACCCATTGACTAGTACACGTGCCTCGAGATCCCATCTCAAGTCACATTGGCCTCTTGCGCAGGATCCGAAGGCAAGGGATTTACAGCTAGAGCCTCCCCTAGCACCCAAGCGTCCTCTTGCTCCAAGCAGTACCCACGGAGAGACCTCTCGCGGTGGGTTAGGTCCATATACCTCGCGCGGCTAACAACCCCCTTGGATGGGGCCAGGCAAACAGTCGGAGGTAACTGTTCCTGCCTCTCCCTCCAGGCTTTCAACCTAAAGCATTAAGTGTTTTCCTTGAATTAGATCCTTGAGAAAAGAAATCAAATAATGTATCTATGTACAAGCACGAACATTTTGGAGGTCGTTTGTGCAACCAACTACTAAGGTGTGACTCCTTTTTCCCGGATGGCCAGCACCCGATATTGGGTCTTTCCGCGACTTGGCGAAATCCCAATAATTTCAACAAGAGCAAATGGTCTTGTACGTTGACTTATACTTTCTTAGGGTATCTTAGTCCCTAACTCAAGCACTAGCTGGTCAATCAAGGCAATGGATATGTCTTATTTGCAACCCAACCAAGGGTCTTATAATCTCTAATTCTAGCCAAGCTCAGTTAACACACATGGCAACACATGATTCCTCATTTAAACTTTCAAGATGCGGTTTAGATGCATGCGATCCTTACAATTCTCTTAGTGCGGTTTTATGCAGGATTTCCCAACCATCATGCACGTTATGCGTTTAGTATAGTTGTCCCCTAAATGGCTTTTATCTCTCTTTATTGCTGGTAATGAATACTTATCTCTAATGCACCGGATCACATGTGACTTGCGTCTATGGAAGTCTAGGGTTTTATTTTCTAACGATGCAAGTGTATCTTATGAACAGAAATTAACATTTCATGTGTTTCTTTTAATCATGATTGCGAAACGTGAATTCTAAATGACTATTCATGCACTGAACTGATTAAAAAGTTATCATTTTATGTGAAATAAGGCGATAACCTTATCATTTTATGTGAGTAAAAGCTATCATTTCTTGTGAGGTAAGGCATTAACCTTATCATTTTACATGAGTAAAATCTTGTGCGAATTCAACCCTACCATTGCATGCAACTTAGTTCTTAGTATAAACAAAACCTTATGCACGACACTAATCTTTCCATGAGAACTAAGTCCTAAATTAACTTTTTTTAATGCTTGGAACCTGGGCTTGATTTGTGTGTGCTGCATTGGTTGTTTCGCTCGTCCCTCCAGCATTACCGGTGGCTTGGGCGCCTATACTTCCCACGACTTTTTTATTGGGAGCCATTCGCCTCAGAGGGGTTGGGCAGTCTGGTCCTTGACGGGTTTTGGGTAGATATATTTGGTTGGGAAAAACCCACTGGATGGGGTTCGTTGTCGAGAGAGTGGTTCGAGTGACTTGTAGCGGCTACCCTCTTCCTCTCTCTTCTTCTTCTTTCTCTCTCCGTCTTTTCTTCTTCCTTGTTTTTCTTACTCCCCTACTCTCTCCCCCTCTCCTTCTCCCTCTCTTCTTCTCCTTCTCCCTCTCTTCTTCTCCTTCTCCCACTTTCTTTCACCTTCTGCTTCTCCCTCTTTTCCTTCTTCTACTACTTCTCTCCTCTCTCCCTTTACCTCCCTTCTCTTACTCCTTCTTTTCACCTCCTCCTTCCCTCTCCCTCCTCCCTTCTCTTACTTCTTCTTTTTGCCTCCTCCTTCTCTCTCCCTCCTCCCTTCTTTCTCTTCCCTCACCCTTTCCTTCTTATCCTCTCCTTCTTCCTCTTCTCCCCACATCAAGAAGCAACCGGGGGGGGGGGGGGGGGGGGGGGGAAACAGCTTTGTCTGGGGCCCAGTAGTGGGAGGCCATTTATTTGGAGGGCCCAGGGAGGATCCCATAACTGTAGTCAAAAGGGGGGTGACGTAAGGAGGGCCGTAGCCTCCGTGGTCCACTAGCTAAAACGGAGGGTGGTTGGTCTATCGTCGTTGGCCCATGGCCGATCCCACACTCCCACTACTCCATTACATGGGCCCCATAGCTGGCGATCAAGGGAAGATGGTTGTGAACATGCCCAGTGCCATGTAGTAGCACGGTGGTGACCCAGGTGGCGTCTAGATTTGAAGGGCCCAGGGCTGTTTCAGCACACGGTCGGCAAGGGGAGAGGCCCAGTCGAAGGGCCCAACAGCGTCTGCCAACAAGGAGAGGAGGAGAACCCTATGTTGAAGGCCCAGAGGTACTAACCGACTGCTGATGGAGGGGGGGTTTGACGAAAAGGAGGGGGGAAAAAAATGGCGATGGCGGACCAGCGTAGCCTCCTCCTTTCTTCAGGGGAGGGAAGAAGCAGTGGAGGGGAGGGGATAGTTGGCATGGCCACCCTCCGCCTAGAGGGTGCATGCCTCCCCTGCCAATCCACCACTCCCACTCCCTCTCTCCTCCCCCGACTGCTATTGACGGGGAGAGAGGGGAGGGGAGTAAAAAATTTGAGTTTAATGAAAGAAAAAAAATCATTTCCCTTTAATATTTAAGGGGAGGGTTCCTATGCCCCTTACATTCCTGTACATAGTCACATCATCAATTTCAGATCTAGTGCTAATGTCCAACTTGACATTTTGATCAAGAGGTGTATCCAGTGGTTTACATTCAGCCATGCCATATTTCTTCAGTATTTCCATGGCATAGTGTTTCTGCATTAGCCATAAACCATTTTCAGCCTTGATCACCTCAATACCCAAGAAATACTTCAGTTTACCTAAGTCTTGTCAAGATTGTGGGAGAGAAGGAAGGAGTCTCACTTGAAGCTTTCTTGCTTGCACAATGGGGGAATACACACAAGGGTGGAGGCTGAAAACAGTTTTCCTCTTCTTAGTTGTGGAAGCCAAAAGAACTCTAATACAAAGAAATAGAAGAACCCTATATATGGGTCTCAAACCAAACTCAACTAATTAAGGTGGCATACTAACTAAGCCACGAACTAGAGTAGATAAGGATAGCTATCATGTAGCTATTATTCATGGGCGGTGTACCAACCGCGTCTGCAACTGACACGTCGGTGACATAAATACACAATGGTCACCCTGGCGTATCACGAGTGGAGCTCGATATCTCAACAAGTCTTTCATGTCAAATTCAGATTTTAGCATATGCATAACATGATCTATCCCCAAGTTGTCCTCACCTGTGATTATCAAGTCATCAACATAGATGACCAACACGACCAATGTCTTTTTTGTAAATAGACTATGATCAGCCCTACCAACAGTAAGTCTCAAACTCTGCAAGTAACTACTAATCCTTGCATGCCAGGCTCTTGGAGTCTGCTTCAGCCCATACAATGCTTTTTCAGTTTGCATACATAATGCTGAAAATCAGGGTGCATATACCCTTCAAGCTGATCCATATAAACATCCTCTTCCAAGTCACCATTGAGGAAAGCATTTTCCACGTCCATCTACTACAATTTCCATCCTTTAGAGGTAGCCAATGCGATCATTGTTCATATGGTTGCCATCTTGGCAACATGGCTAAATGTTTCCTCATAGTCTAACACATATTGTTGAGCATATCCTTTAGCAACCAATCTGGCTTTATACCTCTCTACAGTGCCATTTGACTTGCATTTAGTTTTGTAGACCCATGTGCATCCAATGGTCTTCTTTCCTTCTAGCAGTGGCACAAGATGCCAAGTACTATTTTCAGCCAAAGCATCTATCTCCTCATCCATAGCTATGCACCAATTTTTATCCATCGCTACTTCAGAAAATGTAGCATGCTCTTTGACCTTTGTAAACTTTGTCATATAAGCAAAATACTTTGCAAAGTAACCACTGTAAGTCAGCCTATCCATAGGGTACCTGACTCTCTCTGATCATCTAAGCTGTGGTGCACTACTCGATTCCCCTTTCTCATGAGGCCGAATGTACCTATTTGGCCTAGTACCATGTGTATACACTATTGGAATACCAAGCTCACTATCTAGACTATATGCTAAGTCATAACCTAAAGTCATCCTGCTAGGTGTCATCACATTAGATGTATCATCAATGAATTTTTCTTTTCCTTTGTTGTCCACCGCATCATATCTTCCCCTCATTGACATAGTGGTGTCAGTGGACGATGAGCAAGAGCTCCTCAATCTCCCTGTCCATGGAGATACCGCCGTACCACTAGGGTCTATCACTGTAGTACTTTGCTGAGAACCAACTGTAGATACATGTGTAGAAGGCATATCCGATGGCATTGCAGCTGGTGATGCATACCAAGAGTCCATCTCATCAAAGATGACATCTCTGCTCACTAATGTATCTTGAGTAGAGGGATCATAGCATTTGTATGCCTTCTTCTCCTGCGAATATCTGACAACGACACACTTATGTGCTTTTGGATCTAGATTTTTTCTTTTCTCATCAGGTATGTGCACATAAGCAAGATAGCCAAATACTTTCATGTGACTGACATCAGCCTTGTGGCCATACAGCTTCTCAAATGGTGTCATCTCATGAATACATGTAGTGGGAGTCCTGTTCAAGATATACATGGCTGTCATAATAGCCTCAGCCCTATAATAGAGTGGCATACTCTTCTCATTCATCATTGCCTGAGTAGCTTCCATCAATACCCTGTTCGTTCGTTCAGCTACCCCATTATGCTTTGGAGTATAGCTACATGTAAGCTACCTACGCATGCCATTATGAGCCAAAAATTTGTTAAACTCATTTGACACATACTCCCCATTGCTAACAGATCTCAAGCAAGAGATGTAACAATCACATTCCTTTTCAACCTACATTTTAAATTGTTGAAAAATAAAAAACACATCCTTTGTTTTCAGTATATAAACCCAATTATAGCTACTAAAGTCATCAATGAATGTCGCATAGTATGTGGAGCCTCCTATAGATGCATTATGGGCTGGTCCCCACACATCAAAGTGAAATAATTACAATGGTCACATACTATTTCTTACATGCCTGACAAATGGCAACCTTGATTTTTTAGCAAACTAAGAAGTATTGTAAAAATTACACAGCCCAACGAACAGAATCTGAGAAAGATATAGAGATAGAGAGTACACAATAGATAAGAGGAGAATTAGAAAATATCATTAACTCCAAACAACTGATATAGAGATGGCTCTGTCCACCCATGCTCTTCCATAGTGAAGCTTAGATGGCGATCTAGATAGAAGATAGGTCAAGAGCTTAAGGCTAGCTAGAACAACTTTGACTGGGTGAAAGATAGATAATCGATGGCTGTGAAGGGGCTTAGCTTTTATAGCCCGCAAAGGCAGTTAGGTCGACGTGACTGACCTGCCATATGAGCCTCCATTAGTCGACCTCAGAATATTCCAAAGAATATTCCCTACCCCACAGCCAAGGGTCGCTTCCGCGGCCCCCAAACCCCAAAATAGGGGCCCCTTTTAACTCCCTTACCTTGCAACTCGATGCAATGTGCCTCGAGTTTCTACCAGCTTAACTACTCAATCCAACCCAAAGATTAGATCCACAATGGTCACCTTTTTGCCATCTGGTCACATAGACCTCATCTGATATACAAGTCAGGACTCAACCAATGTCCGAGCTCACATTTGGCTTCTCCTCATAATGGGGGCCTTACAACTTTGAGCACCATGGATCATTGGTGGAAACTTATGAGGATGGGGCATTGAGCATATCTAACACCCCCCTCAATGTCCACCCATAGGTGAACTATCTCCTCAGCCCAATGCCGAGTCTTTGTTCTCTATACGTTTGGTGCATGCATGAAACACTGGATTTTTTGGCAATGGCGATGCAACTCTAATTGTCACATCTCAGCACAGTGTTGGTTCTTCATCCTACACTCCCATATGCCATAGGATCCTTCTCAACCATACTACTTCACATGCAGCAAAACAAGCTGCCTTGTACTCTGCTTTGGTAGAAGACAATGCCACTATTAGCTGCTTCTTACTAATCCAAGAGAAAATTCTTGAACTCAAAGAGAAACAATAACCAAAAACTAACTTCCTAGAATCACTATCTCTTTCCCAATCTAAGTCACAATTCCCCACAAGAGAAGTTTCGGAACTATTTATGATACCATAGTCTCGTGCCTAATCTAAGTCACAATTCCCCACAAGAGAAGTTCCGGAACTGTTTGTGATACCATAGTCAAGAGTTTCCTTCAAGTATTTGAGCACCCGCATCCCAACCTTCCAATGACTCTCATGAGAGAAGAAGTGCAAAAGTGAGAGAAAGAGAGTGAAGAGGAGAGAGAAACACTAAAATAGGATAGAGAAAGATAGGAAAGAGAGAGAAGCCATTGAAGCTGAGAGCAAGGTAATGAGAAGAAGGATAGTAATGTATTAATGTGTCAAAAGATGAGAAAAATTACATCTCCCCTCCTTTTAATATCAGTGTGGCATGGCATCTCTATTATTTACATCTTAAATCCTTATTCTTCCTAGCTTCTTACATTTCCAATGGAATAAAATGATCATTACTCTTTTGAATTTGTAGCATATCCTTCCTATCAACTTATAGCATCCAAGACATAGAACAATCTCATTATCAAGCACGTACTAGTTTTTTTCAAAACATAAGACATAGAAGAGGAGTTACAAAAAACAATGCTCTTGAAGAGCTATTCAATTGGTTTTCTCAACAAAAACTTCAAAGAATGAATACTAAAGATGACAATGAAACTTGAGATTTCATAGTATTTTTCAAGAAAGAAAAGTACAAGGCTAGTTCTTAAGAGCCTTTACATCTTCCTCCCTGCCGTCCAAAACCTTTCCTCTATAACGTAGAAATTTTCTTCTCTTGTAGCCAACTATTGATTTTATATCAGTTCAGTTTACTACCAAAGCATAAGACGAGAGGACTAGAAAGTGTCCTGATCTAGAAGTAGAGAAATTGTGACCATAACCAAAATTTCTAATTGTTGGAGTCTTCTCTAAAAACATCACCTTGTGTTCATTGTACTATAACCCAGAGAAATCGAGTAGCCTTGTAAGTGCCTTGATACATAGTATATCCCACATTGCTTCCTCTTAGAAGATGTTATGAAATACCAAGAAAACATGGGGATCAATCCTTGCTAAGTAATGGCCAAGTGCAACATCTTTCAGTGAACTAATATTATATTAGAAGAGAGAGAGAGATAGTATTGGAGCAACTGAGAGGAGTTGTATGCTCTCCACTCCTTTTCTTCATATTCCATTACCCATATAACTAAAGTGATTACAACACTCTTGTAACGTGTCCACTAGAACCATCCCGGACACGTCTTAGCAGTCCATCGGGAAGGATGTCTAGAAAGCTCCGCCCGTCACTCCCATGGAATGTTACGGGACTTGCGATCTAGGTCTTCCCGCGTCTGCCACGTAGCGGAAGTATCCTGGCCGTTCCCACTTAGGATCGACCTGAGTTTGGGTTTTCTTGTTTGGTCATTAGCTAGCAACAACTAGCGTCAGACCCGAGCGAACTACTTTACGCAAAAACGCCAGGTCCGAAGCGGATTTACGCTGCACTTGGTTCAAGGAGAATGGGAAACGAGAGGGATGCAAGGCTCGACCTCTCTGCCATAAGGCATAGTCCCCATTCCGTTCCCCTAAAACAGCGTGAATCGGGTAATAGTTAATTCTAAGTCATCGTTCTCGTTACTTGTTTTGGAGATGACGATCATCCTCTGTCCGTCGAAGATTTTGAGAAAAGTTCCCGGCTAACCGGGACCACCCATCCATAGGACGGACCCATGGTCCATCCTCCGCACTTTCCTCGGTTTGTTTTAGTTATGTAATTACCTACCACATTAGTTTGACATATACAAACAGCTTCTTTGATTTACCCTGTTATGCATCGGTTCCTTCACGTAATCTTATCACAGGACATAAAGAAAACAATGCCAAACAACTTCTTTATTATCATTTTATCCTTTTATCTTTGAAATACAAGGAGTTCCCGCCCGTAGGCGTATTCATAATCCACCCGAAGGCTATCCAGTAATCCACCAGGGATCACTATTCCAAGCTTCCGCCCGTAGACTAGTATGCGGGCCTCGAGATCCAATCCCGAGTCACGTTAGCCTCTTGTGCAAGACCCGGAAGGCGAGGGATTTACGGCCAGAGCCCCCCCTGGCACCCAAGCGTCCTCCTGCTCCAAGCAGAACTCAACGGAGAGACCTCTCACGGCGGGTTCGGTCCACGTTCCCGGCGCGGTTAACAACCCCCTTGGTTAGGGTTGGGCAGGCAGTCGGGGGTAACTGAAGCTGCCTCTCCCTTCAGGCTTCAACCTGAAGCTTTAGATATATTTTCATCCTTTAGTTCATTGAGCAAACAATGCAAACAGTGCTTTCTAAACTATTACAAGCACAATCAATTTCCAGTGGTCGTTTAGCTGGCAAACTGTTAAGGAGTGACTCCTTTTCTCCGAATGCAACCCGCATTCGCTCCGGAATCAATTGCAACTTGGCAAGATTCCTATCATTCTTGGGTTAGGGTCATACCCTACCAATACTTTAGGTTTTGCTATGGTAGATTCCAGCGACCATGTCGCTTCAATTTATTGATTGGTCAATTGCTTCCAGGCAAATACCTAACTTTCCTTTTCCTTGGCAATTATTCCCCCAAGAAAAGTGATGTAACAGGATGATTACCCATCCCTTTTGTAAGTTATCTTAGCGCAATAACTTACCAACCTCATTTCGAGAGATGACAAAACTCTCTTGTGGACAAATCTCAAGTCTATACAATGTTGCAACCTTTTTGCACATGTGTTGCATCATTCCACGGGATCATTCCACCCATTGAATGGCGTCCTCCGGCCACGGAATTACCTCTAGCCGAGTAGCAGGGTTTAGGGTATCCTCCAACCCATTCCTAATTATGTTGTCCCATGGTCCTAGAAATTTGCAACTCCGTCGGAGTTTCATCATTAGAACGAATGATCCTTAGGATAAAACCTTAGATCATTTTATGCATGAGCATCCAATTGATTCGACATCTCGTGAATGTGTGTAAGATCTTTGGGTTTGCGGGTTTTAACTTGGCAACAAGTGTAAAACTAGGTCGAATTCCTATCGCACTAAACCCTAGTTAGTACTTGGGATACTTATCATATCGACTGAACCATGCCCATATGAATCCCTTGAGGTTTAGGTGACTTAGACAACTCAATATACTTGTCTTGCGACAAGGATGAACCTTTCCTAAAGGTAATAAACTAGATCTAATGGAGAACAATAGTTACAACTACACCAATACGGGTAAACATGCGATTCACTGCTTCTACGCATCACATGGTTCACAGTAACCCTATCCTTCCTTGGTAAGGTAAAAATGCCTGATAATCTGGACACTAACTTTCCTAGGTCCTACTAGGACTTACATCAAATAGTCATGCCACTTGCAAGTCCATAGATCATTTTCGTGCCCTTCTATTCCTTTTCGAATAACATCTTATGGGTGTTAGCTTTTCCTCATGAATCATTACAATGAAGATTTATCTAAAAATGTGACATGCCATTAATCTTTCCATGCCTAGTAAAAAGGTGTACCTCAACAATTTCAACCTTGTAACGAGGCAACAGTTGTCCTAGGCTCGTCACTTTTGAATGCACAAAAGGAAACTTACTAATAAGGTCCTGCAAATGCATAGACACCTTATGCTCTTTTCATTAACTCCATTGAACGTACCAATGATCAATTTTCATATCTTAAGCTATTTCTAATAAATGTTCAAATAGCCAAATCATTTTCCAATTTCATTTAACTTGACTAGTTGCATTTGACATGCATGAGTGCTTCCTAATCCATGAAGTTATCGTGATTAATTCAATACTTCTGTGTGGAATCCAAATAGATAAAACCTGGACTTGTGGGCTCCGGAAAATATCCACGTAAATACTAGGAGAAGATCCTTCCGCAGGCGCGTCTTGTGACTTTTTAGGGGCCATTATGACATAATTACGGACTTCCAGGTTGCCTTTTCCCTTACGCAATCGGTGAATTTGCTCGCCCTGGTACGCAGCCTCAAGATCTTGCTCTTTTCTCCCTGGTACGCGGGAGATCCCTTTCGAAATGTGGATCCTTTAGAATACCAGCTTGCGGAATTTGGCCTTATGGAAGGCCTTTATACTTAATTTCTTCAAAATTCTGGGGTAAAGGTTCTTGAAAAAAAAACCTTAAGCAACCCTCTTCAATGGGCTTATGGGGGAAAATCGAGTGGGAAGGGCTAGAGAAACCCCTCTTCTTTTTTTATGAATAACTGGGCCTAGGGCCTTAGTAGCTTCCTTCGCATCAAAGGCCGGAATGGGCTTATTGAGGATCAAAAGGGAGGGCTTTAAAACCCGCCTAGGGAATGGCTTGTGTGAGATCCAAGGGAAGGGGACTTAGAAATCCCGGGGTAAAATGGGCTATAAAGGGACTCCACGGGAAGGGGGCTTAGAGAAGCCCCCTTAGAAGCTTCCTAGAGAAGCTTCTAAGAAGCTTCTGGCAGCACATCCACGTCAGGGGGGGGGGTCCCAACAATCATGGGAGGAAAGGGTGTGGTCGAGGCGAGGACGGCGGCGGCCTGGCGGTTTCATGCGAGGTGGCGGCAGCGTGGCGGCTTCACGACGGCGACGGCCTGGCGGCAGCAGCGTCCTCCTTCAACACGGGGACCTTCCCTCCCCTTCACCCCTTCCTTCACGGCAGCCTTCCGCCACATTCTCCTTCCCTAATGGCGGGCAGCAGCGACCTCTTCCCCCCATCTCACAGCCGTCCCTCCCTCCACACGGCGACCCCTCCTTCACACGGCGACCCTTCCTCACGGCCGTCTCCTTCACGACAGTCTTCTACCGCCTTATCTTCCTTTTTTTTTTTTTCCCCCCCCCCCAAGAGGGGGTTCTTATAGTCCAAGGGGGGGAGAGGGGACCTCCCCACGTGGCCCGTTGCATGGCTCTCTCCCTCCACCTCCTCATGCTGCCCTTACTAGCCCATCCCTTTCCCCCAGCCACACATCGGCTGGGGAAGATAATAAAAAAATTTGCAATTACCTTATCCTCTTGACTTCTTCCCAAGAGGTTGTTTTCCCGCGGCTATGCAGGTTTGAATCCCCGGCCTTATTTTCCTAAGGTGGAGTGTCTCCATTTCCCGCGTGTGGTTATAGATTAGCTATTGGCACTAGTGATAATCTTTGCACGAGATTTACACGACGTGCGGGAAGTCAATATTTACGGTACGCAGTGTGCGGAAATATTACAACTCTAAGGTTTGTAAGACCATTCACACATAGCCTTAATCCACTGACTTATTTAATGTCCCACACATGTTGATACAGCTAGACATAACAAAGACTCTATCAGTCACACACATGAGCTTGAAGTCTCAACACTCCCCCTCAAGCTCAAGATAAAACCTGCACACCAAGTAGTTGTCGGAATTGACTGAACTTATCTTTACCCAAAGACTTGGTAAAGATATCTGCAACCTATTCATCAATCTTCACATGCATAATATTTTATTTCCTTGCAATAACCATCTCTCTCATAAAGTGGTAGTGTACCTCAATGTGTTTAGTCCTAGCATGATACACTGAATTTGTTGCCAAGAGTACACTACTGAGATTGTCGCATAACAAAGTCACCGGAGCATCTACCTGTATGTCCAAATTAGCCGTAAACTTGAGTAGCCATGCAATCTCACATGCTGCCAATGTAGCACCCATGTACTCTGCCTCAGTGCTAGATAATACAATCATAGGTTGCTTCTTGTGCTCTAGCTAATCATTCTACTTCCAAAGCCAAAAGCATAACCACTTGTAGATCTGTGATCATATGAGCATACTCCCCAATTTGCATCTGTGTATCCAATCGGTGTCAAGGGCTTATCTTTCACATAGAACAACCTACAATCTATAGTGGACTTAACATATCTCATAATCCACCTAACAACATCCAGGTGTGGCTTCTTGGGCTTCTGCATGAACTGATTTATGAGCCTAATTGCATAACTCAAATCTGGCTTAGTGATAGTCAAGTAGATCAGACTACCAACCGTCTACCTGTACATAGTCACATTATCAATTCGGCTCTAGTGCTAATGTCCAACTTGTCATTTTAATCAAGAGGTGTATCCAGTGGTTTACATTTAGCCATGCCATATTTCTTCAGCATTTCCATGGCATAGTGTTTTTGCGTCAGCCATAAATCATTTTTAGCCTTGATCACCTCAATACCTAAGAAATACTTCAGTTCACCTAAGTCTTTCATGTCAAATTCAGATTTCAACACCTGCATAACATGTTGTATCCCAAAGTCATCATCACCTGTGATTATCAAGTCATGCCAGCACTACTAAGCCTTTGTATGTCTTTTTTGTAAATAGACTATGATCAGCCCTACCAATACTAAATCCCAAAATCAACAAGTAACTACTGATCCTTGCATGCAAGGTTGGGAGCTTGCTTCAACCCATACAAAGTTTTTTTCATTTTGCATACATAATGCTGAAAATCAAGGTGTACATACCCTTCAAGCAGATCCATATAAACATCCTCTTCCAAGTCACCATTGAGGAAAACATTCTTCACATCCATCTGCTGCAATTTCTAACCTTTAGCAGCAGCCAATGCAATCATTCTTTGTACAGTTTCTATCTTGGCAACAGGGTTCAATGTTTCCTCATAGTTTAACCCATATTGCTGAGCATATCCTTTAGCAACTAGCCTAGCTTTAAACCTCTCTACACTACCATCCAACTTGCATTTAATTTTGTAGACTCATTTGCAGCCAATGGTCTTCTTTCCTTCTGGCAGTGACACAAGATTCCAAGTACTATTTTCAGCCAAAGCATTTATCTTCTCATCCATAGCTGTGCGCCAATTTTTATCCATCTTTGCTTCAACAAATATAGCAGGCTCTTTGACCTCTGTCACCTTTTTCATATAAGCAAAATGCTTTGCAAAAAAACCACTGTAAGTCAGCCTATCCACAGGGTACCTAACTCTCTATGATTGTCTAAGCTATGGTGCACTACTCGATTCCCCTCTCTCATGAGGCGGAATGTACTATTATTCCTAGTACTAGACATATGCACTGTTGGAATACCAATCTCACTATCTAGACTGTCAGCTAAGTCATAACATGAAGTCATCATGCCAGGTGTCATCACACTAGATGTAACACCAATGATTTTTTCTTTTCCTTTGTTGTCCACCACATCATATCTCCCCCTCATTGACATAATGGTGTTAGTGGACGATGAGCAAGAGCTCCTCAATCTCCTTGTCCATGGAGATATCGTGGTACCACTAGGGCCTATCACTGCAGTACTCTGCTACAAATAAACCATATAAACATGTGTAGAAGGCATATCCAATGGCACTGTAGCCAATGATGCATACCAAGAGGCCATCTCATCAAAGATGGCATCTCTGCTCACTAATGTATCTCGAGTAGAGGGATCATAACATTTTTATACCTTCTTTTCCTGCGAATATCCAATAAAGACACACTTATGTGCTTTCGGATCTAGCTTTTTCATTTTCTCATCAGGTATGTGCACATAAGCAAGACAACCAAATACTTTCATGTGACTAATATCAGGCTTGTAGCCATACAGTTTCTCAAATGGTGTCATCTCATGAATACCTGCAGTGGTATTCGTGTTCAAGATATACATGGCTATCATAATAGCATCAGCCCAATAATAGAGCAGCACACTCTTCTCATTCATCATTGCTTGAGCAGCTTCCATCAATACGTGTTCTTCCGTTTAGCTACCCCGTTTGTTGTGGAGTGTAGCTGCATGTAAGCTACCTACGTATGCCATTTTTAGCCAAAAAACTATCAAACTCACTTGACATATACTCCCAACCACTATTAGATCTCAAGCAAGAGATATAACAATCAAATTCCTTTTTGACCTGCTTTTTAAACTACTGAAAAATAGCAAATAGCTCATCCTTTGTTTTCAGTATATAAACCCAAGTATAGTGAGACTAAAGTCATCAATGAATGTCACATAGTACCTGGAGCCTCCCATAGATGCATTATGGGCTGAGCCCTACACATCAAAGTGAACTAACTACGATGGTTATGTACTATTTCTTACATGCCTGAAAAATAGCAACCTTGATTGTTTACCAAACTGGCAAGTATCATAGATATGACCTGTCAAGGATTGTGTGGTGGGGGGACTTGCTCAAGATGTTGCGCCAAACACACACAGAATGCACAAGGAGAAGCTCACTCAAGAGACAAGAAGAGAGATGGAGGCCAAAACGTTTTCTTGCTGGTTTCTTTTTCTTCTTACACACACTTTACAATGTACACAAAGTATAGATAAGATACAACATAAAGGAAAGTGGCCTGCTAAGTCAAACAATGCATAACCGACTACACTAGTTGATTGGCGCTATGACTATGCCAGCTGTAAATAGGTATACTAACCTAAATATAATAAGTAATGAGTCAGTGGCCATGTGAGATTCATAATGACCACCGACGTGCTAAGTGTAGACGTGTGGACCCATCTAACTAGGCGGTCCATCATCAATGTCCGCATGTGTTGAGCTTGTCATCTCAACATAACCAATATCTATTTACTGAAACTTGGGTAAACATGTCACAAGTTGTTTCTTCTGCATCATTTTCAGCCGCTGAAGATTAACATGTCCCACTCTCTTATGCCATATTTCCAAGTCTTTAACTATGCCAGATCCATGGGCAAACATTGCTGATTTCAATTGTGGCAAAGTGGCATCAAGAGTAAACATCTTGCCATTCCTATGACCGCGAGCAATGAATTTACAACCATTACCAAACTCCTCAATAAAGCATCCATGCTTGTTAGATCAAACCTGCAAATTTTTCTCAGTCATCTGACCCACAGACAATAGATTTTTAGTAATTGATGGGAAATGAAATACATCATGTAAGTTCTTCTTCCTGCCATCATGGATTACCAAAGGTACTTTGCCTTTATATTCTATGCTATGCTACGTGTCATCCCCTATGCATACATAGCCATTCTTCTCAAGCACCATATTTGTAAACCACTCACCATGAGGTGTCATATGATTTTATGCCCCCGAATCAATGTACCAACCTACATTCTCATGAGACTTCTTAGCAACCCTGTCTTTCACATATGTCATGGCAAACAATCTATCCCCAAATGCATGTTTTGCTTGATTGGACATTGCATAATGTCCATGTTGTTTGCCTCTTTGATTGCCCTGCTTCTTCTAGTAGTCCCTTGGCAATATGACCATACTTTCCATAGTAATGACAATCCTTATCCTTATTAGGATTATTAGATGGATGCTATTGCTACCAAGAGCCTCTACCTCCAGGGCTAGATCTCCCCCTGCCTCTGAAATTTCCACCTCCTCGTGCATTTGAACCTTACTGGTTATTATGACCATAGGATACATTTTACTGGCCTCCTCTGCCAGAACCATAACCTCTACTATGGTTGCAATGGCCACGTTGATTCAAATAAAATACAACATCCTTATTCTTGGAGCTGCTAGAACGTGTAGTAGCCAATCCAAGTTTAACCTCTTCATGAATAAGCAATGCAACCAACTCATTGAAATCTAGCATTTCAACGTGCACGAAGATAGAAGTATCAATTTACTTATATTCAGATCCCAAACCATTTAATATCACTGCAACCATGTCTTCATCCTCAACCTGTGTGCCAATGGATGCTGGCTGATCCGCAATAGTCTTAATCTTTGTGGCATAATCCTATATAGATTTGCCTTTTCTCTCCATGTTGTTGAATTTCTACTTCAACTATATTTTCCTGGCACGAGTAGTTGTGCCACAGTACCTAATCAATATGTTCCATTCCTTTGCTGGTGACTTGTAGTTCATGATCTTCATTACCATAGCATCCAAGATACACAAAGATAACCAATGTAGCACTGTGCGAGCTCTTTCCAACCAAGCTCAGTGCGCTCATCTTTGATCAGCTGTAGGGTTCCTCTCTGGAATTTCAGGTGTAGCTTCAACACCTCTCACCAAGTCCCAATATCCTTTTCCTATTGGGAAATTCTCCATGCGGAACTTCCATATGGCATAGTTATTACTATCAAGCTCTTCCCCCAATATTTGGGTTATATGGTTAGTTCTATCTGCATTTGCCATGTTGCAAACAATGCCTGACTACCTGTAAGCCAATAAGTCTACCTAGCAAACTGCAATCTTTGATTGTTTATGATAGTTTTGTGCAACAAATTCGTTGCTGAAACTAGAGTATTTCAACCCCTTAACATCTCAAAACCATCCACAAGATGTGGTATAACCCGTAGGTACATCAGTCAATAGTTGTTTTAACTTTGTCTCATGCAACCTTACTACTAGAGTACATACATGTAGTTTGAAATCTGTAAAGTGTCAGTGACTAGTAGCTGATTCATAGCTAAAAATGATATGTATACATGTCATACATGCTCCAAAACTTCATAGACATCTGCTACTACATATAGCAGTCCAAATATGACCATACATACACAAATCAGTGCATACCAGTAAGTACAAGTGTCAAAAATCCTGCTCACGAATTGCAATCAACAAATATTTAGCAAAGCAAGGTTTATCTAGCTCCAAAATGTCTTTAAATTAGTTCATACATTTGCTTTAGTGTGTCGAGGTCAATACATGACCATACATACAACCATAGACACTTTGTCTTCAAGAAGCAATGTCATGGACTACATTCCCTACTTGTAATAAGCCAGGATACTTTAATTGCATTTTATTTCCACTCTAGACTTTAGTTTTCAATATCATTCAATGCTTCTCCTAATGCTTTAAACATTCCCAGACATATCCCAAACCATACATTTGATAGGGACCAACCGCCTGCAATTTTTAGATATGTAAATGCATTCCAAAACTGAATTTTAATCCTTTTAATCATGCCCAAGTGTACACGGGTATTGCCTAGACATTCACCCAGCATTCTAGCTAGTCATAATCATCATTCCAAGGCATGTCTAGATTAAACTGTGCCTTGTATTAGTGCTAGAAATTCCAGGATAGATTTCAACCTATCAAATACTTCTAGATCTAAGTATTTTTGTCAACAAAATTCAGCTCCAAGACTTAAGAGTCAATGCATATGTCCTTCTTGCATATACCTATGCTTTAATGATGCTTTCTGAGCATGACATAGAGCTCCAAGATCATGTCAAGGCAGCATACATGCTCTGTATTCTCTATTACCAATAGTTCAAGACTGAATTTTAGATCTATACATTCATGTCTCAGCTCATAACTGAGCCCTCTAGAGAGTATTTGCATACAACAGTCTTCAAGCACCTTTCAAAGGATAAGCAAGTTGTAGTTCACTTGAGCAGTGACTACTTTACTGATTTGCAGTCATATGGAGCAGTTTGGATAGTAGGCACAATCATGTTGGCTGGTCTAGAGATCACTGCTACTTCTCATGTGATTAATGATAACAAATGCACCCTTACAAGTGCTCATGGAAGCCTTAGCAAGCTCCCAAACAAGCTATAGACACTGCTTGAGCAATGGCAAACTCAATGTCTCAATGCATACCTTCAATAGGAACAGTGATAGGCGACCCCTCTTGTCAAGAACGCTAAATCTTCAAGTTCCAAGTCTACTTCACAAATGCTATCCACCACGTAGAGTCCATTCATGGCTATGATACCATGTTAGAAGAGAGAGAGGGAGATAGTGTTGGAGAAACTGAGAGGAGGTGTATGCTCTCCACTCCTTTTCTTCATATTCCATTACCCATACAACTAAAGTGATTACAACACTCTAAGTTATGTAAGACAATTCACATAGCCTTAATCCACCGAGTTATTTAATGTCCCACACGCTGATACAGCTAGACACAGCTAAGACTCCGTCGGTCACACACATGAGCTTGAAGTCTCAACATATTAGCTGTTGACCCTTTACCCCGTCCCAAGAAGTTAACAAAATCTTCAATCTCTAGCTACAAAAAAAGATAAATGTCAAAGGAATGTTGAAATCAAATGTATTAATGTATCTTACAAAATTAAATATAATAATACCATTTGATTTTCATCATTCTCCAGCTTAGTTGGATTCCATATATTAATTGATGATTGTGCATCATTGGCATCTTCCAATTCTTTAATATACTCTGACTCCTCTCTTCCAAAATTGGAAATTCCAAGTCGGTCTTGAAGGCGGTTTAACTCCTCATTAGAAATCCCATACTCTTTCTCAGTATTCTTTGCCTTGTAAAAACAAAGAGAAAGGGCATCCCTTGCTTCAATTAACTTTTCATCTATAATTTTAGTATCAAGTTTAAGTAACTTTTCTTTTGATTCATTTCTGACATCAGCAATGCCAGATCTAACATTGGAAGCCTTTGCAATGATCGCTAAACAATAATCGTCCCTAAGATTGAAGAGCCTTTGGATGTCTAATAGCAATATGTATTCCTTGTCCTTAATAGGGAAAGTTGGAAGGGAATGAACATTATAGAAAGAAGAGTCACATACAATATCTACATTTGCATGTTTTTCTTCAATAATGGTCTCAGCTTTGAATTAGACAACATCTAGCTTGCTAGCAATATATGCTTCTTGCTTAGGGGTCCAAACATTCTTATGCATCCTTGTCATTTGCCACCTCATCCAAAAGGCAAAAGATGGAACATTTTGGATCCTCTAATTGTTGCTCATCAGATTTGATAGGATATTTAACAAGAATATAAGTAATGAATGCAGTTGCTTTTGTATAAGCCTACATTTCCTAGAATGAAAAGAACAAAACAAATCTAGTGTACAAAACCTATCAAGAGAATGAGATGTGCACTTTGTTGAAAACAAAGCCTTCTTTGAAGGTGAGCTCCCAATGGGTATTTGGACATATTCCTTTGTATCATTTTCAACCACAAGAGATGCAAGACCTTCAAAATCAGCAAACTCCTCCACGAAAAACTTCTTGCAAGAGTTCAAGACATGGTCAATATCCCAGTCAGGGGTGAAATTCTCCTTTGCAGTTCCATAGTAAGATAGCTGCATGCCATTCTGAAGAAGAAAGCCTAGGAGCCTTTCTAAGGGAGAAACCTCTGTGATATGAGACAATCCAGGAACCCTCAATGGTGGCTTGCCCTTAATTGGAGACTTTCTAGGCATTCCCACACTCACTACTAAACAAGGGGAAGAAGTAGTGGGAATTTTAGGGGAAAAGGTAGGACAACCAAAGGTCCTTGACCTTGAAGAAAATCTTTTTCTTTTCCTCTTAGAGATGACCACCTCTTGGGAGCCTACAAGATCCTTCGGTTTAGACATGAGTGGAAGTATGATATGGCACAAAAAGATGCACACAACTGCATGACAAATGTCTGCTTGCTTCGTATCGAAGGATCCACGATACGGTGCTGATTTTGTATCGAAGGATCCACAACACGGTGTGAAAAGATGATTCCCCTCACAATGAGAAAGCGTGCTTGCTGCTTCATATCAAAGGGTGCACGATACAGCATGAATCGATAGAGCCAACAAGATGGGATAACAATACTCTCTCTATATCATTGAGTGGAATACCACATGATAACAAACATAGAATAGTAGGAGGAGCTCAAATCTGGCTAGGCTTGACAATTTGCTAAAAAATCCATAAATACCTAATTATACGTATATAGACAAGGATAGGGATTGGCCATGTGGACAACCATGTCGACATCCGGGTGGCTAGCCTTCAAAAACCCTAGCCAATCATACAATTCCATGTGTCTCCTCCCAAAAAAGTATAAAAGAACAATGCTTGCCTACATGGCTCACTTTTGACATCCACTACATGAATGACGATACGGAGTGAGTGACCTCTTGCACTTCTACTGCTCTTCTACCATCACATTGTATTAGATAATCCAATTAGAAGAAGGCTAATAGAGCTGCACTTTCTAGGATCCAAGCTAGCAATACAGCACGAATAAGCTTGGTGCACGACTTTCATATCCTCCTTTTGCACCATATCTGCACTACACAATATGATGTGAATAGGTCATCTATCATCTTGCGCTTTGCTCTATTTGTGTCATATCTACAATTTGGTTCAGCATTGGAATTTCTCACCAATATCCAAATGTAGATATGACATGACTAGGTCATGTGCAATCCTGCCCCTCATTATTTTCACACCGTATCTGCCCTTCATGCATTCATAGATATGATGCAAGGACATATTATCCGATATTGCACTCTCCTCTATTCACGCCATATCAGCCTTGCAAATAGGGATTTGTAGATATGGCATGAGGACATCTTATCCAATATTGCACTCTCCTCTCTTCGCACTATATTGGCCTTGCCACTTGGGATTTGCAGATACGATGCAACGACATATTATCTAATATTGTGCTCTTCTCTATTTGCATCATATTGGCCTTGCCACACTTGGGATTTGCAGATATAGCATGAGGGTGCCACCTTTAGTCTACCGCTCTACATCATTCACATTGTATCTATCACTGTTGTTGGGATCCTTAAAATACCTTGAATGAGATAGTCACTGTTTGCAAATATGGCGCAAATGCATGGCGCTCGATCTAGCGCTCCTTTTCCTTCAAGTTGTATCTACACTTGCTTCCACCAATCTTACCCTATGTTTTTAGTTTCTGATTTGTGTACTTATCATTTTTTACTAGGTCATGACAAGGACAAAGTAGACTGTAAGGAAGGTGTATATAGATAGCTCTTATTTTAGTGAGATAAGGAAGGCACAAAGAGCCACACAACATGTCATTCCAAAGCTAGCTTTTATCAGAGTTGTCAAAGACATTTCTTATAGATCATCAAGGGTGTCCACTAAAGTTGGCATGCAAAAGAAATGGTAGCTTGCATCCATTATTTGTCTTCAAGAGGCAACTAAGGAAGGCACAAAGAGCCACACAACATGTCATTCCAAAGCCATCTTTTCTCAGATTTGTCAAGGACATTTCTTATAGATTATCAAGGGTGTCCACTAAAGTTGGCATGCAAAAGAAATGGTAGCTTGCATCCATTATTTGTCTTCAAGAGGCAACTAAAGACTTTGTTATTGACTTTATGAATGATACTTACATTTTTTTTGCTCATGATCATAGGGTGACTTTGATGAACAAAGACTTTAGTATGGTCAATAGAATCAGGTATAGGTTTAAGGTATTGAGGCCCTTGCCCAGTAACAATAAAAAGGCCTTTGAGATCCTTAACATTTTTCCAAAATTGTCTAGGAAAGTGAAAGGGCAAGTGATCGATAAGGTGTCACATTTACACCCAACAAAGACTGCTTCCCAACAAGTGTTTGTCCAACAAGAAAAACCACAAGAGGTTATAGAGTCGAAGGATGAAGTTTGCAAGATGAAAATCGTTCTCCTTGGCCCTGTCAATCTGAAGAGAATGGGGGAGGTATATGGGAAAATAGCTGTGAATGTCTCTTGCACTTCTTCATAAGAGGACTGTCTTAGCATATCTCTTAAGGACAAATCCATACTTGTTAAAAAAGATATTCAATTGTCTAATTCTATAGTCTTTTGCTACATAAGGCAAGGCATTTTGACTCTCAAATTTTTTAGCATATGGAATGATGGTGTTTTTCATTGCAAATAAAACTCCGTTGTTTTTGCTATTGGTTTCAAGCCATTGATTGCTTCTCTCAACCAATAAATCTCTAAAATTATATTTATTTTTTATCCATTATTATCATTGGAATTGTTTTCAATACCTGGTTCAAACATAGAAATACTTTTCAAAACATTTGATTCAATCACAAAGTACCATTATTTTTCCTTACATCAAAAGGTATGCAATTTTGCAAAGGGCTTAATGTATAATTCTTTGTTGTATTTATTTCTTACTAACATTTCACTTTGCATAGGACATTGGAGCCACATATATATTGATATTCTCACTAGAGAAATTATCCTCATGAACTCTCTTAGTGGTATCCACGGCCAAGCAAAAATGTGCATTGAATAAAATATTGTTTATCTTTTTGTTTATTATTTATTTTATTTGATTATTCTTTTTAGTAACATGTTTCCATTTACAATGCTGGCAGGCTTATGGTAACCTTTTTGGACACCACATATGAGGATATTGCCAAAATCCTCAAAAACCATATAGCTTTCTCCAATAAGAAGTGCCCTTGTAAATTGATGAGCATTCTTATGGATGGAGAGTGATTTCAAATGTTTGCAGGACAATAGATTCAAATATACTCAAGATAGATGGAGTTAATGTAAGTATTTTTCACATTGTTTGTTTTTTGAGGAATCGATCTTTGAGTTTTCAAACTTATTACATTTTTTCTCGCAATAAGGGAGTGATGTATTGAGTTGATTTTAGATAGAGAAATCACGCCAATTGACCTCGACTCCCCTCCACAAAAATACTCAACTAAGAGTAAGGGTAAGGGCAAGGGCAAGTCATCTGGAAAGACTAGCAAGATAAACTCCAAAAAGAAAACACTTTCTCCTATGGAGTCTCTTCCATCTCTTTGTTGGTTGAAGAGAAGAGGCTTCCTGTCCAAGTGAAATTCTTCCAGCAACCAAAGAAATATGTTGCTGTAAGGAGATTAGATATCTTATAAAAAGTGTCAAAGAAGTTACAAAGCCAAAAGAAGACAAATAGATGCAAATGGAAACTAGAAGCATCATTGTATATTTTCACTTCAATTTTGTAACTCTTGATTCAATGAAAATATTTTTATCCTATGTAAATGTAATCAATGTTTTCATATTTATGGCTCAAAGCTTACAATTGTGGGAGGCAATCAACTCATACAAGAGAAAGAGCGTTCAACTCTTTTTTCAAATTTTTTTTCCATTTACTTTGAACTTATGTATAGGGGATGTATTGTCTAGCAGCTCCAAGGTATCCCTTACATCTTTAAGACTCCAAATGAAAGTGATATTTACCTCCTTTTCTTATTCATGTGCTATAACTTGCACCTTAAGTTTCAAGGGCATGAAATTTGTATCAGAATCCAAGGGAATCCAAATGCCTAGTTTAAGTTTGTATCTCCTATAATTGAAGCCTAAAGCAAGAGTCTGTCGTCGTGCAATGTTATAACACAAAGACAAGGATTGGGAGCATATGATACACCTCATAGTATTGCCCTTATGGTCATATTCTCTAGATTTCCAAAGCCTTCCTATAATGTTGTCTAGTTCTGCTTCTACAAAATTTCTACTTAGCCAAAATACCTTTGTCCTTTGTAAATTTGCTATTTTGAAGTAGGCCACAAAGATATGCAAGGGTATAAACCATGATAGGCATATTCTTCTTGACATCCTTCTAGCAGTCATGGACTTTTGAATATGTTGTTATATTTTGAATTTAAAAACTATGCATCGTTGCCTTATCGGGAATCTCCCAATTTAGAGATGAGAGACTTGGCAATTGCAAATCCTTGATATGTCCATAAGTACCTTCTCTAAAGGGAATCACATAATGTTCATAATGTTGAGATGGCAAGCTCAACACGTGCAGACATTGATAATGGACTGCTTGGCTAAATGGATCCACACATCTATGCTTAGCACGTTGGTGGTCATTATGATACTCACATGGCCACTGACCTATCACTTATAATATTTAGTTTGTTACACCTACCTATGACTAGCAAAGATATAGTGCAAGTCAATTAGTGTAGTGTGTTATGCATTGTTTTGATTTAATAGGTCACTTTCCTTTATGTTACACCTTATCTATACTTCGTGTATATTATATATGTGTAAGGTGCCCACCCATTGGCTGTCTAGGCATGCTTTTAGCGGTCTATCGAGAAACAAATCTAAGCGTCATTGCCGAGCACTCCCATGGAATGTTTTGAGTTTTCTCACCTAGGGTTTCCCGAATCCACCTCGCAACGGAACGTTCACGGTCGAACCCACTAGGATCGACCTGAAATTTGGGCTCTTAGTGGCCAAGTTTTCCTAACAGCATTCTAGCATCGAATCCTGGGCATCCTACTTTACATAGAGATACCCAAGCCGAGGCAGACCCATGTCGCACTTGGTTCAACGAGAATGGGAAACGAGAGGGATGCACCGCTCAACCTCCCTGCCCGTAGGGCTTAGTCCCAATCTTGTCCCCTAAAACGGCATGAATCGGGTTCTAACTTAACAATATCTAAAGTCATCCGATGATAAATCCTTGTGAGAAGCCTCCCAGTTCTCGTATATATTGTTTTCATGTATATTTTCTTCACTATGCTGATCTTATATCACCTTCCCCTGCATTTTGGATCAAAAACCAACAGAGGTTAGTCCTACCTATGTCTGAGAGTAGATTTTTTAGGCCAATTTTAAAGCGCAAATAGCCTTAGAGACGTAAAAATGTAAATTTTCATGGAAAATAAAATGGTTGTGGATCAAGAAGCTGAAGTTTTCTTACATGCATTTCGACATTGTTGGGAATCCATTACAAGTGTCCCTTTGTCAATCGGAGTCCATTTGACCCTCCATTTAATGGCTACAAGGTTTGGCGTTATGAAGTAACTCTAACTAGATAAGTTCTAGCTTTGTGTTAACCTTGATTAAGAAGAGGAAAAGCCAAGAAATGAAACACCATGGGGGGAGGGGGGTCCTTATTTTTTCAATGCTTCCTTCATCTCCCCAAAAATGGCAATTTTCAGCCTGCAACCATTCCCTTCCTACTCCTAGGTCTTGAATGCTTTAATTTTTCACTCTCCATCACTTTGATTTGCACGAAAAATGATATAGTATTCAGCAAGATCAAATTTTAATATTTCACTCTCACCATAAATGTGGTTTATATGGGCTGAGAGAATGAGGGGGAATGGGTGTGGGTTCATGACGGAATGCGAGGGATAGATTAAGAAAGTGCCAAGGAAGCATTCAGGCTAGAATTTGTGTCCCATTTTGGTTTCCTATGGTTAAAATTGGTTTCTAGTGTTTAAAAATGGTTCATTCTATTAGAAAGATCAATATGGATAGCAATTCTTAACCATTTATACACATTATTCATAATACACAAAACATACAAAACATGTAAAAGTGTAATTTTATGCTAGATCGTCAATTTTATGAGTTCCATATCATGGCAAACTATGTTCCCATGGAGGGAAATGGGAACTAATAAAGAATCTTAGTATTCTTAAGTGTTTCATATTAGCAAATGAAAAAATCCAAAATTTTAATTACACATAATTGTGAAAAATAAACAGAAGCTAGATCAGTAAGCTATTACGCTTTCTTTAAAAGATGGCTACTTCCGAGCCCACAAATTGAGTTTCAATATTGAGAAAAAGTTAGATATCACGCGTGGAAAATTATGAAAAATTAGGGCTATATTTGTGCAAGTATAATGGAGGTAGGATATGATGATTTTCCTTAGCTTATCCCCATTTGTATGTTTTAGTGTGTATTTATTGCTTATATTATGAAGAAACATACATAGAAACACCTCTTAACCTACCCATCGCAAGCAAAACCCTAAATATTAGGGAGACAGGGCATTTTATGTGTTGAATATGATTCAAAATCTAATTTGTTTGCTGCACTTTTCATATGGGTTTTGATATTATTTTAAGTATTAAGAGGTACAGTGGCACAGAATAGTCCAACACTTCCTTATCATCGTAGCAAATTCATTGGTAAAAGAAAATCATGGAAAGATTGTTTGAGCATATTTTCAATGTTGATTTTGTTTAAGTAAAATGTTTGTGCACTCAATGTCATCCACTTTGCATTACATTGCATCGACATGGTATAAAGAGAACCATCTCTTGCATGCATAGCACTTGGTTTCAAACTATTGACCCACAATAAGTGTGAGGTTTTTTATGATGTAGATTTAGTATAATCATTTCCTTGGGGACTGATTTGATGAGGAATATACTATCTCCTAGAATGAATATTGTGAAGACTGGACTTTATGCATATGTGTTGTATGTTGAGACGATGCATCTTGGGGCCAATCCCTAGCGTGTAGGAGAGTAGTGGGGCCACAACAATAAGCTGGGGGATGCTCCCTTTGTTTGTGTTACAAGGTGCTAGCCACCTATATGTTTGGATACTCCCTCTGCTTAGAGTTGAGAAGGGCATCATGTTGGACTACAATCTAGAGATGGTATCTACAAAAATTTTCTTTCAATAAATTAGTTCATTATGTCTATATGATCCTAGCCGAGAGGTCATGGAATAGTTAGTTTATGCCAAAGAGCATTGAGATAGAACCCTTATTTCCCAATAAATACCATCAAGCCGAGATCTAAAAACCAGAAAAAGTCAAAAGGGCTAGATGATGGTAGCTTGAGACCCTTAAACACTATATTAGAGAATTTGAAAATTCTCATATAGTTTGGAAATTTCAAATATACTTAATATTTGGCCACATGATCAAATATTGTCTCCTTACTTGAAAGTGGAGTTTACTCTAATTACTATATAAGTTGTCTTTCCCATTCTAACTTTGAAGCATGGGTTAAGATTTAGCCACATGGTCAAATCTTTAGCCCTTATTGGAAAGTGGGACTTGGGAGATTTGCAAATTCTCTAATATGGTGTTCTTAGGATGAATCACCTCAATGTAGCAGCTTGATACCCTATGAGGGAGAGGTCTTAGTGACCCTAGTTTGACAAATAGTCGATTAGGAGGAGGAATCTTTAGTGCTCCCATCAAGTCAACCCACTTCAACTAGAGTTGCAATCACACCGTTACACACTCCTATAGTGATTCCAATTGTTGTTATGGTGCAACCTATTGCAATTCCTACAAGAACATCATATTTGCCAACTTTAGGTTGCCCTCTACCCATCTTTAATGGGTTAGGGGAGGAGGGTGCGGAGCTTCACATTGGTAAATTCCAAAAACTCATGTCTAATTGCCAATTTCAAGACAAGGGACATCTTATTATGTTCTTTAACATGACCCTAAAAGGGTGTTAAGAATAGAAAATGATGCTTGATATGTATGCCATAGAGGCTGGATGTCTGCCCAAAAGAGGCTTGCCCATAAGTGGCTTTGTATGGAAGATAGACATATGATGTATGCTCCAAAAAGAGATGTCATGAATTCCATATGCACAGTGAGGAGAATGGAACAACCCAACTACTATAAAGAATTGTACTTGACTATCACTTTCAAGATGAGTAATGCAATATCATGATGCTTTGTGCTTTCTATTAGTGTCATTGTCATTGTCAGTCTCTTACACAAGGTTGTATTCATGAGTCCAACTTATTCCATCTTGGAACCTAATTCACTTTTGTAACAGTTAGTTCATATCACTATGAATCTAGTCTACCATCTTCCAACCTCCATAGCTGCCATGCTCTAGATCCATCTTTTAACATGGTATCAGAGCTCAGTCAAGCATGGCTCATCTCTCCTCTTACTCCCCTCAGGGTACAACTACCTGGCATATCAGATCCCGATTGACATTGGCTATTCTATGCACCAACATTACAAAAATTAGAGATCATTGCTTGTTCTATGCTGTTTTCAATTCGTACGACTATTCTCCCTACACACGATGTAATCCTCCCTACAACCATAGGGCTTTTAAATGTTCATACCCAAGCTCTCTCCCCATAAAATATCTCAAAGAAATCCTTCTCCTACGAGTTGCACCAAAAGGAAAACTAGTAGTTGCCTGCAAACCCTAACAGGGAAGCCATAGCTTCCTCATTTTAATATTTAAATCTCTTCACTTTCTCACTTCTCTCAACTCAAAAATGTCCATCCTACTTTGATTCACTAAGTCACTTAGTTCCCAGCAAAGCATCACTCCAAATTAGCAAGAGGAATCAAACATCAAGAAACAACAACATCAAGAATCAAGTTAGTATCTTCTGATACTACATAGTGGGATTTCGCGCTGCCATCACTTCTGGTTTTTAGCACATTCAAGAATTAACTCATTGCTAGTTATTCCTAGTTTTTGGATACTCATTCCTAGTCATGTCAATGAAAAACAAGAATATTTTTATGTGGATACCTTTCATGAAGAATTTTGAAGACATTCTAACTGCCTTGATCATCATACAAAACTCAAAGTTGGTGGTAATTTGCTTGAGGGGGACAAGAAGAGAAAAATCAAAGTCAAAGAAGCTGCAAGAAAAGTGAAGAGTGACAAAGCAAGAACAATGAAGGATAAGATGTTGTATGATCTCAGGAGACAATCCAATGTAATGTCAAGCCATGAGTCAAAGCCATATGAAATCCCAAAATTCTATGTCTCCAAAGCTAACGGTAGTGATGTGCTATCAAGTCATGAAGCCAAAAGAAAAATATATCCATCTTGTATGCCCAAAGAAATGTAATGACCTCACAAAGCCAAATGGAACTCCAAAATCTATGTATCCCAAGATCTATATAGTGGTACAACAAGGCATGTCAAGTTAAAGTAATGTACCTGTTTGTATGCATCACAAAAGCATTGAGCAAAAAGACTGTCTCAAGTAGACTGGAGCACAAGGCACATACCACACATCAACAAATGGGATAAAGATGATGTATGCTCCAAGAATAGATGTCATGAATACCATATGCACAGTGAGGAGAATGAAACAACCCAACTACTATAAAGCATTGTACTTGGCTATCACTTTCAAGATGAGTAATGCAATATCATGATGCTTTGTACTTTCTGTTAGTATCATTGTCATTGTCAGTCTCTTAGACAAGATTGTGTTTATGAATCTAAGCTTCCATGTTGGAACCTAATTCACTTTTGTAATAGTTAGTTCATGTCATATGAATCTAGTTTACATCTTCCAACCTCCATAGTTGCCATGCTCTAGATCCAAGCCTCTCAAAGCAATAATCATGAACCCCTTGGATTAGGATCTCACAGCTAGCTTGGGGGTAGCCTAGCGCAATCTTTCCTTTTATCCTGTTTGTCAATGTTTTTAATCAAAGATCTAAATTCTAGCAAACACAAACAATCCTTTCAAACATATATCAATGATGCAATGATAATCATACCATCATGTAGCTCACAGTTTCACATAGCCAAGGTAGACCTTAACCTAAGGTAACCTTACAATCTAATGAGGATTCTCCTCCCCATAAAGAAGTGTTCAGTACATCTCTTTCAACTTTGTTATGCAAGGCATGAATTTCCCACTTAGGGCTAACTTACCCAACATAAGTGATACATAGCATAAATTATTTTTGAAGAATATACAATATTCCTCCATTTCAATTTTGGGGTTTGTAGGTAATACATTAGACTGGGAGGGTCTAAGATGTTCTTCATATTTTTGGATCCCATCCAATATTTCCTTAACGTTGAACTATCTAGGAAATACTAATTTTTCTTTATTTGGTACCTAGAAAAATACAGTGACGATAACCTAACAAGACAATTTACAAGACTTTTAAATAAACTTTTACTTTAGTATAACAAGCATCATTCAATACTTAACCTTGTCATGTTCGACAATAGGTATATCGAGCTACTTTACTTTAACTAATCTCTAATGCGCATATAGTCCTTTACTCATTTTATGCGATGCAACTAGAAATTCTTCTTGTGTGCTAACTAATGCATAGCTTGCAGTTCTATTCTATTGCATATATCATTTTTATGCAACCATCTACACAACTACCTAATAGTTTAGTATCTAGTGCAGTTTTTCTACTTCATAACCTATGCAATATCCACCTACAATTATTTTTTTCATGATTCTATGGATTATAATCTTGACTAATCTAACTAAAAATCATAGGTAGTAGTTATCAATTTATGCATATAGTAATACACATTCTAGATGATGAAAGCTATCATTTCGTATAAGTATAAATATGGAAGCTAATATTTTATGTAATTAATTTTTTTGTGGATGTTATCCATGCAATCTAACAAGTAGTTCATGCACCATTAATGCAAAAGTTAACATTTTATGTAAAATTATGACAAAAACCTTATTATTTTATGTGGCGATATGAAAACAATAACCTATTTTTGAGATGTGAGTAACTTGGTTTGGCACAACGACATTGGGAATTTTGTCTTTACGTTCGCCACACCCGATGTTTCATTGTTTGGTAGTGGCAACTCAAGCAACCTTAGGTACTCCTATATTTCTAGCAATACCCGCTTTTTCTTGACCAGTTGCGATGGTTGTCATGGCCTATGCACCTCATTTCTTTGGAGCCATCGTCAAGAGTGGGTTTCAGAGATAAAGAAGGGATGAACTCAGGATGGGAGAGCGTGAGAGAAGAATGCCTAGTTGATGATCGAGAGGGGGATTGAGTTAACTCTCTCTATCACCAACTCTCTATTCCCACTAACTCCTTATCCTCACTAACTCTATATTCTCTCTCTCTCTCTCTCTCTCTCTCTCTCTCTCTCTCTCTCTCTCTCTCTCTCTCTCTCTCTCTCTCTCAGCCTCTCGGAGTATCTTCCTACTTCGTTTTTTAGTAGAGTACATGCTACCTCTCCCTTCCCTTCTCTTTCTCCTCTCTTTTTGCCACAATAGCTCCATCACTCTCAATTTTAGAGTGGGAGTTTCTTTAACCTGTCATAGAAAATGACATTGATGATGATGCTAATGATGATGACATTGTTGATGATGATGATATCGTTGATGATCAGGGTCTAATCATTTAGGAGGTGGTGCCCTTTACGGTGGCGATGGCCAATCATTTCAACACTTTTCTTCTTTTTAATGTTAATTTATAACATTAGTTATAACGTTAATAAGTAACTTATATATTATATAAGCTATATAATGTTAATACTAACCTTACTAACTTGTTAAACTTACTAACTAACTTGTAACCTTATAAATTAACTATCTTACCAACTAGCTTACTAACTTATAAACTGACTAGCTTAGTACCAACTAACACTTTTGTCTTAACTAACCAAAAATTATTCATGTGGAGTCGCGGGAATGTTACACTAAGGAAGAGTGGGCTAATATTAGTGAATGTAAGGACTAATTTACAAAATGGTCTCAAGCTCTAGCAATGATGAAGGAAAATGCCAAGGAAACAACTAGTTTTATTATGAAACAAATTGTCTCCCATTTTGGTCTACCTAAAGAACTTGTGTCCAATCATGGGGAACACTTTCTAAATAAGGTCATAGAAGCCTTGAGTAAGGATATGAAAATTAAGCATAATAAAACCGTCCCATATAATCCCCAAGGAAATGGACAAGTAGAGAGTACCAACAAGCAGCTCTTGTAGGGATTTTATCCAAGACTATATATCTGAGGGTAAGCACAATTAGGATAAGAAACTTCATGTGGTTGTCTGGGCTTATAATACTAGCAATATGTAACAAAGGTATGATTCACAATCTAGTGACTTATCTTTTGAGATACCTTGCACAACAATAGGTACTAATCACATCTATCATTTGGTTAGAAGAACTATTGTTATGCATGGTGTCACAAGTGATGCAAGTGTTGCTTTGCCTTCACATGATTTTAGCCAATCTACTAATAGTATTAGGGCATTGTTAAGGCACCTTCTAGACAAGTGCTCCTTGAAACAATGTTCACAATGGTAAAGGAAATCATATGGGTGGAGGAGATGCCAAAGAGGTATAATGGCAATATCTTATTGAATGGCTCAAAAAAAGAAGAGCATCCATTAACAATCCTCTTGCTCTAGCTACCACAATCGATCTTATCAATGATGTTGTGGAGGAGCTCCATGTGCCAAACAGGAGGTTGTCAACTAATAGGTATGCAAGAACTATGTGGAAAAATGCAAACAAAATATACAATGGGAAATAGCAAACAATAACTCCTATTGAGTAGAGTTTTGAGTATGTAACTCAACCAATCAAATCTTGTAAAAGAAGCATCCGTAGGGCAAGTGCCTCCCTTATCATTGAAGAAAATGTTCATAAAACAATGTGGACAATTCATAGAACCAATGCCAGTAGTGAGGTAAGGTGTCAAGGGTACCTTGAGGAAAAAGGAAAAAGGTGTAATAAGCTAATTTTGATAAAAGGACCAAGGTTGGTTTAATTGGTGTCCGAGCTCCCGACTTCTAGAGAAAAGTCAATGTGCATGGTTCTAGGAGGAAAATGATATGGTTTATGTAGATTATACATGGACTCCATCCAATGCACAAGATATGGAGGCTCGAGAGTTATTTTTATTCATCTTCATTCTTCTCTCATTCTCATTGTCAACTAAGTACATACAAAGTATCCCCAAAAGTGATAGATACCTTTTCACATTTAAGTCACTTCACACATAGCTTCTACTTATTTATGAATACATAGTATATGACTTAGCCTATGTTTTATTTCTCAACACTCTACTTGAAGCTTTGAATGAGCTTCCAAATAAGATACCCCAAGTGCACTTCTAAAGTACTCAAACTCATCTTTACCTAATGCTTTGGTAAAGATATCCACGGTTGATCATTGGTTTTGAAATGTACCAAGTCTCTCCTTCCATACATAACCTTCTCTCTATAATAGTAATGCCCTTTTTTCTCTAAAGAATAGATTCTAATGAAATTACATTTTTCAACCTTTAGATCAAGCTTCTTTTGTATCTCATCTGGTGCATGACCATATACAACACTACCAAACACTTTCGAGTGTAACATATCAGGCTTCTTGCCTATAAAGTATTCTTTAACAGTCATTCCATGAACTACATCTATGAGAGTTTTCTTCATAATATAGATAGTATTATGAAAAGCTTTAGACCAAAACTATTTGGGTAAATTCACTTCAGCTACATCAATGCACGTGCAACTTCTGCAATATGCCTATCTCACCTTCAAAACATACTCATTGACAAACATTTTTCATTTCTTCAAAGTATCAGCTCTTTCTTGAGCTAAATCTTCCATGCCTTTGTACTCACAGAAAATGCATTTTCAAACATGGTCCATGCTACATGTGAAATTTTTGCAATTCTAATATGCCCAAATATAGTGCTATCAATGACACCAGCAGTTAGCCAATATATCATGTTTTTGTCTTTTTCATTCCATTCTTTCCATGCCTTTAATAATTCATCTACAGTTGCAGGGTCACTCGCTATGGTTCCTTTTCTTCACCTGAAATAGACGTGAAAAGGCCCTTTCCAATAAGAAAGTTTATCACATGAAATTTCCATGATGGGTAGTTGTTCTAACTTCTCAATGACAAGGTTTCCACTGTTCTCTATTATTATCATAAAATTTATACAAAACAACAAGCAAGTCTTATGCAACCTTTCACAAGTACAGATAACATACCAAGCACCCTTTTTCATTGACTACTCAATAGTATTGTAATCTACAAGTTGTTTGTAGATAAAACTTACCTTTGCTTCTTGCCAAATACCTTAGAACTTATAGACTCAAAATATGTAACATGTGCATCCATTTTTTATCAACACAATTGAAATCCCAATAGACCCTAAAAGTGCTATCCACAATTTTGTGAGTCTAAAATGAGGTTCCAAACAACCTTAAATATCCAAATAATGTGTGGGAGAGCCCTAAGGGAATATTTTACAAAATATACAATGCTCCACTTGCATACCAAATCTCACAACAATTTGAGATTTTTACTCAGTCCTTCTTTTGGTGTCTCTACAAGTACTATCCAAGAAAAAAAGTAGGAGGATGGGAGAGCTTCTTACCCATTTCTTTATTGCTTGAATCTTTGCTTCTTCTCCTTTACTTTAGCCTCCAAAAGTAGCCTATATCAATGGTATATCATGAAACCATGTTAGGAACCCTTTGGTGGGGGGACTTGCTTGAGCTAATACACCAAACACACATCATACACTCACTCAAGAATACACAAAGAGAAATGGAGCCCAAAACTTTTTTTTTTTGTTTTTTTTTTCTTCTTTCGAACACTTTTCAATGTACACAAAGTATAAATAAGATACAATATAAAGAAAAATTTCCTATAAGTATATAACATGGTATAATAAATGCTTAGCACTATAACTATGTTGCTTGTAGATAGGTATAACTAATCAAATATAATAAGTGATAAATCAATATCCATGTAAGAGCCAAAATGACTATTAATGTTCTAAGTGTGGACGTGCGGATGTATCTAACTAGGTAATCCATCATCAATGTATGCACCTATTGAGCTTGCTATCTTAACATAATATCAAGCACAACCATTAATGGTTTAGGTGCATCGATGGTGGTTGTTATTTCTTCCCCTTTATGGAAGGAGCTCTACCAATTCTTGTAAGACCTTGGCAAGCCAACATCCGAATTCCTATCAAAAGAGTTGTTCACTACTATCAAAATTCTCACTGAAGTAAGTTTAATTGGGCAATGTTAGACTTTTCACCAAAATGAACCAGTATTTTTTGAAGGTCCAAAAAGTCCAACTTATTAATATATCTTATGGATTTTTCTTTCATAAGCTAATTACTTTTGCACCTCCCCTAAGTGGATTCTATATCCCTAATGCTTCTCTTCATGCATAGCCTTCTCCTTTAGTTCGTTCTCTTCCTCCAATGCAAGAGAATTATGATGATGAAGATGAGCCGCCTACTAGGGTGATCTGCAAGAAGCATTCTTGTATCTATACTCCTTCATGTCTTGGTCCTACTATTGTTTCTTGGTCCTACATCTCCTATTTCTACCAATTTCCTTCCATCATTGCTTTCCTTCACAAACTTGTTTGCAACACAAAGGGAAAGACAACTTGATCCTCAAAATCTATCGTCCTTTCAATCAGTGTTGTCTAGATCAATGTTCTCACATATGGCCTCCAATGTCCATGCTACTTTAGAAACATCAGTGACTTCTTCTCTCCAAGTCATGTATACAATAGTCTTCATCTCCAAGTTACAATATAAGGTGGATTCCTTTACTAGTCAACTAAGAAGAGCTGTGGAGGACTTAGCCTCAAAAAGAGCTACCCTGAGTGACATTCACAAATAGATGACCAAGGCTATAGCTCAATTAGATTTCCATAAAGATGGTATTTGTCTACTGAGATATAAGCCAGTAGCTACAAAGGATGCTCAAGCTTCACTTACAAAGGAGAGTGATTTTTCTATATTTGAGATTGTTCTTTTAGCTTCTAAACTTGGTACTTATGTGGGTGAGTTGCAATATTCTAAGGAAACTATTGCATCACAGAAAAAGGAAATTGAGGAGTTACAATGCAAAGTTTCTAAACTTTCTATCTCTACCCCTTCTCCTATGGTCTCTTCTATTAGATCTTTCTTAAAGGAGCTTAAAAACCTAAAGTAGCAAGCTAAGTTGCATAATTCTCTTTCTACTAAGGTAGAACATCTTCGTCAATGTATAGATTGTTTACATGTAGATTTTCTTCACTATGTTGATCTTATATCACCTCCCCCTACATTTTAGATCAAATACCATTAGTAGAGGTTAGCCATGTCTATGTCCTTGAGCACTATTGACTTGGAACCACTAGAAGATGGATGGCATAACCTTTGGTCAGCTCATTTACTTAAATTCACTTTTGATCATGCCATAGATGATCTTGGTTTCCATGAGGCACACATACTATCATTCATGTATTTCAAAGGAGTCTTTAAAATCCCTAATGAGGAGTATATGAACCTTTATGCGGGGGATGTTATTCTATAGGCAGCCCTTTATATTCACTCTATGGAGCTTAACCTTTCATATGGTTTGCAAACATATGTCTAGATGACTTTGTGGTATAAAGGTCATGATTGACATCCACTTTGGAGAAGAATGTGACGATCCAATGCTGGCACAGACTACATTCTATAAATCTCATATCTAGCCTTTGTGCTCAAAACTTCTTTGCTATATTGCCAAAAATCCCTTATTCTTAGATGTCTTCTTTCAAGCATTTCATTATCAATGTTGGGTTTATCCAACTAGTCCTGTTGAGCTTCTTTCTTATCAAAAGATTTCCCAACACCTCCCTATTTATATCTCCCTTCTTAATACTACTCTTGATATGATCCCTATGCTCACCTTTAACCATGCAACATCTCCTAATATTCTTGTATTCACCACTTGCCCATTTATTACTAAACATACGATTACTCCTACTCCTCTTGATCTTCCTATTGCTTGGCCTGTCCCATCCACTTATTTTGCACAATCTCTTTAGATCTTTTTTTTCTTTTCCTCCCTTACCAGTATCCCTATCACTTAACATTTCCACTTTTTATTATTTATCCTATTCCCCTCTCCATTGTTTAATTATCATTCTATTACCCCAGCCTACTGACTATATAATCTTCCTCCACCATTAGTCATGGATACTAGTGGGTTTGATAATGATATACTCCATCATAGGTAGTGGACATTATAAGATTCATTGATTGGACCTATGTTTAACTCACCTCTTATTCCATGGTTCTAGGAAATTCTTCAACATGTTCAAAATTTTACTATCATTTTTGCTAGAGTGCATGTTTAATCACCATATGTCTATGTGTGCTTGGCTGCTCAATTTTGTTAGTGGTTGGCTTTTATGCACTAGCAATTGCACATGAACACTAGGAATTCTATCCCTCATCTTATTATCAATACTAATGATGATGTATTAGCAGCTTAGATGGATGTGTTGCATTACTTTGCTCAAGCATTTCCTACTCATTTTGTTATCTTATTGAAGTGCATTTGCTATCTCCAATTCTTTCAAAATGTTCCTACATACTTTGTGGATAAGAGAAAAACCTTGGAAAGACTCAAGCTTAGTATGTAGTTCAAAAAGAAATATTTACATCCTAGTAAGTTAGTAGAGTAGTGATCTAATATATCAAGATTTTTAATAAAATTATCTTTTTTGCTCTCCAAATTTTGGGGGTTTTTTCCATTCAGACTACCATATTGTGTGAATGTGTATTTTTGTGTGTATATGGGTGAGTGTGTATTGTCCTCATCAAGGTCAAAGTCAAAATCAAAGTTATGGTGGATGTGCTAAAGCAATTGAAGTGAAAACTAATCAACTAGATGTTGGCTCATGGTGAGATAATTTTTTTTTGGTTTAATATGTACTAATATAAAGACAAAACTCTTATATCCTTTAATGGTTTGAGTTTATTTGTTTAATGGAAGCTTATAGTTTTCCTTTCATATATTTGTTTAGATCCAAGTTTTTTATGAGCATTGGATGGGGTCATGGTTTTGTTCAAGACTAATGATTGAGTGAAGATGTAGATAGAATAAACAACTAGCTATTTGAGCTATGTATTCTCGTTTTTCTAAGGTCACAAGGATGCTCACTAATTTAAGTGTGGGGATATGTTGAGAGTAAAAGAGACTGTGTTTTTAGATTTTTTTTGTTGGATTTTGGGTGATTTTTTGTTTTTTTGGATACGTAATTGATTGGTTTTTTATTATTTTGGATGTGTTTTGGAGAGTTTTAATATCTATTGGATGCTTTTGGTTTATGGATGGTAGTTTTTTTATTGGTTTATGAGATGAGATGAGATAATATATTAGTGTTCTAATTGGTTCTATTATGCATAAATAATGACAGTTTGGTACTATTTTTGATACTATTTGAGAGGTTGAGATTGCTAATGATTGGGTTTGAGTGTGATTGAAAATATCTTGAATTATTTTTTATGATTGTGAATGGTTTTTTTTTTAAGATTATGAGGTTTTATGGTATATTGTTAACCCTCTCTAGTGTGCTTTTGAGCTTTTGTATGTCTTCTATTGCTTCTATGAGCATTCTATGGCATGAATGTTTAGCTTGGAAAAGTTTTCTGATCTTGGAAAGACAAGAATACAAGCTCAAAATTATCTAGTTTGAATAAATATGTAGCTAATGATAGAAGTTAAGAGTTGAAGTGGGTGTGACAATCTTGGACTATGAAGAGTCATTGTAGTGACTCTAATACCTCTTTAGATCATACATATGTTTTTGAGGAAAACTCCATGACAAAGACAATGTTATTGATGTTTATTCTATGGTATTCTAACGTATTATTGAGTGAGACTATGTATGAGAGATAGCCATTTTTTAATGAAAAAACAATGTATGTATGAGAGAGATTGAGAGACAAGGACAAGATGATGATGAATAATGAACACTATGTGATGAACTCCATTCACCATCAATTACTTCTTTGTGTCTTTCATTCTTGGTTTGTGGTTGCTATGAAGGATATTAATAATACACTATGTTTTGTTGAAGATAAATCTATGATACTACATTAAGATTTGTTGTTTTGGTGTTGTTTTCTTTCTTTTGGTCTCTTGAAGAACAAAAGGCACGCTTGCTGATGCTAGACGATAGAGTTTCTTGCAGTATTTTCCATGTTTTCTTGGTATTTTTCAATGAGCTCTAGCTTCTTTTGCTCTCATAAGAGCATGAAAGAATGGTTCAAGGTTTAGAAGAAGCACAATGAGTTTTCATGAATTCCCTTTTTGAATCTAACAAACATCAAATCTTCACCTATAGTATTCAAAATAGAATAAAGAAGGATCAATTACCATTTCTTGCTTTCTCTTCTTTCCTTTTATTATTATCTTGCATTCATGGTGAGTGAAGGAGGCAATATATGGAGACTAAAAGCATGGGATGCATCATCTAAGTGAGAGGCACAGGTGCCAAGAGTATGATGACTTGAAATAACAATCGATCAATGTCCCATTATTAAGCTTGAAAGGTTCAACATCAATGTTTTCCTCATAATCAACATGTAAAACTTGCTACTATTTAATTGATTTGCAAGCTCAACATGAATTGGTGAGTTTAACATCATTAGGAGCTATTTAAGGTCTAGGGGACACTAGTTTTAACCAAAATTTTGCATCCATTAGTCATTGGAGAGGATTCGCCAATGATATTGCTTTATATTTGAGTCCAATATTCTTAATTAATGACTAACATTGTATACGTATTGATGGTGATTATGGAAATAGAATGGTTTAAGGCCCATGGGACACTAGTTTTAACCAAAACATAACATGGCAAATAATCCATTAATCTCATTAGACAATATTGACCAATGACATTGTTTTATATTTGAGGCCAATCTTCTTAATGAACTACATGGCTCTTCAAGCATGTTTATATATTTCATGCAACAAATATTCTAGTAGGAATTTTTTATTTTACACTAAGTTTCCAAAAACCATATTATAATTTCTATAAATTTTGTGATGTTAATTGGTAGTTAGATGTGAATGCTTAGGAACATCTATAAATATGTTGAATTGATATATGTAAATGATAAGATATGTATGATAAATTGCAAAATAAATAAGTATTAATATGGAGAATCACATAAGAGCAAAGAAGATCATGAAAAAGTTGAGGAATCCAATAAGCATGATGAGGCATGTGCTCAAGCATTGAAATAGTAAGCTTCAAAGTAGGAAAAGTTGTAGAACACATGAAATGCTCAAAAGATTGCACACTATACTATGATAAGATAAAAAGCTAGAATGGATTTCACAATTCTTGTAGAAAAATGTCTTGGAATATGTGAAAATACACTCATTAAAGGCCACTTTTCAACTTCTAATGATTATTTCAATTTAAGATGAGCACATTTGAGCATGGGTAAGAATAATTTCTAAACATTTGGGAGTTGTGATTAAGGATTTACATTTGATCAAGTCAAACAAACATGATGAAAATATGCTTACAAGTAAGAGTGTTAGTTAAGTGTTTATGTTCCAATATATGATTGGGTGTTCAAGGAAGTATTGTGCTTTAGTGGATCTAGTACTTTCTTCATTGGAAGTAGCACCTTAGCCTAAATTTAAGTCAAAAGAAGGTAAATTGTCATGACATCCACAAGATACATCACAATAATGATTGTCCTTAATGTGTTCAAAAATAAGTTGTAACTTCGAGACAAGTGCAATATTAGTTTGTCATGCTATGTAGAAGTTTCTTTTTCGAAGCAATCTTGCTTGCTAATCAATGAAATATCTATGTGAAATGGTTAAAATACTTATATGAGAACATGTGCCTCCATAGTGGTCATTGGATCAGCGGAGGGGAGGGGTTAGTGAAAAGTAGCTTTTATGAGCAACTCAACTTATCTCACACAATATATTTGTCTCATTAATATTGTCCACTTGTAGTGTACAGTGTATGTACCATGTGTTCATGTGCAATTGTGCAATATCATGATTGCATGGTTGCAAAGAGCCATGTATGAAAACTACGTTGAAGGGTGTCCCTTTTGTCCATGTCTATCGAGTGCACCATAAAATTACAAAAGAAGGATAAATGTTTCTTGGATTTTTTAAGACCTAGTGAAAGTATTTGATGGGTCATATTAGATTTTGTTTTGATGAGGAATATTCTAACATCCACTTTTACATTTTTTTAAAGAAGATCCATATTTTGGCACAACATACTTACATTGTTGTTCACTAGATATTGACAAATTATAAGTTGCATTGGGGTATCAAAAAAGAACTCTTCTCAATAGTGCTCGTACAAGTAGGTACTAGGAGTGCTAACATTTAATTAGCAACAAAATTGTTCCCTTTCTATCTTTAAAGTGCACTTAACAAAATCTTAGTACATGTGTAGCTCCATTTTCTATGTATTTGAGTTGGAAAATTATGACATTTATAAGTAGAATTTTGTATAGGAGTATCACTATGGTGGCAAAACACCCATATGAGGCATGACCATATGAAATATAGATTAAAAGCAAAATAACATTGCTATGCTAAAAACACAACATTTTTCCACTTGAGAAAGTAGTTGATTCTTACAAGTTGTTCAATTACCCACCATTATAGAGAGCTTGGAGAAAGGCTAAAGTGTGCTAAACCTAGAATATTCATAATATAATGGTTCTAGGGAGTACCATACACTTATGTTAGCAAGTACTAATAACTTGTCTCACAAATTACGTGTCACAGTTGACATGTACACTCAATCTTTAGAAATTAACCATTGGTTTCATAATGAATGTTGATAATTAATTGGAATCCAAAGTAACATATCAAAAGATGAATTTTAGCATATCTAATGACTTTCTTTTCATCTCCCTACTTTGAAACTTTGAGGAGCCTCAACTCTCATGAGGATTTAGGGTAAATGAGCAAGCCATCAAACACTTAGTTGTTCTCCCTCAATTCATGCCAAATCTCACAATTTGTGTGGAGGTGTGGTGTACCCATGACACTACTCTTTTACTTATATAAAGCAATGTATTACAAGTTACCCATTACACTACTCTTTTACTTATATAATTCCTTGTGTTATGAGTTATTTAATTGAATTTCAAGACTCATAAAATTTCAGGTTCACATTAAAGAAAAATGATCTACTATATCTATCATAAAATTTCATATGATCAATTAATAGTGTAAGTGGTAGATATTGATTCAAACTCATTAAACATGATAAAGTTAGAAATATTAGAGAAAGGCATCAAATAGTGAAAGTAACAAACATTGAAAGCAAGTGAAGTCCAAAATCTAGATTGTCTATGGGATACTTCTCTTTAATATCAAGTTGAGATTGAAGCTATTTTCTAATATGGGAAAAGAGATTGGACCTATCTTGAGGAAACTAGATTGAAGCTCTTTTCTAAGATGGGAAAGAGATTGGATCAATCCCTAAGAAACAAGAGTATTGAAAAGGAAAAAGGCTCCAAACTCTAGGTGGTTTATTAGACACTACTCAAGCTAGATTTGATGCTCCTTCTCTAAGATGGCAAAAGAGATTAGGCCCATCCTTAGATATGCAAGGTATTAGTCTTGGACCTATATTCTTTGATGCCAAGTAAGAACGGATGCTTCTTCTTTGAGATGGCAAATGAGATTGGACCTCGATTTGGATCCATCCTTAGATAACTAAGGTACTAGTCTTGGACCTATATTCTTTGGTGAGAAATGCTATTTTTAATAGAATATAGGTGCAATAATGCATGCAAGATGTAACATATAATGCATTCATGAATGAAAAGTGATAAAATATATTTAAAGAAATAAGCTTTAATGTGCAACAATATCCTTTTCTTTTCTCTTTCATTGAATATAGTTACACAAAAGTTTGTTGAATCACTAAGTTGTTGCGATATTGACACCTCTTGTCTCGTGCTACCATGACATATATAGAATCACAAAAACACACCTAACCATGATAAATTAACATCAGAAGAACCATATTTATATCTATTTACTTGGTTCCTTTTTCACACAGCACGGGAAACACCAAGGCAATCCTCATGCTACCTACCTATCTTACACATCCTTAATTATTTATGAACTAAGTTTTTCTAGTCAAATGAATGTGTTTCCTAATGAAGAATGATTTGAGGATTCCCTTAATTTTTTTAATTTTTTTACATAACACCATATTAGAGAATTTGGGAATCTCCCAAGTCCCACTTTCAAATAAGGGGTAAAGTTTTGGCCATTGGCTAAATCTTAACCCAAGCTTCAAAGTGGGACTTGGAAAGACAACCTATATAGTAATTAGGGTAGACTCCACTTTCAAGTAAGGGGACAAGATTTGGCCATGTGGCAAAATATTAACTATATTGGGAATTCCCTAATATAGTGTTACATATTTTTAAGATATTTTACTTGTAATTTTTTATTTTTTATTAATATTTATGAGAAAAATCAATATTTTCTAGCATATCAATATTATAGACAGACATGAAAACTAGTGAAAGGAACAAAATTCCACCCACTTGAACACTTAAAATCCATATCTCTTCAATGTATGTAAAAGAAATGCCCACTTACATGTTTATAGGACAATTTTCTATGTGTTTCGTATTACATGGGAATGTAACAAGCCTTTGCAATGCAACTAACATGCTAAAACACCACTAATGCAACCCCTCCAAATCCATTGTGCTCCAACAAGCATCTCTTTCAATTGTATAGACTCCTTCTGCTTCCATCTCCCACCCCCCACTCTTCCATAAACTAGTGGCTATGGAGGGAAGAGAGGAAGATTGAAAAGAGGAAAAAGTAAAACTACAATTTTATTCATTGAAAATCTCAACCATTTTGAACAAAATTGGTATGGCCTTAAAGCTCTTAATGACTAGGCTCCATTTCCATGATCAAATGCCAAATTTGGTTGAGATTTTAGAGAAGGAGATCAAGATCGTGAGGCACCTCATGGAATTTATTTTTTCACACTTCTTATTCTCTCTCCATTTTTTTAATTTTTACAAACTTTTAGGCATATGCCTTCTCATTTTTGGGCCATAACTCTTTGGTTTTGGCTAGTATTTGACCTACGGATTGTCCCCTACTCTTTTCACCATGTTTGGCGAACCCCTTGGCATCAAAAACTTTATAAACCATGGTATCTAAATCCAAAAAACATGGATAGATTCTCCATCACTTCCCACCATATTACCTTAGTACTTCATCTCGCTTTTGGCTTTTAATTGCACCATAAGTTGTGCCTTTTCCACCATTTGAAATAGGTTGACTTTGAGTCTTAAGTCCTCATTTTGAGTTGGAGATGGGTTGCAAAACCTTTTTTAAAATGCTTTGAATTTTCTCCTTAAAATATACTCTCAAAAAAGATTCCACAATATGAATACACCACTTAAATGGATATAATAAATGAGACCTCCCATCCTTATATAGACCAAAACTAGGATTTGGTTTAGGCTTAGATCCCCCTATGAATAATGGTTAAGGTTTCCATGCCACCTTGTATTTTAGGGTTTCCATCACCTTTTGGGCACCCTTACAACTTTGTGGGATCTTGAAAGGTCCTCCCTTGATAGATCCCTTTAACTTAACTTAATTGGACTAGTCTACACTAATACAATTACATTTTACATATGCAACCCACACAACAATTGCAAGTGTGGCATACACAACATTGAACAATAATACAAATTATATCGGTGTGAGCCTAGCTCTAACAAAATAATCCATCCGTAAATATAGTGTATCCATAAAGTAATATAAGCACCAAAAATAGCATAATGAGGCTCCAAAAATAATAATCCTCCAAAGAATGAATCTAGTACTTTGACTTTATTGTTTCCTTGACTTTACCTTCTACTTTTATTATTCACATTACCCTGCTCCAAGATGAGTGCTAGTCCCATGACACTCACATAGAAGGTAGATGTGGAATGCTAGGATAATCCTAATGAAGTAGTCCTAATGGAGGAGAAGCTTAGTGCAACTCTGAGCTAGTGAATTCTCTATTGTCCAAAGAAGGAATGTGATTGCATACAATCTAATCTTAGGGGCTTTGAATGTCATATATTGAGATGGCAATCTCAACATGTGCAGATATTAAAGATGGCCCACCTAGCTAGATGGATCCACACATCTACACTTAGCGCATCGGTGGTCATTATGATCCTTACATGGCCATGGACTTATCACTTATTATATTTAGTTTGTTGCACCTACCTATAGCTGGCATAATCGTAGTGCCAATCTACTACTATAGTTAGTTATGCACTATTTGACTTATTAGGCTGCTTTTCTTTATGTTATATCTTATTTATACTTTGTCTACATTGTATTGTATATGAGAGAAGAAGAAGATACCAGTAAGAAAACATTTCGACCTCCATCTCTCTTTTTGTGTGCTTAAGTGAGCTTTTTCTTGTGTGTATAGTGTGTGTTTGGTGCAAAATCTCAAACAAGTTCCCCCAATATACAATTCATGATATGATACCAAAGTGATACCGATAAGAGATGCTGGTTTTGAAAGGTCGAAGTGAAGGAGAAGAAGAAGGATTTGAGCAAGCAAGAAACAGGTAAGAAGCTCTCCCATTCTTCCACTCTTTCTCTTGGATAATATCTATGGAGGAACCAAAAGCAAGGCATAGCAAAAATCTCATATTGATGTAAGATTTGATGTGCTTGCAAAGCACTATATATTTTGTAGACAGGTCTTTTAGGATTTTCTCACTGCTTTTTGAGCCATTTATGGTGTGCAAATCGGATGTTGGATGCATATGTAGTAAGTGCCGGAAGGTCCCAAAAAAAAAAAGAACTCTACTAAAGCTCATAAACAAGAAAGAAGATTTGCACGACATGAAAAAAAGAGACAAATTGGGTACAATCTCCCCCCGTGCCTTGTGCGAGCGCTTCACAAGGCATGTATTTATAAATTTATTCATCTCAAAGCTCAAAAAATAGCCCAGTTTTACAATAAGCATGCTTTAGCTTTTGTGTTTTCTTTTGTCCAAATAAAGAATAAAGAGGTTGGGCTGCCCAATAGTCGGATTGTGCCCAAATACAATGTCCAATGATGAAATATTTAAACCTTGCACCCATGTGCATACAAAATAATAAATATTTATCAAGTGCTTCAATAAATAAGGGTGCCTAAATAAATATTATTGCCACACCTTTAATAATAAGATTCACTCCCATCAAAAATGATAATTTCTTGAATACACACTATCGTCTAGTGCTTCCCAATGCCACTGCCACCTGCTCTACACATCAACTGAAGCATTCACAATTGTTAGAAAATAATAAAATTAAACTGACAAAAGTGAATACCTAGCAATCTTCAGCTACAAAATAAATAAATAGGTTGGAACTCTGTGGTCCTAACCTTAATTTAATACGAGTGCACTCTAAACTCATAAACATCCATTAATTTAAATATGTATTTTGCGAAATCACCCGCTATGGAGTCACCCACATGCACATTAAATTAACATGACACCCAAAAAGGACAAGTGTCCCCGTCAACTTCTCGCACAAGGAATCCACCTTGTGTACAAGCCTCGACAAATAAATATAGTTTTACGGAATCCATCGCAAAACCTCACAGAATCCACCATAGAATAAAAACTCACGGAATCCACAGTGATCTCACGGAATCCACCATGGAATATGCCTCCTGGCATCATACCCCCAGGATGGGATAGCAATTGACCTCAATTGCTATTAGCTCAATGTGGAGCCAGTAGTGAGGGGTAAGCACTTAGGTGACGAGCATGCATCCATTGGGCCTCTTCAACATGATGATTTTTAAATTTAACCAAATATCTAGAGTATCTATGACCAGTTCTAGTGGTCAAAAAGTCAGTGTCTAGAATAGTTTCAAGCTCAAGGATTTCAATTTCTTCTTCTAACACATGAGGGTTTTCAAAGACAGGGTGAGCAAGCTGTAATTCACCTCTAAAATGTTGTAACAAACTAATATGAAAAGTATTGTGGATTTTTTAATGTTTCCATAGTTCTAATTTATATGCATTGTCATTGATTTTGTGAATGATGTTGAAAGTTCCATAAAATCTAGGGGCTACCTTAATAACATGGTGTTTCTCAACACTTTGTAATCTTCTATTTTCAAACTCGTGTCTTTTCTTTTCTTGTTAGCTTGTTTTGTGTATGATTGCTAGGCTTTCGCAATCATGTCTTTAACTTCATCAAAAATAGTAGCATGCATATTGGCAATATCATTAGCAACTTTAACTTTGTTTGACAATGATATAACAAGTGTAGGCAATCTATGTCCATAAATGATTTGAAAATGTGATTTTTGTGTAGCTATATGTGGTGTATTATTGTATGCAAACTAAAGTAAATGCAAGTGTGTATCCCATGTTTGTGGTTTTGAAATTGTGTATGTATGTAAAAGATCTAAAATTGTATTATTAGTAGCTTCTATTTGCCCATTTGTTTTAGGATGAAATGCAAATGAGAAATCAATCTTTGTACCTAAATTAGTAAACAAAGTAGTCCAAAAATTATTGCAAAATCTAGAATCATGATAAAAAATAATAACTTTTGGCAAACCATGGTTAGTGAAAAAAATTCTAAAAAAGAGTTGTGCAGCTTGAGATGCGGTTAATGTTTTCTTGCATGAAATGAATTATGCTTGTTTGCTAAATCGATCTACAATAGTCCAAATCATATCATGATTAGCTTGTGTGTTAGGCAAACCAGTAATAAAATCCATTGAAATATGTTCCCATGGTCGTTCAGGAATCGGTAAAGGCATTAACAAACCATATTTCTTACCATGGTGTCATTTAACTCTTTGATAAATTAAACACTCAGATACAAAGTTAGAAACATCAGATTCCATCTATGGCTAGTAAAAATTTTCAACCAATGTACGCAAAGTAGAAATAATACCTCTATGGCCTTGATATGGGGGACAATGAATTTTGTGCAACACAAATGATCTAAATGGAATAGTTACACACAATCTTTTCTCATAAAACATAAATCCATCAGTATAAGACAATGAATCTATTGGAATGATGTATTTGTAACTAATTTATTCCAATTAGCTTGAAAACTGGGGTCTTGATCATAGGTATCTTTCATAAGGATAAGGGAATCAAAAGGAATCAAAAGATATAATGGAGATACTAGGGATAGTTGGTCTTCTACTTAAGGCATCGGTAACAACATTCTCTTTTTCTAGTTGATATTGGATAAGTGAATGAAAACTTTGAATAAAAGCAGTCCATTTAATATGACGATCAGAGATTTGTGACTGACTAAGGAGATGTTTGATACTTTGTTGGTCAGTTTTGATCATGAATTCAGATCCCATTAAATAGTGTTTCCATTGACGTAAAGCTTGTACTACAGCTAGAAATTCCTTATCATAGGTAGAATATTTGAGTTCAGATTATTTAAGTTTTCAACTAGAGTAGGCTATGGGATGTGAATCTTGCATAAGGATAGCTCATATTCCAAATCCACTAGCATCAATGACTACTAGAAAGAATGGTCTATTAAAGTTAGGTAATTGCAAAATAGGGGCACGAGATAAAGCATGTTTCAATAGATCAAAAGACCTTTGCTGATTATCAAACCAATGATATACAATACCTTTCTTTAACAAATTTTTCAAAGGCAATGCAAGCAATGAAAATTTTCTCACAAATTTTCTGTAAAAGCTAGCAAGACCTAAGAAAGAATGTAATTCATGCACATTTTTAGGTAGCAGTCAATTCAAAAGTGCTTCTATCTTTTTAGGATCAACTTTAATACCATCAAAAGAAACAATATGTCCTAAGTATTCAATGTGGGTTTGGAAAAATTCACTCTTTTCAGAGTTAGCATATAATTGATTCTCTTTCAATAATTGGAAAACCAAAGATAAATTTTCATAATGCTCGTTCTCATTCTTACTGAAAACCAGTATGTCATCAAAGAAAACAATTACACAAATGCTGATGCTTCAAAAACATGCAATTCATCATACGTCTGAACGTGGCTAGTGCATTAGTCAAACCAAAAGGCATAACAAGAAATTCATAATGACCAAATTGAGTTCTAAATGTAGTTTTGAAAATATCGTGTGTATCCAATCATACGTAATGATATTCAGATTTAAGATCTATCTTGCTAAATATTGTGGCCCCTTGTAGTTTATCCATGAGGCCGTTTACCCTGGGGATCAAATATCTATTCTTGATAGTGATCTTGTTTAGGGGATGATAATCAATGCACATCCTATAGGTGTTATTTTTCTTCTTGACTAACAGGACAAGTGTACCAAAAGGAGAACTATTGGACCTAATGAGTCCTTGGGTTAACAATTCTTCAACTTGGGTTTGAATTTCTTTCTGTTCAATTTGATTATGTCCATAAGGTGCTTTACATGGTGGTTGTGATCTAGGAATTAAGTCTATTTTATGATCTTCAGGACGTGTAGGTGGTAAGCCAAGTGGTAAGTTAGCAGCAAAAAAATCTTTAAATTGTGAAAGAAATCCTGCATGTCAGGATGCATCTGATTTTCCTTAGCTTTAATTTCATTCACCCATACTAAGTATGATTTGCTACATTTTCTTAATGTATGTTTAGCCTTTGTGTGACTAAGCAATGGAAATTTATCTAAAGTGTGCATACCATGTAATGTGATTTGTTTCCCATTCAAATAAATAGTATTATCCTCATAGAAGTGCTCAAAATCTGCAGATTTCAGCTTGTTGTAATAAATGACAGCAATATGTAAAACTGTCCCAAAATGAAGCAATCACTGATACATATGTCACTACAACTGCCAAGTAGCAAGATACATCCAACAGTGAGTGTCAAGGGGCAACAAGGTACCAAGAACTGTCAAACCAATAACCTGTCAGGCAAGAGACTTCTCATAGGTCTAGAAGTCATGCATGTAATGGGTCTCAGGGTAAGAGAAGAGACCAAGCACAAGCACAACTGATAGAGCAAGAAGCTCAATACATAACCATCCAAGATTCATACAAAACTGAAAAATCTGTGACAGATATAGGGCTTGCCCCAATAGGCGTATCAAATCAGCCCACTACAGACTAACTGCAGACATAAAGCTCTCAAGAGAGCAAATGCATGTAACTGTCCCACAAGCTCAAGCTCAAGTGTAAATTAGAATCTGTGTACATCCAAATATACCAAGAGACTCCAATTAGAAGTAAACTCAGATGAAAAGAGAGTAAGCAATGCTCAAATACATCGAATACATAGCATCAGACATGCCAAATCCTTGTAGGGTATATCCGGAGCATAGATCCCAAGCTATCTCAGATCCGTAAAGCATAAGCCTGAAAGCATTCAAAGAGTTTGTAACTGACAACCAAATGTAATGCCCAGTGGATCCAAAATGCTCAAATACATCTGAAGACAAAGCTCCAAGTAACTCTCAAGCATGGGCAAACCAAGTGGCATCCATATTTGACCAAAGCATAGATACAAGAAGCCTAAATGTCAAGTAGTGAAAATAGGCATAAACCGGTCCAAAGCATGCCAACTGAAGCCAAATGCTAATGAAACACGACCAAGTCGGAGCCTAATCCAAGCTCAAAAGCACTCCAGAACCAAAAAGAAGCATTTGACAATCTCCAAATACATCGGTATGATCATTCAAACCTCCATTAAGCACCCCGTATCCATGAACCAATGCATACACCAAGTAAACGAGCTTCAGCCCACTGTAGTACAACAAGAAATTTACTATTAAATGAAGCTCAAACGGTGCTCAAATCTACTCCAAATCAGTCCCAAAGCATAGACATAGCATCCCATAACATCCGGGCATCACCGGGCATCAATAGGCATCAAACAGGTAATGCCAAGAAGCATCAAATAGTAAATGTCAAGTGCTGCCATGTTTTGACAGTCCTGGGACTGTGTATACAGCAAGGGCTGAAGGGGGAAGCACTCAAATCAATCACCAAGAGCCAAGCACTAATGCGGGGGAGTCAAACAATGATCCGGAAGGTTGCCAAGAGTGCCGGGAAGCCGAGGAAGACCAAGGAAATGCCAGGAGCAGGTCAGCCCAACCCCCTAAAAATACGCTGAAATTTACACTAGCTATTCCTAGGGGCTGGGGGATCTTCAACAGTCCTCAAGGGCACTTGGCAATATCAAGGGGACTCCAATGCAGCCCCGGAAGAAGCCGATGAAGGTTCAAAAGCTCGGGGAGGAGGTAGGAGATCAAAACATACCTGCAAATGAAGGTGCCATGGTTGCCATTGAAGGTCGGGTTGAAGCTCTTCAAATCTGAGCTGAAGATAATGTCGAGAAAGCTCCGATGCCCTTGCTCTGATACCAATTGAAAGGGAAGTGGAACTTAGGAGGAAGAAGCTTGGTGGTGAGAGCTATAGTCAATAGAGAGTAAGATCCAAGAGAGAGAGAGACTCAAAAGTGGAAACTCCAACAGCCACAATGTGTGGCCGAGCCTTCCTTTATTAAGCTATCACTAAAAGAATAAAGAATAAGTGATTGTGACGAGCGCCCGCCACCTGCAGTGTACAGTGGCGGGTACTGTCAGTGTAGTAATACACAGGCGGCTAGGCGGAGGTGCCTTTACCCCCAACAAAGGCTTTAAGCTTTAAATTTAAAAGCTTAAATCAATCTTTTTTTTTCAAATCGATAGGACGTTAGGACGTCCTCACCTGAATTGGCGCCGTTGAGGACATGTTGATGCCGCAATCATTGAAATTTAAGGCTTAAGCTTTATTATAAAGCTTATTGAGCTTTTAACTCCAAGCTTAACCTTCTATGTTCTCTGTTAACCAAAGAGACTTACAAAGGATCTTCAGAGGTGGTCATTTTCTTCCTAGGAGAGGTCCTTTGCGATCTGATAGCATAGCAGGGGGTTCTTCACCGCCAGGAACACGCTAGTATTGATAGTTTTGATTATAGAGCCCATTCATTCCACAAGCTTTGCCTTCGCGCGAGATGGTAAGCAATTGGAAGCCCTTGATCTCAGCTTTGCTCTGATATCACTGGTGCACAAATCAAATGCTAGATATGTACGTAGCGAGTGCTAGAAGGTCCCTAAGAACAAAAGAACTCTACTAAAGCTCTTAAAACAAGAAACAAGATTTGTACGACATGAAGAAATGAGACAATTCTGATACAATCTCCCCCCATGCCTTGTGTAAACACTTCACAAGGCATGTATTTATAAATTTATTCATCTCAAAGCTCAAAAAATAGCCTAATTTTACAATAAGCATGCTTTAGCTTTTGTGTTTTCTTTTGTCCAAATAAAGAATAAAGCGATTCGGCGGCCCAAAAGTCGAATTGTGCCCAAATACAATGTCCAATAATGAAATATTTAAACCGTGCACCCGTGCGCATACAAAATAATAAATATTTGTCAAGCGATTCAATAAATAAGTGCACCTAAATAAATATTAGCACCACGCCTTTAATAATAAGATGCACATCCATAAAAAATGATAATTTCTTGAATACACGCTATCGCCCAGTGCTTCCCAACGCCACCGCCGCCTGCTCTACACATCAACTGAAGCATTCACAATTGTTAGAAAATAATTAAATTAAACCGACAAAAGTGAATACCTAGTAGTCTTCAACTACAAAATAAATAAATAGGTTGGAACTCTGTCTTAATCTTAATTTAATACGAGTACTCTAAACTCATAAATGTCCATTAATTTAAATATGTATTTTACAAAATCACCTGTTGTGGAGTCACCCACATGCACATTAAATTAACATGACGCCCAAAAAAGATAGACGTCCCCGTCAACTTCTCGCACAAGGAATCCATCTTGTGTATGAGCCCCGGCAAATAAATATAGTTTTATGGAATCCACCGCAGAACCTCATGGAATCCGCCATGGAATAAAACTCACGGAATCCACCGTGGTCTCACGGACCGTAGAATATGCCTCCTGGCATCAATTTGAGACCTTTTCTCAAGCCCTGTTTTAGACCCACAAGGTTACAAATAATAGTTTCAGGATATACTGCAATTTCAGTTGTGTTGACCAAAAATTGGTGAAGTTGGAGATTTTGAATCTATAAGTCTTGAGGTGTTTGCTAGGAAGAAAGTACAAGTTTTATCTACAAAGTTGCAAACTATATACCGTTGAGAAATCAATGAAAAAGACTGCTTGGTGTATTGTTGTATGCTTATTGTAAAAGGCTATAGAAGACTTGCTTGCTTTTTTAAATCAACTTTTTGATAATGGTAGAAAACATTGAAAATCCCATCATTCAGAAGTTGGATAAGAACAATTACCTATCATAGAAGTTTCATCTGATGAACTTTCTTATTGGAAGATCCCTTTACAAGTTTATTTCAAGTGAAGAAAAGAAGCCAGAGTTGAGTAACCTTGCGAGTACAGATGAATTAAAGACATGGAAACAATGAAATGTAAAGGATAAAAAGGTGATGTATTGGCTATTTGCAGTCATTGATAATACTATGTTAGAAAATATTAGAAATGTAAAAACTTCACATATAACTTGGATAAATTTTTAAAGTATTTTTTCAGTTAATACAACAGCATAGAAAATTCAACTCAAGCAAGATTTTAATACCTTGAAGAAAGGAAAAATGTTTGTCAATGAGTATGTTTTAAAGTTGAGAAGCATTGCAAATGCTTAGGTAGTGATTGATATAATGCTTGATGTTGATGATTTAGTTTTGTCTACTTTGGGTGGCTCTAATAATGAGAAGGCTTTGAAATCATTTGTCACGTTCGTATATGTACATGAGCCATTTCTAGATTTTAATGAGTTGGTTTCTCTCATGATTACTCAAGAGATCAATATACAGGGTGAATCATCTGATAGAAGTGATGAGCAGGTTCTATCATTTTACTCAAGTTTAGGAAGGGGACATAGAAAATCCTCTTCAAGAGGCCATTAGTATGGGAAGTACTGGTGATAAACAACAAAACAGGTTAAATCAACAATTCGGTGAAATGCAGATTTTAGGAGATGTGGAAACTTTAGAAACCATGGTGAGCTATAGAGAAAGAGATGGATGGCAGAACATAGATTTTGGCAATGCGTGTATTATTTGTCATTATTGTGGCAAAACAAGTCATATTGTAGTCCATTGTTATGATAAGAAGGATTATATGTATAGTGGTAAATTGCAACAAGGAAACTATGCATTATCTTCATGACAAAATAAAGACAAAAATGAGTGTCTATTTGTTATGCAGCATATGATGAATGTTGTCATAGAAAAGGAGACGCATAATGATCTATGGTATATTAACTCAAGTACATCTAATCATATGACCAATCATGTTGAACGGTTTGGAGAGATGCATGATTTACAAAATCCAAGTTATGTACAGATGGGTGATGATTTGTACCACCCAATTCCACATATTGATAAATTTTCCTTATCCTTGTATGATTGTTGAACAAATAGTCTATTAGATATATTACATGTACCATCAATCACAAAGAATTCAGTGTCTATTGGTCAGATGGGTAGAGAAAGGGTTACAGATTCTATTTAATGCAAAAGACTACTTTGTGGAAGATTTTAATGATACATGTATGTTGGTCGAAAAAGCAAGCAGAGTTGGTTGCATGTTCACTTTAGATGTTGGAATTCCTACTATGAATGCTACTATATATGTTAAAGGAAAAGGAGTGGATGTAATCACATTGAAATATGGCACAAACATATTGGACACGCAAATGCGCAAAGGATGAAATTAATGTAGTCCAAAGGATTGGTTACAGGGTTGTCAACTCTTAGAGTTGTAGAATGTCACAAAGTATATGAAGCTTGTCAGTTTGGTAAGCAAGCAAGGTAACCTTTTTCGCATGATAGAGATGTAAGCATATATATGCTTAATGCTATGCATACAAATTTTTGGGGGCCTACATAAAATATCCCTCTTAGTGGTAGCAAATATTTTATCACATTTATTGGTGATTGTTCAAGAAAGTTGTGGGATATTTCATGATAAAACTTTCAAGGCTGTTATTGAAATAGAAATAGGCTTAAAAGTTAAGTATTTGAGATCAAATGGAGGGGAAGAGTACCTCTCTAATGAGTTTTATTGACTTTTTAAGGTCTCATAGGATAAAGTGATAGTTTACTTGCAATTATATCCCACAATAAAATGGGATTGTAGAAAGACAAATAAGACATATTATAGAATTTGCAAGGGTATTGATGGCTGAAAAGAATATGCCAAAATACTTTTGATCTAAAGCTATTCATACTGCTATCTATATTATGAATAGAACTCCCATAATTATAGTTCATGGGATGACCCTCAAAGAATTCTTTATAAGCAAAAAGCCTGATGTGTCACAATTGAAAGTGTTTGGCTATATTGCACATGCTCATGTGCCAAATGAGCAACAAAAGAAGCTTGATCTGAAGGCTTAAAAATATATTTCTACTAAATTCTTTTTATATTAGAAAGGTTATCATTGTTATAACCCTATCATAGATGAGCTCAGAGTGAGTAGGGATGTTATTTTTTATGAGATGAGCAATTGATATGCATCTAGTGGTGATACATTGGATAGTATCATCATCATAATAGTTATGTGAAGAAAGAAAAGAAAGAATCATGAAGCCTTAGTGGACCAAAAACATTATGTGATACTATATCTATAGTTAGCCCTTGGTCTGGGAGAGTAGCCCCAGATCATTAGTGCATCTACAAGTATTTCAGGTAAGGACAAAGGGAAGGAGAAATTGTCAAATGGTAATGATGCATCTATTAGTCATTTGGGATATCAGATGAAGATTCCAATGATTCAAAGAGTTTGGATGATGAGCTTGGTATTCATTCGGTTAAGACACCAGGTGTATAGAGAGCACATGGTAATATAAATGCTCCACTAAGTGATCCAATAGTATGCATGTCTATTAGGGTTAGATACGCTATTAAAAGATTTGGTTTTGAAGGTTATGTAGCTCACCAGTATGCTTATATAGTAAAGGTGGTTGAGGATATCGGGCTCACTTGCTTTGAGGATGTTGTTGGTCATGCTCATTGGGATGTAACAATGGATGAGGAGATGGCTTCATTAGAAACCAATGAGACTTTGGATCTAGTACCTTTGCCTAAGAGCAAGATAGCTATTGGCTATAAGTGGGTTTACCAAATCAATCATAATGTAGATAACTCTATTAGCAAGTATATGGCTAAACTAGCTACAAAAGGCTATGCTCAAACATATGATTATGAAGAGACATTCATTCATTATTAGAATGGAAATTATTAGATGTGTGATTGATTTGGTGGTAGTAGTCAAGGTTTGGAGTTTGCAACAAATGGTATCAAGAATCTCTTCTTATATGGTGAATTGCAAGAAGAGGTGTATATGGGATAGCCAACAGGTTATGAGGATTTGGAGCATCCCACAAATGTATGCAGGTTAAAGAAGATGCTTGAACTAAAGCAAGTAGCTAGAGCATGGTCTAACAAGATCAAAGAGTATCTTGTCAAAATTGGCTTTTATATTTTTGATTCTCATCACTCACTTTATGTGAGAAAGAGAGATGCATGTTTGGTCATCACAGTCATCTATGTGGATGACTTGATTATTACAGTTGACAATGACAGTGGGATTGTTGAAGTTAAGGACTTTTTGAAGAATAATTTTGAGATAAAGGATTTGGGTGAGTTGACGTATATTATTGGTATTGAGATGATTAGTAAAATGTGAATTTGAGTGTTGATATTGGAGATGAGATAGAAGACCCTACTATGTTTTAGAGGATAGCATGGAGTCTAATTTACATGACCTTGTCAGTAATAGTCAATGTATGCAGATGCCTAGAAAGCCTAACTTGGATGCACTTAGCCACATATTAAGGTATGTGAAGTCCACTTTGCATTATGGACTTTTTTATAAGGTAGGTAAGGATATACAGATATTTGGATGCGCAAATGGAGATTGGGTTGGTAGCATGTCTGATAGAAGATCTACGAATGGATAAATGTTTTCCCTTTGTAGTGTTTCAATTACATGCATTAGAAAAAAGCAACCTACAATTACATTATCAAGTATAGAGGTTGAGTACAAAGGTGTTGCTATGGCAGCATGTGAGGTGGTATGGCTGTAAAAGTTATTGGGTGAGATGGATGTGCAAGGATATTACCCAATTATCATTCATTGCAACAACAAGAGCAACATACAATTAGCTAGGAACCGAGTGTTTCATGCTAGCACAAAACACATTATGATGCATTACCACTTTGTGATAGAGAAGGTACTTGTAGGAGATATTAACTTTGTATATATCAGCATACAAGATCAGATAGCTAACATTTTTACAAAGGCATTGAATACATAGAAGCTTTGAAAATTTCAAACCTTACTTGAGGTGCAAAGATATAGTTGAGCTTGAGGGGGAGTGTTGAGATGGCAATCTCAATAGGTGCGGACATTGATGATGGGCCACCTAGCTTGATGGGTCTGCATGTCTTTACTTAGTATGTCGGTGGTCATTATGATCCTCACATGGACACTAACTTATCACTTATTATATTTAGTTTATTGCATCTACCTACAACTAGCATAGTTATAATGCTAGTCAATTAGTAAAGTCAGTTATGTAATGTGACTTGGTAGGTCACTTTTCTTTATGTTGTATCTTATTTATACTTTGTGTACATTGTATTGTGTATGAGAGAAGAAGAAGAAACTAGCAATAAAATTTTTTTGTCACCCATTTTTCTTCTTGTGTTTTTGAGTGAGCTTCCTCTTGTGTATATGGTGTGTGTTTGGCACAATAGCTCAAGCAAGTCCCCCCACCATGCAATTCATGACATCATATCCTAGGCAAGATGATAGATGCTAAAGATTCATTTTAAAAAAACTAAATTAAAGGTGCTCACTTTAAGATCTGCATATGTACCCCTCACATTTTGAAAAAGTGAAGGCGTTGACGCTATTCTCCAGCCGCCAATGATGCATATAAATCACCTAATCTATGTGCCATTATGCTTTTGAACCATCTTCCATCCCCAATTCATAGAATCAGCCCTCTCTCTCTCTCTCTCTCATATGTAGCCATATGAACACGGAACAAAAAAGAGAGAGAAATAAGAGAGAAAAAGACTAAAATTGGATCCTTTCAAGTATTGTATCATTTCTCACAAAATCTAGAGTATCATAGAGCAAAGAAATTCAGCATTGTGTTTTCGAGATCTGGAGGAGGATGGAAAAATAAGCATAAAATATAATTTTATAATGGAAAATAAGGGGCAACAAAAAAACACGCTCTCTCCCATTCATGTGAAATTTGAGTTTCTTTCCCTCTTAATCATGGTTTAGGCACTAACCATTTAAAAAATCAATTCAAACTTGCATGTTCATACTTTTCCACGAGTGGTTCCAACCTAGATGGAGGGGCAAACAGCCGCCAAATCGCAATCTGATTTGGCATCAAAATCTATCACCTTGGTCTTTGTCACATGCTTTCCAACTTTTGAATCTAATAGCTACTTCATAATGCACAACCACACACGTATTAAATGGAGGGTTGAACAAACTCCGATTGAAGAATGGATACTTGTGTTGGATTCTTGGCATTGAAATGCATTTAGGAAAACTCTAGCTCATTCATCCATTATCATTCCATTTTTCACCAAAACTACCTCTTTTATAGGTCTCTAGCTACTTTTGCTCTTGAAATTCAGCTTTAAAATTGGCTGTCATTGGCGACCATGGGATAGGGCAACGCAACCTGTCAAACCCACAAAATGAATTGCACTTAAAAAAACCATAAAGAGCATCAAGCTGCTACAAATAAGAATATACAATAGAGCACACACATAGCTCTCACCCTATCCCCTGACTAGGTCAAGGCATGAAGTCCACAAGGGATAGGTCAAGCATAATCTGATAGTGTTTCGGAGCTAGTCGCTAACCAAGTGATCCAACAAAAATGGCTAAAAGGAACTATCAAAGGAGTTATCCTAAGTGGTAGTCTTGACCTGCCTACCTGACCTAGGACAACTAGACTAGGAACTCCTACTAGGCGAGGACTCCTATAGCCTGCTCTATTGAAAATCATATTTTTGTCCATTATACCACATTTTTTCCTTCAATACTTCACTCATGTGTGTAAAAAGGAGGGAGCTAATCATATTGTGACCTAAGGAGAACAAGGCATCGGCCTCAAGTGTCCTATCTCAATAACCAAGAACCTACCAAGCCCTCATGAGGCGACACTAAATCTTTTCATTTTTCTCACTTGTATTTTCTCTCCAACCATCCTTATTTATTTTTTGGCTTAATGCCACCCCTAAGCAAACAAGGCATTGAGGCCTTGAGTCTATGACTTGTCCCCATGAACTTGCTAGGCCTTTGTGAGGCGATGATCATCGACTCTTGGAGCTTATCTTTCTTTATTTTCTTATTTTAGGAGTTAGAACCCCTTTTTACAAACCTCTGTGTTATATATATTTTAAATGTATTCATTGTTTTTCCTCTTTTGTTTGGTAGGCTTTCCTAGTGGATGCATAACTAAGAGGGGTTTTTAAAAACAGTTGCCTAGCCAACTCTACAACAAGGTCACTAGGACTACCCTAAATAAAGAGCTCTTAGAATGCCCGAAAATATCTTTACAGGAGGCAAACAATTGCTCAAACCTCCCAACACACCTAACCTGAAGAAAGAAGAGGAGAAAAGGCCAAAAGCGCAGGGGCAACCTTAAAAAGCCAAATGCAAAAGGGGAAATGTGCATTTTAAAATACAAAGGTGCACCCTGAAATCTTGTAAAAGAGTGCCAGGTGGTGGAAAATCTGGAAAGATAAAACAGAAGGCAAAGACAAAGGCCAAGGCAAAGAGAAACGGAAGACAAAGGCGCACAACGAAAAGTGCAAGTCAAAACTTTTGTAAAAGAGCGCAAGCGCATCATGGTTTAATTCAAGGAGCGCCGGGCTCTCACCCGTGCAATTTGTAAATGTAGATGGGCAATGGAAAGGAAGCTAGGAAGATAGAGGGACAATGGAAAAAGGGCCTAGGCCACGGCCGGCCATGTAAAAAAGGGGAAAAGGAGATGACCGCCCAAAAAGGGATTTAGGGTTTTGTATATAAGTGAATGAGAAGCTCATTCTTGTGTGTGGCAAAAAGTGGCTCTCTTCTTCTTCTTCTTCTTCTTCTTCTGGCTTGCTTGAGCTTGTGCTTGAGAGAGGGAGTGTGAGAGTGTGAGTGTGTGAGGGTGAGGGACCGTGGGGTGGAGAAGCCCTTCATCTTCTCCTTTCTTCTCTTCTCTTCTCTTCTCTTGCTCGCGGTGATGGAGCTTGGAGCATGGGGCTTGAGGATGGAGCTTGCTTGAAGCTTGCACTTGGATCATGGAGCTACCGGAGTGCACGAGAGAGGAGGTAACTCGAACGACATGGAGGTAAGCTCACTACACCCGTAGATATGGATGGCAAGTCGGCTATGTGAGAGGTAGCCATTAGTGCTCGGCTTGGAATGCTTGAACAATAAGCGGTCCATGGGTCTTGGCAGTTGAGTGAAAACTAACATCAGGAGGCAATTGTAAAAGCCCCTCAAGGCCATAGTTAAGAAATACATCTTCAACAAAGGTATTATTGGCCAAGGAGCCTACAAAGCTATTCCACTATTAGGAAATCAACTGACAAGTCCCTCCCTCAAAAATATCAAGGGTGTCCGAGGTTGCATGATGGTACATCCTTAGAATGGGATCTCTTATATTGTAGGTCCCATTCAATTGGTTGATCACTAGTTGCAAGTCACCTTTCACCAATAATTGACGAATACCACCATGTCTAGCTAGATTCATCAACCCCATAAGGCCTTGTATTCTACCATGTTATTCATAAAAGGAGTGCCTAGATACACTTCCATTTTTAAAACCACTCAATGATAGGGATCTTTGATGACAACTCCAGCACTTGCATGCTTAGTAGGTCCTCGAGAAGCTTCATCAAAATATAATGTATAAACCACAACTTCATTTATATAACCTACCATGATAGTCAACCTATTCATAATTATGATAATCAAAGTCTAACCAAGAGAGGGGGTATAAGATAGATACAATCCCCCCATCTTCAATGAACTCAATAGGGACAGTAGTAAAAACCCTATGACAGTGGTGGCCATAAACTCAAATATTCCATGTGAAATATCTGTCTTCCCACTCAATAATGCGATAACCCTTACTCCACCAAATCACTCGCCTTGGTGGTAATGCTATAAATATGGATGCTTAAGATAAGAAATGACTTTTTCCATCCAATAGTTTTAGTATCCTCTAAAACTTTAAGCTGGATCTTGAAGGACCTCTAAAGTCACCAATTTTGATGTTAGCCCCTATACATAATATAGATTTAGTTTATTGAAATTTAAGTTAGTTTTAAACTCTACCCTTTGAAGTCCACTAAAAGAGCTATAGAGTCATTATTCCCTATCAAACAATCTTATAAGGACCATCCCATTTGGTTTCCAACTTGTCTGAGAATAGCTCACAATGGGCATCATAATATAGGACCAATTGACCCTTAGCAAATTTATACTTCTTAGCTTGAAGGTCATGAAGCATTTTCATTCACTTTTTTCCTACTTCTTGATGTAACAAGGCTTGTAATCTAATCTCATCAAGATGTGCAAGGGAAATAAATATTTCTTGCAATGCTTCCTCTTCACTCAAAGAATGGTTTAGATAAAACCTTACAATAGGTAATCAATCTCCAAAGGTAAAACACACTCTTCCCTATATATTAATTTAAAAGGGGTATGGCTTGTAGCTCTTTTGAATATCATATTATAAGCCCAAACAACCACATACAACTTCTTATTCGATCATGACAAAAAACTAATATAAAAGTCCCAGGGGATAGATTAGGTGGCACAACTAATGTGCCATAACTAAAAATGGAATGCATGTGTGTAGTCTAGCTATAGAGAGTCACTAGCATATCCTCCATGTTGCTCACATAACGTACTAGTAAGTAAAGTCCTACCAAAGGCATGTAGTGGATGCCACCTCATGCGGAGCTTGATATCTCCACAAAGAAGCCCCTTTTCCTATAGCATATGCTCCCAGTGTTAGTATACACTCCTGAATGTTACAATTTATTATACTTTAACTTTGTTAAAGTATGATTATTGAATTTAAGCTTTTTTTGTTGAGATGTCAAGCTCAACACGAGCTAATAGTTATGTATGTGGATGACTGTTTCCACTTATCATTAACGTGGATGGTACCTACATTAAGATATCATTCTAGTGATACTTTACAATAGTTAGTCCACCTACCTGAGTTACGGGATATCTATCTATTTATCTTTGTACTTAGCATGTTTACACTATGGAATGTTTGTATAATGTGTATGTTTTACTCCCTCTTATTTGTAACAGAATCATATAGTAAAGAAAAAAAAAGACTAGGTTTCATCTTTCTATCTTATGTGGATTCTCTTTGTGTGTTTTGTGTCCTTCAAGAGCTCAAGATCCCTTTCCCTCCCCCAAAGTTTTCATGGTGTCAGAGTGGCATTCAAGTATGGAACTATGAACCGCAAGCACAATAATCTATAAGGAAACCCTAGTATGGAGTACACCTATGGAGATCATTCTCATACGACCTTTGATTGATGAGCTATATTTGCAAGCTTACACTGTGAGAGAGTAGTATAGTTCTTTGGTCTATGCACTTTGATTAGTTTTGCATTTTGATTATTCTTTTACCTTTGTTGAAAAGCTAGAGGTTGTTCATGTGCAAATCTATTAAAGTACACAAACCCTCCAAACCTTGTCATTTCACAAATAGGTTGTAGGTATTAGGTATGGCAAATAGTATTTGTATAGTTTTATACATTACAAGTGTTTCTCATGGCATGCTTATGTATTGAGTGTAGTACGGGTGGAAATTTATTTGAATTATCAAGTGGTTGATAAAATCATATTTGTGGATTCTACTGCACAATGTCTAAGGGATTTAATCAGATTGTCAATGAAAGACAAGCAAAACTTCCATGCTTAGAAGTTTAGATTGGCCAATTTCCTTATAGATAAAGGTTATTGGTTCTACATCAAAGGATATAACACTAAGGCTCTAGAGTTACCAAAGGAAAATGCAACACCTAAGGAGACCAAGGCATTTAAGGAATGGAACCAGAGTGCTTGGAAAGATATGTACTAACTTTCCATCGGTCTTTCAAACAATATGATTGGGCATATATATACATGTTGCAAATAGTCTTGCAGAAGCATAGAATAACATGGTCAAATTAGTCAATATAAATACCAAAGCTTGATGATCATGATATAGTGGTTGTATGTTTGGATGGATTGGGTGAGGAGTAGTATCAAACCTCCATAAACACAAGAGATACCATTTCTATTCTTGCAGATCTAATATCAAAATTGATATTAGAAGAGAAAAATTTGGATCTTGCTTCATCTTCATCACGGAGCAAGAACACTTCAAAATAGGTGCTCTACTTGAATGCAGTAGAGGTAAAGATCATGGTGGTAGAGGCCACGGCTGTGGTCAATATGGAAAAAATCAAGGGCAATCTCAAGACTCATATGAGTAATCCCATAGAGGTGGTAGAGGCTAGTCTCAAGGTAGGGGAAGCCATAGAGGACATGGCAAATAGAGTGCATGTTATGATACTAGAAAATGTTGTAATTGTAGTCAACCATATTTTATATGACTATCTAGAGAGGAGGTGGAAATAATAGGAATGGGAGAAAACATCATAACAAGTATGCATCTACTAGTAATCAGGTTTATAATGAGAAGATGTTTGTTATGCATAACATGATGATGAATGTAGTAAATGCAAATGCATCAACAGAAGTAATGACTGATGATGTATGGCATGTGGATTTAAGTGCCTCTAACCATATGACATCTCATGGATAATGGTTTAGAGAAGTGAAAATTTTGAAGTGCTTGGTTTTATGGAAATAGGTGACAATACAATGCATTCTATTGCTCATGTTGGGAGTGTGGCATTGTCTATGTAGGATGGAAAAGTTAAATATTTGGTTGATGTGCTACATGTGCTTATTATAAAAAAGAACTTAGTTTCTATAAGGCAAATGATTAAGCAAAGATTTCAAGTTCAATCAAAATGACTACTCTGTAGAATATTTCAAAAATGGATGTAACTTGATTGCAAAAGGTAAGCATGTGGAAGGGATGTATAATCTAGATGTAAATGTTCTCAAGCTGAAGGCTACTATGTTTGCACAAGGTGCAATAGTTGTGGCTGATATTGACATTTGGCATAGATCTATTGGCCATATAAATGTGTAATGGTTGAAAAATATGTAGTCACATGAAAATGTGATAGGCTTGCCTAAGTTCAAAGTGGCCGATATGCAAAAAGTGTATAAACTATGCCAATTTAGAAGATAGACAAGGCATGCATTTCCTCATGATAAACATGTGAATAGGTATTTACTTGATGTTATATATTCAAATGTATGGGGTTCTATAAATATCGTATCAATGGTTGGATGTACATTTTATGTATTCTTTATTGATGATAATTCAAGGAAGCTATGTGTGTATTTTAAAAAGGGCAAAAGTGAGGTGTTTTCTCATTTTCAAGATTCTAAAAATTTGATCAAGAAACAAATAGGTGTCTAGATTAAGTGCTTAAGGTTATGGAGGGGAAAAGTATCTCTCCAATGAATTATAGTAATTCTTTGAAACAATATGGAATTCAAAGGCAGTTTACATACATCTATACTCCACAATAGAATGGTGTTGCTGAAAGGAAGAATAAGCACATTGTAGAATTGCACGAGCCTTGATGGAAAAAAAGGATATACCTCATTATTATTGGGATGAAGTATCTCTAGAGCTATGTATATTATGAATAGGAATCTCACTTTTGTAATGCATGATATGACACCAAAGGAAAAGTTTACTAGCAACAGACCATATTTGTCACATGCATGTTCCTAATGAGCTAAGAAATAAGCTGGATCTAAAGGCTGAAAAGTGTGTGTTTGCTAGTAATTTCCTTGAGAAAAAGGGTTGCAAGTGTTATAATCTAATTACATGCAAGCTACAGCCGAGTAGAGACATTATAATTTGATGAGATGAGTAGTTGGTATGCTATTGCAAAATATATTGTTGTAAATGATGGAAAAGAAAAGGTGACTACAAAAAATGTGGGTCCATAGTTACAGACATTGAGTGGGTGAGAAGAGTCCTCTTCTAGTAATACTATTCAGAGACCATGGAGTAACAGGTTGCATGCAATTAGCACTCCTACAAGTACTGAAAATGTATCACATAAGGGAAAGGAAAAGGTGGTTGAGTCACTTGGAGTGCCAAATGTTTCTACAATCTATTCACATATAGATGGTGAGTCTGATGGTTTAAACCAAAGTGTGGATGAGGAGTTGGGTATTTCTGTTGTCCATACACTAGGTGTAAGGAAAACCAAGGCTAATGTAAAGGGATCACAAAGTGCTCCACAAAGTTGTAATGTGCCCTGTCGAGGCATGTTTTTAGCGGTCCATCGAGATACAAATCTAAATGGCGATGTTCATCACTCCCATGGAATGTTACGGGGTTTGTCGCTTAGGGTTTCTCGAGTCTGCCTTGCAATGGAATGTTCATCCACTAGGATCATCCTGAATTTGGGTTCCTAATGGCCAAGGTCTCCTGATAGCATTCTAGCAACAGGTCCTAGACATCCTACTTTACGCAGAGATACCCAAGCCGAAGCTGACCCATGCCACACTTGGTTCAAAGAGAATGGGAAATGAGAGGGATGTGTCACTCAACCTCTCTACCAGTAGGGCATAGTCCCATTCAAGTCACCCTAAAATGGCATGAATCGGGGTTCTATCCTAACAATTTCTCAGGGCCAAACATCCGTAAAACCTTGTGAGAAGCCTCCCAATTTTCTAAGACCACCCTACCATAGGACCAACCCATCAAGGGTTCCACCCATCCGCTTCCCTCAATAGGCATTCTTTAGTTATCTAAGTAGGTCCTATCACACTTATGTGTGACATTTAAAATCAGCTTCCTTAATTAAGCCTTTTAGGGAATAGGGTTCATTTGCATAACTTATGGCATTGACACAAAAACACTTCAGACACGTTCCTTGGAAGTAAACTTTATATTAGCATTTTAACTTAGATACAAGCCTTATCCAAAAAGGACAATTCCCGCAATCTGTGAGGATGCGTCTTATTTTCTCCAAGGTTTTGCCCTTGCACTAGTTATAGGGCCTTGAGAATCCATCTCTCAAGTCACATAGATCATTTGAATAGGACCCGAAGGTAGGAAATTTACAACCATAGTCCCCCCTTGGCATCCAAGCGTCCTCCTACGTTCAAACTAATCCATGGAGAGACCTCTCATGGCGGGTTCGGTCCATATTTTGTCCATATTCCCATCACAATTATTTAGAACCCCCTTGGTTAGGGTTGGCGGCCAGCTGGGGGTGGTTTGGCGCATCCTTCATGAATTTAACATGATTCATTATTCAAATTTTTTTTGTGAGATTGGGTCATACAATCCTTTGAACACAGATGGTGCATCCTCTTTAGGTTTTTGTTGCATTGGTGTCAACTACCACTGATCTTCTGAGGAGCAGGAAATACCCTTGTTCTGACCCTCATTCTTATGCCATAGGAGTGAGTAATTTTTCCATTGGGTTTATATCCAACAGTTCTCGGGTGGTATTTTCCCTAATTTGCCAACCTTTTAATCGGGGTTCTTGTCTTGAGATCACATATCTTAGATGATTTAGTCTAGGATTTCAATTGGTCATTTGGTAACCATTTCCCTCAAAACTTTATCGGGGTTTCTAAGTTTACCCTAGGGTTTCACTCCCTCAAGATTTCATAACAGAAACTCTTGTTCATTCCTCTCGCAAGCCAAGAGTAAACTAAGCCCTTTCCAATCCTTGAATAATTGCAGGCATCGAATGTCACATGGCAATTGGTCATTCTTTCTTGCAAATATGATATTCAAGTTTTCTTGAATTGACATTGAGTTGCATCATAGTTTAAAATGATACCTCTAAGGGAATTTTGGACTTATCACAGCTAGTTGCTAGGATAGAGACATGTGAGTATGTTTACTTGATTCCATGTCAACCCATGATCATAACAATAGTTTGGCTTATTTACAATTAACCCTAAATAGGTCAAATTAAATCCTAGCCTTACTTAACCTATAGAGTTTTACGTACCAAACTGCCTCTTGCAATTTAAGTTTAATAACTTACATGCGCATCTTAAATCTATCTTTTTAAGATGAATCTCTATCATGTAGTGCAACTCAAACTATCCACAATGCCATGCAAATCTAGATGCAAGTCTTTCCTGAGTTGATGGTACAATGCGGAGCTTTGATTCTTGAAAATTCATTTCAATGACTTTATGCAAATTGTAATTTGTGACTTATGTTTTTCTTAAGTGCAAGGTACATGAATTCATCATGCCTAATGTAAGTGCAAGCTAATTCTCTTTAAAGGATTATAGAATGCAATCGTCTTACACGGTCTCATATATTTATGTATATTGGTAGTCTAAGATACATTCAAAAAATTTGTGCCTAATAATGCTTAATCAACTCGTGCCCTATCATGACCATCATGAACTTGATTCGTATGCATCTACCTTTCTGGTTTTACAAATCACATGATGCAGAAGTATGACTAGTTTTTACAATAACTACGCTTTACCATTCCACTCATAGGACAAGACACCGTAGTGGTACCTGGTTTTGTAGCGACAGATTGGCATTTATACCCGATAACCCATTCGTGTTAGCGGTGATGCCTTTACCTAATCCTCCTTCTGTGGTTGCGACCTTCCCAATTACTTGGGAGAGTTTGTATTTCGGGGCCATTTCGGGGCTTGGAATGCAGTCTTCCCTTCCATGACGTACTCCTTTGTGTTGGAATTTCCCACACTTTGTTTGGATCCCAACAGCCTTTTGCCAAATAGAGGGGTTGTTGATGGGAAAACCACGGGAATAGCAAGGGAGGGAGGGTACTTGTGATCTTTTTTCAAGGGAGGGAGGGAAGGAATTTCCTTGAGCCTTCTTCTCTCTCTCTCTCTCTCTCTCTCTCTTCCACTTGTTCCGAGACTCTCCCTCTCCTTTTCACACACACACACACACACTCTCTCTCTCTCTCTCTCTCTCTCTCTCTCTCTCTCTCTCTCTCTCTCTCTCTCTCTCTATGTTTGACAGTGGGGGGAAAAGAAGTATGACTACTTTCTACAATAAATACGCTTTGTCATTCCTCTCGTAGGAAAAGAAACAGTAGCGATACCTAGTTTTGTAGCGACAAATTGGCATTTATACCCAATAACCCATTCATGTTAGCGGTGATATCTTTACCCAATCCTCCTTCCGTGGTTGCAACCTTCCCAATTACTTGGGAGAGTTTGCATTTTGGGGCCATTTTGAGGCTTGGAATGTGGCATTCTCTTCTCACAATGCACTCCTTTGTGCTGGGATTTCCCATGCTTTGGTTGGATTCGAGTAGCCTTTTTGCCAAATAGAGGGGTGGTTGATGGAAAAACTATGGGAATAGCAAGGGAGGGAGGGTACTTGGGATCTTTTTTCAAGAGAGGGAGGGAAGGAATTTCCTTGAGCCTTCCTCTCTCTCTCTCTCTCTCTCTCTCTCTCTCTCTCTCTCTCTCTCTCTCTCTCTCTCTCTCTCTCTCTCTCTCTCTCTCTCTCTCTCTCTCTCTCTCTCTCTCTCTCTCTCTCTCTCTCTCTCTCTCTCTCTCTCTCTCTCCTCCACCTACATCTAGGTGGCCAGATGAGCTCGTCACCATGCAAGCTACTCCTAAGGGGGAAGAAGGATAGTTGGGGGGGGGGGGGGGGGGGGGGTTTGGAGGGGGCACATGTATGCCCCTCCTCCCCATCAGCATTAATGTCATCATCCTCATCTTCCTGGATGTCTTTGGGATCCTTGTCCCTCGCTACTATCCCCTCAAACTCCTCGGGAGGGGGGGAGGGCGCGGGTATAGAGGTACTCTACTCCACCTACATCTGGGTGGCCAGATGAGCTCGTCACCATGCAAGCTACTCCTAAGGGGGAAGAAGGATAGTTGGGAGGGGTTAGAGGGGGCACACGTATGCCCCTCCTCCCCATCAGCGTTAATGTCATCATGCTCATCTTCCTGGATGTCTTCATGATCGTTGTCCCTCGCTACTATCCCCTCAAACTCTCCGTTGTCTCACACTTACTCAGTGTCTATGATCACTATAGCTCCCCCTCCCTCCACCAGCTTGGTGGCACGGACAAAGGGAGGGGGGCATTAAATTTTTTTTCTTTTAATTATAAGGGAGGTCTCATGGGGACACTAGGAGATATTACATCCTTTCTCTCTTAAGGAATTGAGATGTCCTCATCTCGAAAGGAATTGGGGGTATTTTTGTCTAAGAGTACTCTCGTCAATCCATGTGGCATCTTCTTCTAGATAGTCCTTCCACTGGATGAGGTACTCTCTGAGGGTTCTACTCCTCAATCTCTTTTCCCAAATGTCTAAGATTCTATCTGGTCAGAGCTCAAGGACTCCTTGGCTTGGCATTCCAACTTGTTGACCATTGAGTACATGGCTAGGATTGGATACATATTTTTTTAGTAGGCTAACATGAAATACATTGTGAACCTTTATGTTCTCGCGAAGTTGGAGTTTGCTGGCATTGGGCTCTAGGCACTTGAGCATCCTGTAGGGCCCGCAATACCTTGGACTCAATTTCTTAAATTCTCCCAATGATAAGGAACAATGGGAGAATTTAAGAAATGAAAATTACATCTCCCTCTTTGAAGAGCCGCTCTTGTCTATTTAGATATGCATAGGCTTTCTGCCTATCCTTGGCAGCTCTAATGTCTTATCTAATGGCCTTGACCTGCTCATCCATTTCCTCAAGCATTTTCTTGGAAGCTTCTACCCTTAAGGTAGGATATGAAAAATTCAATGGAGTACGGAAATCATGCCCATCCAATGCTTGAAAAGGTGTCATTTGAATGCTTTGTTGGTAGGAATCATTATAGGAAAACTCTACCAATGGTAGATATTGGATCCATTTCATGGGTTCATGACAACAATATGCTCTAACAATATCTTCAATGACTTGGTTGACTATGTCTATTTGGCCATCAGTTTGAGGGTGATAGGCTGTACTGAAATAGAGTTGAGTCCCTATGGCCTCAAAGGTCCCCCTCCAGAAGTGAGATGTGAAGAGAGAGTCATGGTCACTAACGATCCTTCAAGGCAACGCATGGAATTGAAATATCTTGATGAATAATCTAGCAATGTCTGAAGCTTTAGATTTTGTCTTTACTAGAATGAGATGTGCACCCTTGGTGAGGATGTCTACTATAACCATATTTGAATTGTATCCTCCTTGAACTGAAGGTAACCCAACAACAAAGTCCATGCTATTAAATTCGCACTTCATCTAGGGAATGTCGAGAGGTTTTAGTTTCCCAAGCATCTTGACATGCTCTACTTTAATGCATTGGCAAGACAAACATTCCATGACATATTTGAGTACATCTCCCTTGAGCATTTCCCAATGGTAGCTCTTCCTGACCATGTTAAGAGTTTTGACATATTCAGGATGTCCTGAAAAGGGGGAGTCATGTGCTTCCCAAAGTATTATTTGTTTGAGTTTCTTGCTTGAGGGTATGCATAATCTTGTCCTAATATAGAGAAGTCCCCCATTGATAGAGAATTCTTGATACTTGACCTTAAGTCTAGGGTTTTGGTCCTTTTCCAAAATCTCCTTTATCATCTTTAGATATTCTGGGTCATGGCTAGCTTCCTCCTTAGCTAGTTCAAGGATAGGGTTACTAGACATTGACACCATAGGTGCTAATGATTCTGCCATTGAAGGCTCCTCCATAATAAGAGAGTTGAGAAATGCCTTGTGACTTAAGGCATCATCAACCACATTTCCTTTGTCAGGTTGATACTTGATTTCTAAGTCATATTCCTGCAGAACTTCAATCCAACGACGTTGCCTCATATTGAGGTCAGGGTCTGGCATTCATCTTCTAAGTTCTGTATGAAAGTGGCATGTACCTTCCTTGCACTACTTCCTTTAGCTTATCCCAAGTTACTATGCTTTCAGTGATTGCCTAGTCTTCTCGCCATTGCTTCCACCAGAGCCTAGCTTCGCCAATGAGCTTGAGCTTGGCAATCATAGCCTGGTTTAAAGTGTTGTTCCTGCTACAATGAAGTAATCCTCCATAGATTCAATCCATATTTCGGCATCGACTTCAATAGTCTTCCCTTTTCCATCAAATTTTGATGGTTTAATTTATTTGAGAAGAAACTTCTTCTCTTGTGCCTCCTTCGGGCTTAGTGTGGAAACAAGATTCTGATTTTGCATTTGGGGTTGTGTCTACTTTCAATTTAAACTTTCGCATTAGGATTGCATTAGCACATCTCTACACAACCTATATCAATGCACAAATTATTTTTCATCACTATGGTGCAACAAATCAAATAATCATAGATTTCTTATTTCTCCATAAGGAATCGTAAGTCTCAAGTATAATTATTCAGGAATAGATAGAGATTGATTGGAATGATTTTCTTTCCAAGAGATACATTAATGCCAGGTTAATAATTCCTTATTGGACTTAGCTACAGGGACTGTATAGTAATATGGATTTGGGGAATGGATTCTCAAGAAGCGATAAGTCATGGGAAGTTTAGAAAATCCCCATTTTTGATAGGCATGACATTCGTTTCGCCCCATTAACACAATATTAGTGAGTTTGGGAATCTCCCAATTTCAATTTATTGAATACTAAAAAGGTAGCACCCGGATAACATGCCCATAAGTTTTCGAAAACCATATGATGTGACCTACCATTGGAAAGCGCTTGAAAAATGGAATCTATTGAGCTATAGAGCGATCAATTTGGAGTTATAGTGTTCATGTTACGACAAATCCAAATATTTGACCACGTGTCCCAAGCTTATGGGAAATTTCCATAATCTCCAATATGATGTTCATTACTTTAATTATGTCTGCTAGCAAGACTTTGACCACCTCCTCATAGATGTAGCAACTCTGCTCTACTTGTCGACATCCGATGTGTAGGATCAAGTTCACACGTGCCTCATGGAAGATGAATAACTTGATAATCTTCAAGTCCACCAACCATTTTAGCCTCTTTAGTTTGTTTTGAAGATAGGCGAGTCGGTTGGTATCTATGTAGCAGTAACCCGCGCTCCAAGTCCAATGCCTTTCTGCATACATCGATGAAGGGTTGTAGAGTCTATCCAAGATCCCCATCATGTCGGATCAACTACGATAACTTGAAGAGTTCATAGACATCCTGAACATAATATGAAATACGAGGATCCTGCTCCATGCCTCGTAGGTTTGGAAGCGACAACAATTCCCAAGTGAGTAAAAGAAAAAAAATCCTAGTGAAAACATCACTTCACTCTTCTTGATTTATTCCTACCTTGATTGTTTTATTCATTGGTTGGCTTTGATACTATAATATTCTCGCCATAACACTTCATAAAATGAATTCGGGCTTGAAATGTTTTAAAAATTACTCTTTGAGTTATCACATAAGTGACTGCATGTAATATCAAATCTTGCATTGTATCAATTCTGCAATCTGACACGACAAGACACCTTAATGAACCCAGCCAACAAAAAAGCAAATACACCTCGTAAATAATATTACGATGGCTTGATCGTAATATTTCCCACATTATATTTGATTTAGCATTCCTGATTCCATTTAATGCATCAAAGATCGCATTGATTTTGCAATGGCAAGACAAATCACAAAAGCCTTAATTAGTAGACAAAGAATGCGTAAGAACGAGCATGATATTGAGTAAGTTAAGTATCAAAGAGTATGGCATGACATTATAAACTAGATAAGTCATGAGGTAACTTGGCCAAAAACTACCAGATGAAGTCGTTTTGAAGGAAAAAATACGTTTTTGAAAAAACAGGCACAAAATCATGACTTTTGTATACCTAGAGGGAGAGAAAGCATTTTAAAATCATCCCATGCCACCATCCAATAGGTAGGCAATCAAAAAGCATTTTTTATCGAGCTTACTTAGCTCTTGACAAGTAGCCAAACGAATGAGTGACTGCATGCTTCCCCCTCATGGCTATAAATACAACCTCTCTCCTTCCACAAAGAACGTAAAAGGAAGACCTCTTGATGATGGAAATTTTTCTCTACATCTCTTTTCCATTCTAGCTTGAGCCTTGAAGAAGGAAAATACCCCTCTTCTACCTCATTTCCATTTTCTCTACCCCATGATATGCCTTTCTTCCATATAGCCATATTACTAAGCAAAATGCTGGCAAAATTTTTCTAGACAACCTCGACTCTCCCTGAGCTACCACGTTAATTTTGCCTGACATCCGTGGCTCCACAAGGTCGCAAAAATTCAAGAAGCCCATTTGAAGCAAAAGAAGCAAGAAACGTGATCAATGCAGAAAATGACGCAGTAGAAATTGGCACGACCCCCATTACTACAAACCTGATAGAGGTAATATCTCGTTGGTTTAGAAAAAAATAATGTTTTATAAGCTTATCGCTATATTTGGCTTTAAATGATTATAAACGCATTTTAAAGAAGATGCATATGAACTGCCGCTTAGGAAAATAGCCTAAGTAATATAATAATAAACTATTCACTAAAAAAAAACTTTCACTTGAAAATGGATTATATGCCTATCATGAAGAAAATATCATAATTATGGTTTATTTCATGATATTTATTGTTATTTCGTTAATGAAGTGTGTGATTATAATAACTAAAAAAAGGTAGACGGTGTTAGAAAATTGAATATTTTATAAATTTTCCCTGAAAGTGACTATCTCTATTTCATTTTGCTAATGATAAGCAGATGCATATAAGTCTTATAATAATTTGTAGAAAATCATTTAGATAATATCATGAAATAATCAATACATTAAATCAACAAAAAATTGTATAGGAAAATATATACTAGATGTGCATAAATTAGGTGCGTAGTAATATAATTCAATGTCTGAAAGATGAAAGAAAAGTTACACTTATGATTTTTTCATTGCTTAGAATAAAGCTTTCACAAAAACAATTAGCATTGCATTTATGATATAGCTAAATGAAAATTGATATTCCTAGATAATGTTGAAAGTTTGACAAATGGTCAAATACCATCGATTAAACCATAGAATACGAGCATAATAAAATAAAAAATATTTTCTTACTGAAAACACACACAATGTTAATATTAATTGTTATATTAGCGAGAGCATCAATATCATGAGTCGACCCACATATGAATCAACGAGAAAACCTTACCTACAATGTCGAGAATGTTGAAGCAAAAACAACTATGAAATACTCAACAATCTTGAAACTATCAGTATCAGGAAATTAAATAAATATCAAAAGTCTGTAAGACTTATTGGACATTGATAAGAATTTGTTGATACAAATTCTAATGTCTAAACAGACTTGGAAAAGCATTTGAAATCCTGCTAAGTGTGGGTTAGGGCAAGGCAGCGTGTGAATTGTTTACCATAGGGCAAAAATACCAAGTTTTCATAAGGATAAAATAAACTTCAAATTCGTGAAATAACTTGCAAATCCGGAAAAAAGAGTTGCAAGTAGGAAGCAAAACCCTAAGAATAAGGTGGGACCTTAAAAGAGAAACCCTAGAATTGGGTGGGGCTGCTTTCTTTGCTAAAAACACTTGTTGTCATTTCTTTTTTTATTTGTGCATGTATTGATGGTTGCACAAGAATGATTAATTGTGCTTGTAGCAATTAGATCTGATTGTAAATATATAGTCAGGATAATAAGAGGAAAGATCGTGCTATGCCTCCCCCATGGCTAGATGTGGAACCCTACTCTAAGGGGGATTTTTTTGTACTGCCACAAGGAGCTTTGGACCGACCCCGATGGCGAGAGGTCATTTGGTGAGGAATCCATTAGGCAGGAGGAGGCGGGAGTGCGAGCCAAGGGGCTCTCACCGTAAATCTCTCGATCGCTCCTAGGAACTGCCTAACCCTCAAGCGAATCAGGATGGGATCCTGGAGTCCCTGGTACTAGTGAAGGGATGGAAATCTTGGAGGGTTTACTTTCTTCTGCACAGAGAGAAGGGATTTTCTGATGAATGGATGTTTTATCTTCTGCATAGGCAGAAGGGAAAAAGCATTGTAAATAATTTTTGCAAAATAATTAAAAAATATATTTTTCCAAAAGATTATTTTTATCTGTCTTTATGTTGTGTCATAAAATTACACAAAGGAACCTATGATAATGGGTTAATTAACAAAGCTTCTTTTATATGTCATAACTTAATGTGTAGGTAATTAGTAAACTAAAGAAAACCGTTTGTGGAAAGTGAGTGGGCGAGATCCTTGATAGATCCATCCTACGGATGGGTGGTCCCGGTAAGCTGGGAGCTTCTTTCAAGAGATTTAATGAAACATTAATTAGAAGAAATTAGGTAGAGGTGAGCATTGACTTACCTAGGGTCGGGTCTTAAAACCTTGATCAATAATTATCTTAGGGGAAAGGTGCAACGGCTATGCTAGAACTCCGTTAAGGTTCCTTGAATCCTAACTAGTTGCTGGAAGAAAGCGTTGCACTCCATGAACCAAGGGTAACTACGATCGCTCCAATTGGACAAGAAGCCCTTGTGGGACACCTCTGATGGAGCTAGCTGATGCATCAAGATCTCAATTGTCAAATTAGAACCGCGAGCTTGCAAGTTGATCCTCGTAGGGACGACCGATACCTTTCATTAGAGGGTGGACTCTAGGAAACCTAGACGATAGACCTTGTGCATTCTCGCGAGTGTGCCAGGTGAAGCCATCTAGGATAGTTTCCTGATGGACCACTAAAACATGCTACTAGGGAACTGTTAGGTAAGCACGTGGCATGTGGTATCAGAACCTAATTGAAATTAAAAATATCTATGGTTTTTAAGACTAATTGTTCTAAGTAATAATCAGTGTGTTGATTGTTAAGGGATAAACTTTGGCAAAATAATGAAGCTTGGAACCATTTCCTTGTTTTTCAAGCAATATACACATCTATGCTGAACTCCACGGATGACAAGTGGAGAAGAGAAATGATGAGGATACTCAATCGCCTATATGATCCATCCCTCGTGAATCGCAAAAGAAGATGATTCTGGGATGAGTGTTATTGTTACATTAAGGCCGATCGATTCTTCGACATGCAGACTAATCTAAAACACCTTGAATGGATGGAAAATTTAAAAGTAGTTGAGGCATTTATCTTTTGTCTATCCAAAAGGAATCCACTTATGATTACCAATGGTCAATAGATACGTTTAGACCGTTATGTCTATGATAAAGTATTGAATGTAATCCCAACCGAATGGATTATAATCCAAGGACGTCGCAAGTATTGAGATTATCGTATCCATGGTTTTTTAGATCTGCCATTTCCACAATATAGGTTTCTGGACATAGACAGCAATTGGCCTACTTTCTTCTACATGAATGTAAGTGATATCCATCCCTGAAAAAGAAAGATATAATGATATCCTATTTTGGAAATTGTACAAAGCATCTAACCTATCCTATCGATACTGATGTATGTCTACTTGTAAACATCTGCCATTTGTAAATATTCCTTACTTGTAAAAAAATCATAACATATGGCTACTGATTATAAAAGATAACAGCGACTAGATTTTGTAAAAATATTAAGCTCTTTGGCCCATCATTGTTTTACAAAACTAGTAAGATATGTTAACATAGAAACGAAGCTGAAAAGTTTAAAGCACTAAACTAATTTGTGAAACTTATCTAACCCAGGGTAATACAACTATCGTTAGTCTGACTAAAATTCAGGAGAAGAAGTATCTCCTTAAGCAAGTTAAGCCACCGGAATTCGATGGCAAGGGCAAAGACGTTGAAGCCGAGGCAGAGATTTGGATTGAGACCATGGAGGACTACTTTACTATGCAAGAACTAGCCTTTCTAATCAGGATATGATCGCCAAGTTGAAATTGACCGGCGAGGCACGCCTGTGGTGGAAACACTGCTATAAAGACGAGGGACTTGCTGAGATAGCTATCACCTAGGAAAAGTTGAAAGAAGCTGTGCATGGTCGATATTTGCCACCAGCTTATCGCACGCTAAAAATGAATGAGTTATTTAACTTAAGACAACTGGGAATGAGCCTGGAGGCATATTACTCAAAATTTATCTCACTGCTTAAATATGTGCCTTCCATGACTATTGCTCAGAAGGTGTCTAAGTTTTGTCACGGATTGAATGCTCCTCTGAACACACGCCTTGAATCTATGCACCCAATTGATCTGCAAGATGCTTTGATTTGCACAACACCTCTTATTCACGAGATTCAATCAAAGCAAAGGAATAATATCTGGAATCAAAACAAAGGGACTTCACCGGGCTATATTAAGCAAGCCCAAGGTCAACGTCCACTTGGTCAAGGAAAGAGGGCCAAAACAAATGTAGTCGCGAACTTCATACCTACAGGAAGTAATTCAGGAGTACCTAGGTATTTCCACTGTAATGAGCCAGGTCACTTTAAAAGACAGTGCCCAAATCTTGGCCAAATTCCTCGCCAGGATAATACAAAGGTCAGAACCAAGCTTTAATTGTAAAAGGAAAAGCATTTGCTATAATTCTTAAAGATCTTAAAGAAGAGGGAAACCCAACTATGGAAGCCAATATGGAGAGAGGATCAATTCACGACTCCACCCTCCATAAGAAAGACCCAAATTGCCAATTTTCAATGATTCAAACACCAGCAGAATATGAGGGTAAGCCCTTTAAAATTGTGATTGACTGTGGAAGCACACTCTTGTTGAGATATCGAGCTCCACTCGTGATATGCCAGGGTGACCATTGTGCATTTATGTCACCAACTTGTCAGTTGCAAATGCGGTTGGTACACTGCCCATGAATAATAGCTAGATGACAGCTATCCTTATCTACTCTAGTTCGTGGCTCAGTTAGTATGCCACCTTAGTTATTTGAGTTTGGTTTGAGACCCATATATAGGGTTCTTCTATTTCTTTGTAAGAGTGTTCTTTTGGCTTACACAACTAAGAAGAGGAAAATTGTTTTCAGCCTCCACCTCTGTGTGTATTCCCCCATTGTGCAAGCAAGAAAGCTACAAGTGAGACTCCTTCCTTCTCTCCCACAATCTTGGCATGGTATCAGAGCCTTGTTCGTGGTAAGGAGCTCAAGAAAGCAAGGCAAGCTCACGATGCTCTGGTAAGAGGAGCAGTGTTGCTTTCATTTTCTGTTTTGGGAGCAGATCTCTGCAGGTAGCTCAGCCGGAAAGTGCAGGAGTGCATTGTCTTAGATTGAGACGCCCTTCACGGTGAAGCAAGAGGGAAGTATATGCTGCGGGAGAGGGCTTTAGGCCTTGGCGACCTTGTTTTTTTTATTTGAGGCCATTTCGGGGCCTGTTTTGGAGGCGGAAGTTTTCTGCACGCACTCAAGAAAAGGCCCAGTTTTATGCTGTGTGACTACTGTTCTACAGGTCGGTGAAAAGTTACCACAGAAATTGTATCGTATGCTTATGTGCAGAGACATTGGGAGTTACAGAATCATCCTTGGTTCCTATTTATGCAAAATCGTCACTAGGAAGTGACTGTGTGGTCAAATACCACTTTCGCCAGTTTTGCAGATTTGCCCTTGTGAGGGTGAAGCTGTGTTTTTTGCAGTGACAGAATTTTTTGCAGTGTTCTGTAATGGCGTCTGATTCTCTTTCATAGATTGTCACTGAAAAGCTTGACAAGAACAACTTCCAAGCATGGAAGTTTAGAATGACGAATTTCCTTATGGGAAAAGGATATTGGGAATTTGTTGCAGGAAATGAAGAAGAACCAATTCTTCCTGATGTTCCCAATCAACAGCAAATGCAGGCATTTAAAGCATGGCATGAGAGAGCCAGGAAAGTTATGTATTGGCTGTCTATCAGCATTTCAGATTCTATGATTGTGCATATTCAGGATGCAAGTACGCCAAAGGAGGCATGGGATACTTTGTCAAAAATGTATAGCACAAATACGCAAGCCAGGAAAATGCAGCTCAAGCAAGAGTTGTATAATGTGCAAAGAGAAAATATGAGCATCAATGACTACCACATGAAGGTGAAGAAGATTGCAGATGCACTTGCTTCCATTGGGTCGCCAATGGAAGATGATGATTTAGTTTCCGTGACCTTGAATGGTCTAGGAAAGGATTATGCACAGTTTTGGACATCCATTTCAGTTCGTGAAAGATTTCATGATTTTGAGGAGTTGATTGCTCTTCTAATTTCTGAGGAGCAGAGAAATGGTGGTGCATCTTCTTCAGGAGGAACTTCAAAAGAAGCTGTCTTCTACTCAAATGCTGGAAGAGGTAGAGGCAGAGGTAGAGGAGGCCGATTTGGAGGCCGTGGTAGAAATCAGAATATGTAGCAAACTCAAGAAAACCAGTCCTATGGAGGAGGACGTGGTAACTCTAGAGGCAGGGGGAGCCAAAGAGGTTGTGGTGGATGGCAAAGAGGCCAAAATGCAAACAGCACTGTTGAATGCTACTACTGTGGTAAAATGGGTCATATGGCTAAAGACTGCTATAAAAAGCAGAATGACATCATGAATGGAAAATTTCAACAAGGGAATTATGCATCTTCTAGTAGACAGGGTGATGATAGAAATGAGCACTTGTTTATGGTGCAGCACATGAACAATTCTGTGACAAGTGCAGAAGAAAGCAACGATGTATGGTATGTTGACTCAGGTGCATCAAACCACATGACAGGTCATGCAGAATGGATGGAGGATGCAAGGAAAATGGAAAAACTAGGATTTGTGGAGACTGGTGATGATACTGCACATCCTATTGTGCAGATTGGAAAAATTCCCTTGTCTATGCAGGATGGGAAAAAGAAATACCTGTCGGATGTATTTCATGTTCCGAATATCACCAAGAATCTGGTTTCTGTTGGTCAAATGGTTGAGCAGGGCTTGCAGGTCAGATTTAATCCTCATGGATGCTTTGTTGAGGATATGAAAAATAAAGGTCGCTTGATAGCAAAAGGAAAGAAGAAGGGAAGAATGTTTACGTTGGATGTAGACATGCCTGAATTGAGTGCAACAACGTTTGCTCATGGGACTAGTGTAGTTGCAGATATTGATATCTGGCATAAACGCATTGGTCATGTTAATGTACAGCGACTTAAATCAATGCAGGCCCAAAATATTGTTGTAGGATTGCCCAAATTCAAGGTTGCAGAAATGCATAAGGTATGTGAAGCCTGCCAGTTTGGAAAACAGGCAAGGAAACCATTTCTTAGACATGTTCAAGAGAGTGAGAAGCCATTGGAATTAATCCACTGTGATGTGTGGACTACTAAAGCTGCATCTCTTGGAGGCTGTCATTATTTTGTCACTTTTATTGATGACTATAGCAGAAAAGTTTGGGTGTATTTTATGAAAAAGAAAAGTGAAGTTTTTGGGCATTTCAAAACTCTTAAAGCTATGGTTGAAAAAGAAACAGGCCTGCAGATAAAATGCCTAAGGTCAGATGGAGGGGGAGAGTACCTCTCAAATGAGTTTGCAAGGTTCCTGTAGGAGCATGGCATAAAGCAGCAATATTCATGCAGTCATACCCCACAACAAAATGGAATTGCAGAAAGGAAAAACGGGCATATTGGAGAGGTATCTCGTGCCATGCTCAATGAAAAAGACTTGCCAGATTTTTATTGGGCTGAAGCAGTTGCTACAGCAGTCTACATAATGAACAGGACTCCCACTGCAGCAATACATGGAATGACTCCAGAGGAGAGGTATACTGGTAGGAAACCAGATATTTCTCATTTGAAAATTTTTTGTTGCATTGCCTATGTACATGTGCCAGATGAGTTGAGATCCAAGTTGAATCCAAAAGCTGAGAAGTGCATCTTTATTGGTTACTCTCTGCAGCAAAAAGGGTATAGATGCTATAACCCTTCTACTCGTAAGTTTACAGTGAGCAGAGATGTTGTTTTTGATGAGATGAGTAACTGGTATAAACCAGTAAATGTGATTGATGATGTAGATGCACAAAATGGTAATGCTGCATAGAATTCACAGCAGCAGTCACAAAATATTAGTGGACCTGGAGCGTCCTCTAGCAGTGGTTCACATTCTTCGCCATGGACAAGCAAATTGAGATCAGGAGAATCTTCTCAAAGCAATGCAGATAGTGGTATTCAGGTATCACGAAAAGGAAAAGAGAAGGTAGATCAGCCCATGTTTGATGTGAATGCAGGTCACTCTTATGTGGATGGTGAATCCAGTGGCTCAGAACAGAGCATTGATGATGAGTTGGGTATTCCTTCTATTGTTACACCTGGAGTAAGGAAGACCAGGGATGTTTTGAGAGCACCTGGGAGTAAACCTACGTTGCGCAGGTCTACCAGAGCTAGGTATCCTGTGGATAGGCTGAAATATGATGGATTTACAGCCATTCACTATGCATATATGGTCAAAGTGATACAGGAACCAGAACCCACTTCTTTTGAGCAAGCCATGGGAAAAGAGAAATGGGAGAAAGCCATGGATGAAGAAATGGATGCCTTGGAAGCAAATGTTACATGGGAGTTGGTACCTTTGCCTAAAGGTAAGAATGCAATTGGTTGTAAGTGGGTTTATAAGGTGAAGCACAATGCAGATGGTTCTGTGAATAGATACAAGGCAAGATTAGTAGTCAAAGGGTATGCACAAACATATGGCATTGACTATGAAGAAACATTCAGTCCGGTTGCAAGGATGGCAACCGTAAGAGCAGTCATTGCTATGGCTGCATCAAAGGAATGGTCTTTACATCAGATGGATGTAAAGAATGCCTTCTTGCATGGTGATTTGCAAGAAGAAGTATATATGGAGCAGCCACCAGGTTATGTGCATGCTGTTCATCCTGAGTTTGTTTGCAGGTTGAAGAAAGCCTTGTATGGCTTGAAGCAAGCACCTAGAGCATGGTCTGACAAGATAGGACAGTATCTTGTCACTATTGGCTTTCAGATTTCCAAGGCAGATTTCTCACTTTATGTGAGAAAAACAGAGAAATGTATTATGCTACTTGTCATTTATGTTGATGATTTGATTATGACAGGTGACAGTGATGAAGATATCATTCATGTGAAAATGCTATTGAAGCAGAAGTTTGAGATGAAGGATTTGGGAGAGCTACGTTATTTCTTGGGCATTGAGGTGATTAGATCACCAAGTGGAATACAGCTCTTGCAGAGGCAGTATGGATTGGACATGCTGTCCAAATATGGGATGACAGGTTGTAAGCCTATTTCAGTTCCTTTGGAGTAGAATGTGAAGCTGAGCACAGATGCAGGTGAGCTTCTAGAAGACCCTACTATGTACAGACGCATAGTAGGAAGTTTGATTTATATGACTATTACCAGGCCAGATTTGAGCTATGCTGTTGGATTGGTAAGTCAGTTTATGCAGGCTCCAAGGAAACCACATTTGGATGCGGCTAGACACATACTCAGGTATGTGAAGTCCACATTGTAGTATGGACTATTTTATGAGACTGGGGTTCAGATACAGTTGCATGGATACACTGATGCTGATTGGGCTGGTAGTATTTCTGATAGACGATCTACCAGTGGATATGTGTTCTCTTTTGGGAGTGCTGCAGTCACTTGGAGTAGCAAGAAACAGCCTACAGTTGCCTTGTCGAGCACAGAGGCTGAGTACAGGGGTGCAGCAATGGCTGCATGTGAGGTAGCTTGGTTGCATAAGCTACTTTATGATATGCATCAGTCTACAGATGGGCCAGTTGTCATTTATTGTGACAACATGAGTAGTATACACTTGGCAAATAACCCAGTCTATCATGCTAGAACAAAGCACATTGAGGTGCATTATCACTATGTGCGAGAGAGGGTTTTACTAGGTCTTATTGATCTAGTTTATGTCAGCACAGAGGATCAGGTAGCTGACATATTCACGAAGGCATTGGGCGCAGAGAAGCTGCACAAGTTCAGAGACCTGCTTGGTGTGCAGGAATTGGGATTGAGCTCGAGGGGGAGTATTGAGATATCGAGCTCCACTCGTGATATGCCAAGGTGACCGTTGTGCATTTATGTCATCGACTTGTCAGTTGCAGATGCGGTTGGTACACCGCTCATGAATAATAGCTAGATGACAGCTATCCTTATCTACTCTAGTTCGTGGCTCAGTTAGTATGCCACCTTAGTTATTTGAGTTTGGTTTGAGACCCATATATAGGGTTCTTCTATTTCTTTGTAAGAGTGTTCTTTTGGCTTACACAATTAAGAAGAGGAAAACTGTTTTCAGCCTCCACCTCTGTGTGTATTCCCCCCTTGTGCAAGCAAGAAAGCTACAAGTGAGACTCCTTCCTTCTCTCCCACAATCTTGACAACTCTTTCATGTCATCAAACTGTGCCAAGAAATTAGGTATATACACAATACCTACATCTAGGTTACTTGTGGAACTTGCCAATGGAAAAGAAATCATGTCTACTTAGCAAACTTGCAAAGTGACATTTAGCCTGGGAAGCAATCTCTCTGAAATGGGATTTAGGATCATAAATTTAGGGACCTATGAATGTCTATTGTGTATGGACTGGTTAATCCCCAATGATGCACATATTTAGTGCAAAAAAGGCCGTGTGAATTTTCAAAACCTAAAAGGGGAAACAGTGATGACCCAAGGTGAGGCAAGAAAACCCAAGGTTCAACTAGCCAAATCATCTCGCATAATAAAAGGGTTAAGAAAAGGACTACCAGTGTATCTCATAAAATTAAATAAGGTTGAGTAGAATAAAAAAGACAAGGGAGAGCCATATTGGCTAAAGGAATATGATGACATCTTCCCAAAAGAGCTGACTGAATTACCACCTTGTGATCATGAGATCAGACTTGAACTAGGAGCCACTCCAATTGCTAAGAGTCCATATAAAATGTCTATCCTTGAAGCAATTGAGTTAAAAGAGCAACTCAAGCAGTTACTAGATCAAGGATACATCAGACCCAGTAATTCGCCATGGGGAGCCCCAATACTATTTCAAAAGAAAAAGGACGGAACTCTCCGCCTTTGCATTGATTACCGAGGTCTAAAGCAGGTAATAATCAAGAATAAATGTCCAATCCCAAGAATAGACAAGCTACTTGATAGGTTGCAAGGGGCGAGAATCTTTTCCAAGATTGATCTCCCATTTGGTTACTACCAAATAAGGATCAAGAAAGAATATATTTCCAAAACTCCCTTCAATACCAGATATGGTCATTTTGAATTTCTTGTAATGTTTTTTGGTCTAACTAATGCCCCTGCTACATTTAATAGATTAATGCATGACATTTTTTGACCTTATCTTGATGATTTTGTCCTAGTCTTCTTTGGTGACATCCTAACTTACTCTAAGAGAGACTAAGACCATGAGTTGCAATTGCGCGTTGTGTTGGACACCGTGAGGACGCACAAGCTCTATGCAAAGAAAAAGAAGTGTGCCTTTTTCAAAAGATAGATGGAATACCTCGGATTCATAGTATCTGCTAAAGGAATCTCTGTAGATCCAAGCCAAAGTTAGAGATGTTCAAGAGTGGCAACCTCCAATGACAGTTAAGGAAGTGAGAAGCTTCTTAGAACTGACTAGATGGTATAGAATTTTCATAAAGAATTACTCCCTAATAGCTGCTCCTCTCACTGATTTGCTAAAAAAGTAAACTGCTATTGTGTGGATGCCCATTGAGCAAACCAATTTTGAGCAGCTCAAGAAAAGTTTGGTAACATTGCCCATTTTAAAGCTACCTGGCCTAAGTCAAGAGTTTGAAGTCGTAACAAATGCAAGTTCTCTTGCACTAGGTTGTGTGCTTATGCAGCAAGGTCATCCAATAGTCTATTCCTCAAGGAAATTGAAAATCCATGAGACAAATTATGCCACCCATGATCTCAAGATGTTAGCTGTGATCCATGCTCTCAAATTGTGGTGACACTATCTGCTTGGAAGCAAGTTTACTTTGGTCACTAACCACAAAAGTCTCAAATGGATCTTTACTCAACCAGACCTCAACATGAGGCAGTGTCAGTGGATTGAAGTCTTGCAAGAATTTGATTTTGAAATCAAGTTCAAACCTGGGAAAGAGAATGTGATTACTGATGCATTAAGTCGTAAAGCTTCTTTTTAATGCATTTATCATGGAAGAGCCATCTAAAGGAGAGACTTTAGCTACCATGATATCGATGCCTAGCAATCCAGTCATTGAGCTAGCCAAAGAAGAAGCAGACAAGGATCCTAAGTATCAATCAATCCTTAGAGAAATCCTAGTTAAGGACACCGATCCTAAGCTCAGAGTCAAATACCAAAATTTCACTGTGGATGATGGACTTGTCTATTTCAAAACAAGGCTCTGCATTCCCCTTAGACAAGTGCTGAAAAAGAAGATAATATGGGAAGCCCATGACTCCCCGTTCTCAGGACACCCTGGCTATGCAAAAACTCTTAATGCAATTAGGAAAAGTTGCTACTGGGAAAGACTGAAGCATGATGTACTCAGATATGTTACTGAATGCCTAAGTTTCCAGCGGGTGAAAGCTAAGCATGTCAAAATGCCAGGTAAGCTCCAGCCACTTGACATTCCACAGATGAAATGGGAGTTCATCAGTATGGATTTTGTAGTTGGCTTACCTTCTATTCAAGGAGGGTATAATTCAATCGTGGTGATTGTGGATATGCTGACAAAGGTCACTCATCTTATCCCAGTCAAGACCAACTACAAACCTTTAGATATTGCACAATTGTTTGTGAAAGAAATCTTTAGGCTTCATGGATTGCCTAAATGGATTGTTAGCGACCACGACTCTTTGTTTACGTCACATTTTTTGAAAAGCCTATTTGAAGCAATTGGAACCCAACTTTGCTATAGCAGAGCTTACCATCCCCAAACTGATGGTCAAATAGAGTGACTTAATCATGTCATTGAAAACATACTAAGAGTTCGTGTACTCCCAAAGAAGAGTTCTCTGTTATTGGAAAAGTTCAAAAAGTTGAGTCCAAGGTATTGTGGACCATACAAGGTTCTCAAATGCCTAGGAGCTATACAAACTGCAACTTCTTGATCATGTGAAAGTCCACAATGTATTTCACATTATTCTTCTGAAAACTTATGTGGCAAATCAAGATCATATTCTTCATGACCAACAAATTGTAATGCCTAGTCAAGGAGCCCTTGAACTCCAGCCTGATAAGATCCTAGATGTAAAAGAGAAACCTCTTAGAAACACAACCATTAGAGAGTATCTTATCCAGTGAAAAGACTATCCTAAGGAGGATGCTACTTAGATAGAAGAGATAGCTCTAGAAAAACAGTTTCCCCAGTTCTTTTCGAGATGAGGACATCTCAATTCCTCTAAGGAGGAGAGGATGTAATATTCCCGCCATAACACTTCATAAAACAAATTCACACTTGAAAATTTACTCATTGAGTTATCACATAAGTAACTGCATGTAATATCAAATCTTGCATTGTATCAATTCTGCAATCCGACACGAGAAGACGCCTTAATGAATCCAGCCAACAAAAAAGCAAATACACCTCATAAATAATATTATGACGGCTTGATCATAATATTTCATGCATTATATTTGATTTAGTGTTCCTGATTATATCTAATGCATCAAAGATCACATTGATTTTGCAACGGCAAGACAAATCGCAAAAGCCTCAATCGGTAGACAAAGAATGTGATATTGAGTAAGTTAAGTATCAAAGAGTATGGCATGACTTTATAAACTAGATAAGTCATAAGGTAACTTGGCCAAAAACTACAAGATGAAGTCATTTTGAAGTAAAAAAGACGTTTTTGAAAAAATATGCCAAAAATCATGAATTTTTTACACCTAGAGGGAGAGAAAGCATTTTAAAATCATCCCCATGCCACCATCCAATAGGTAGCCAATCAAAAAACTTTTTTTATCAAGCTTACTTAGCTCTTGACAAGTAGCCAAAAGAATGAGTGACTGCATGCTTCCCCCTCATGGCTATAAATACAACCCCTCTCCTTCACAAAGAACGTAAGAAGGAAGACCTCTTGATGATGGAAATTTTTCTCTACATCTCTTTTCCATTCTAGCTTGAGCCTTGAAGAAGGAAAATACCCCTCTTCTACCTCATTTCCATTTTCTCTACCCAATGTTACGCCTTTCTTCCATACAGCCATATCGCTAAGCTAAGCAAAATGCTAGCAAAATTTCTAGACAACCATCAACTCTCCTTGAGCTACCATGTTAATTTCGCCTGACATCCATGCCTCCACCAGGTCGTGAGAATTCAAGAAGCCCATTTGAAGCAAAAGAAGCAAGAAACACGGTTGATGGACAAAATAATGCGGTAGGAATTGGCAAAACCCCCGTTACTACAAACCTGATAGAGGCAACATCTCGTCGGTTTGGGAAAAAATAATGTTTTATAAGCTTATCGCTATATTTGGCTTTAAATGATTATAAACGCATTTTAAAGAAGATGCATATGAACTGCCACTTAGGAAAATAGCCTAAGTAATATAATAATAAACTATTCAGTGAAAAGAATCTTTCACTTGAAAAAGGATTATATACCTATCATGAAGAAAATATCATAACTATGGTTTATTTCGTGATATTTATTGTTATTTCGTTAATGATGTATGTGATTATAATAACTAAAAAGAGGTAGACGGTGTTAGGGAAGGGAATATTTTATCATTTTTCCCTGAAAGTGACTATCTCTATTTCATTTTGCTAATGATAAGCAAACGCATATGAGTCTTATAATAATTTATAGAAAATCATTTAGATAATATCATGAAATAATCAATGCATTAAATCAACAAAAAATTGTATAGGAAAATATATACTAGACGTGCATAAATTAGGTGTGTAGTAATATAATTTGATGTCTGAAAGATGAAAGAAAAATTACACTTATGATTTTTGCATTGCTTGGAATAAAGTTTTCAAAAAAACAATTAGCATTGCATTTGTGACATAGCTAAATGAAAATTGATATTCCTAGATAATGTTAAAAGTTCAACAAATAGTCAAACATTATTGATTAAACCATAGAATACGAGCAAAATAAAATAAAAATTATTTTATTGCTGAAAACACACACAATGTTAATATTAATGTTTATATTAGCAAGAGCGTCAATATCATGAGTCGACCCACATATGAATCAATGAGAAAACCTTACCTAAAATGTCAAGAATGTTGAAGCAAAAACAAATATGAAATACTCGACAATCTTGAAACTATCAATATCAAGAAATTGAATAAATATTGAAAGACTGTAAGACTTATTGGACATTGATAAGAATTTGTCGATACAAATTCTAATGTCTAAACAGACTTGGAAAATCATTTGAAATCCTACTAAGTGTGGGTTAGGGCAACACATGAATTGCATGTCATAGGTATAAATGCACATATTATCTTTTAGGGTGAAAATACCAAGTTTTCATAAGGATAAAATAGACTTCAAATTTGTGAAATAACTTGCGGATCCGGAAAAAGAGTTGCAAGTAGGAAGTGAAACCCTAAGAATAGGGTGGGACCTTAAAAGAGAGACCCTAGAATTGGGTGGGGCTGCTTCATATGCTAAAAACACTTGCTTACGTTTCTTTTTTTATTTGTGCATGTATTGATGGTTGCACAAGAATGATTAATTGTGCTTGTAGCAATTAGATCTGATTGTAAATATATAATCAGGATAATAAGAGGAAAGATCGCGCTATGCCTCCCCCACGGCTAGGCGCAGAACCCTACTCCAAGGGGGATTGTTTTTTACCACCACGAGGAGCTTTGGACCGGCCCCGATGGTGAGAGGTCATTCGGTGAGGAATCCATTAGGCAAGAGGAGGCGGGAGTGCCAGGGCGCTCTCGCTGTAAATCTCTCGATCGCTCCTAGGAACTGCCTAACCCTCACGTGAATCAAGATAGGATCCTAGAGTCCCTGGTACTAGTGAAGGGACGGAAATCTTGGAGGGTTTACTTTCTTCTGCACAGACATAATGGATTTTTCGATGAATGGAGATTTTATTTTCTGCATAGGCACAAGGGGAAAAGCATTGTAAATAACTTTTGCAAAATAATAAATAAATATGTTTTGCCAAAAGATTATTTTTCTCTGTCTTTGTGTTGTGTTGTAAAATTACGCAAAGGAACCTATGATAATGGATTAATTAACGAAGCTGCTTTTATATGTCATAACTTAATGTGATAGGTAATTAGAAAACTAAAGAAAACCGTTTGTGGAAAGCGAGTGGGCGAGATCTCTGACCATCCATCCTACAGATGGGTGGTCCCGATAAGCTAGGAGCTTCTTTCAAGAGATTGAATGAAACGTTAATTAGGAGAAATTAGGTAGAGGCAAGCATTGACTTACCTAGGGTCAGGTCTTAAAACCTTGATCAATAATTATCTTAGGGAAAAGGTGCAGCGGCTATGCCAGAACTCCGTTAAGGTTCCTTGAATCCTAACTAGTTGCTGGAAAAAAGTGTTGCACTCCATGAACCAAGGGTAAGTACGATTGCTCCAATCGGACAAGAAACCCTTGTGGGACACCTCCGATGAACCAAGGGTAACTACGATTGCTCCAATCGGACAAGAAACCCTTGTGAGACACCTCCAATGGAGCTAATCGATGCATCGAGACCTCAGTTGTCAAATTAGGACCCTGAGCTTACAGGTTGATCCTCGTGGGGACGGCTGGTACCTTCCATTACGGGGTGGACTCTGGGAAACCTAGACGATAGACCCTATGCATTCTCGCCAGTGGTAGGCGAAGCCATCTAGGATAGTTCCCCGATGGACCACTAAAACATGCTACTAGGGAACTGTTAGGTAGGCATGTGATAGATACCAAAAATAATGTGTCTACCTACCAGGCATGTTTTTAGCGGTCCATCGAGAGACAGGAATTTAAATGATGTCACCTGGCACTCCCATGGAATGTTACGAGGTTTGTCGCCCAAGGTTCCTCGAGTCCACCTCACAACAAAACGTTCATTGTCATGAACCCACTAGAATCGTCCTAAATTTGGGTTCCTAATGGCGAAGGTCTCTTGACAGCATTCTAGCATTTAGTCCTAGATGTCAAGATTGTGGGAGAGAAGGAAGGAGTCTCGCTTGAAGCTTTCTTGCTTGCACAATGGGGGAAGACACACAAGGGTGGAGGCTGAAAACAGTTTTCCTCTTCTTAGTTGTGTAAGCCAAAAGAACTCAAGTACAAAGAAATAGAAGAACCCTCTATATGGGTCTCAAACCAAACTCAACTAACTAAGGTGGCATACTAACTGAGCCACGAACTAGAGTAGATAAGGATAGCTATCATGTAGCTATTATTCATGGGCGGTGTACCAACCGCATCTGTAACTAACACGTCGGTGACATAAATGCACAACGGTCACCCTGGCGTATCACGAGTGGAGCTCGATATCTCAACACTCCCCCTCGAGCTCAATCCCAATTCCTGCACACCAAGCAGGTCTCTGAACTTGCGCAACTTCTCTGCGCCCAATGCCTTCGTGAATATGTCAGCTACCTGATCCTCTGTGCTGACATAAACTAGATCAATAAGACCTAGTAAAACCCTCTCTCGCACATAGTGATAATGCACCTCAATGTGCTTTGTTCTAGCATGATAGACTGGGTTATTTGCCAAGTGTATACTACTCATGTTGTCACAATAAATGACAACTGGCCCATCTGTAGACTGATGCATATCATAAAGTAGCTTATGCAACCAAGCTACCTCACATGCAGCCATTGCTGCACCCCTGTACTCAGCCTCTGTGCTCGACAAGGCAACTGTAGGCTGTTTCTTGCTGCTCCAAGTGACTGCAGCACTCCCAAAAGAGAATACATATCCACTGGTAGATCGTCTATCAGAAATACTACCAGCCCAATCAGCATCAGTGTATCCATGCAACTGTATCTGAACCCCAGTCTCATAAAATAGTCCATACTGCAATGTGGACTTCACATACCTAAGTATGCGTCTAGCCGCATCCAAATGTGGTTTCCTTGGAGCCTGCATAAACTGACTTACCAATCCAACAGCATAGCTCAAATCTGGCCTGGTAATAGTCATATAAATCAAACTTCCTACTATGCGTCTGTACATAGTAGGGTCTTCTAGAAGCTCACCTGCATCTGTGCTCAGCTTCACATTTTGCTCCAAAGGAACTGAAATAGGCTTACAGCCTGTCATCCCATATTTGGACAGCATGTCCAATCCATACTGCCTCTGCAAGAGCTGTATCCCACTTGGTGATCTAATCACCTCAATGCCCAAGAAATAACGCAGCTCTCCCAAATCCTTCATCTCAAACTTCTGCTTCAATAGCATTTTCACATGAAGGATATCTTCATCACTATCACCTGTCATAATCAAATCATCAACATAAATGACAAGCAGCAGAATACCTTTCTCTGTTTTTCTCACATAAAGTGAGAAATCTGCCTTGGAAATCTGAAAGCCAATAGTGACAAGATACTGTCCTATCTTGTCAGACCATGCTCTAGGTGCTTGCTTCAAGCCATACAAGGCTTTCTTCAACCTGCAAACAAACTCAGGATGAACAGCATGCACATAACCTGGTGGCTGCTCCATATAGACCTCTTCTTGCAAATCACCATGCAAGAAGGCATTCTTTACATCCATCTGATGTAAAGACCATCCCTTTGATGCAGCCATAGCAATGACTGCTCTTACGGTTGCCATCCTTGCAACCGGACTAAATGTTTCTTCATAGTCAATGCCATATGTTTGTGCATACCCCTTGACTACTAATCTTGCCTTGTATCTGTTCACAGAACCATCAGCATTGTGCTTCACCTTATAAACCCACTTACAGCCAATTGCATTCTTACCTTTAGGCAAAGGTACTAACTCCCAGGTAGCATTTGCTTCCAAGGCATCCATTTCTTCATCCATGGCTTTCTCCCATTTTTCTTTTCCCATGGCTTGCTCAAAAGATGTGGGTTCTGGTTCCTGTATCACTTTGACCATATATGCATAGTGAATGGCTGTAAATCCATCATATTTCAGCCTATCCACAGGATACCTAGCTCTTGTAGACCTGCGCAAAGTAGGTTCACTCCCAGGTGCTCTCAAAACATCCCTGGTCTTCCTTACTCCAGGTGTAACAATAGAAGGAATACCCAACTCATCATCAATGCTCTGTTCTGAGCCACTGGATTCACCATCCACATAAGAGTGACCTGCATTCACATCAAACATGGGCTGATCAACCTTCTCTTTTCCTTTTCGTGATACCTGCATACCACTATCTGCATTGCTTTGAGAAGATTCTCCTGATCTCAATCTGCCTGTCCATGGCGAAGAATGTGAACCACTGCTAGAGGACGCTCCAGGTCCACTAATATTTTGTGACTGCTGCTGTGAATTCTGTGTAGCATTACCATTTTGTGCATCTTCATCATCAATCACATTTACTGGTTTATACCAGCTACTCATCTCATCAAAAACAACATCTCTGCTCACTGTAAACTTACGAGTAGAAGGGTTATAGCATCTATACCCTTTTTGCTGTAGAGAGTAACCAATAAAGATGCACTTCTCAGCTTTTGGATCCAACTTGGATCTCAGCTCATCTGGCACATGTACATAGGCAATGCAACCAAAAATTTTCAAATGAGAAATATCTGGTTTCCTACCAGTATACCTCTCCTCTGGAGTCATTCCATGTATTGCTGCAGTGGGAGTCCTGTTCATTATGTAGACTGCTGTAGCAACTGCTTCAGCCCAATAAAAATCTGGCAAGTCTTTTTCATTTAGCATGGCACGAGATACCTCTCCAATATGCCTGTTTTTCCTTTCTGCAATTCCATTTTGTTGTGGGGTATAACTGCATGAATATTGCTGCTTTATGCCATGCTCCTGCAAGAACTTTACAAACTCATTTGAGAGGTACTCTCCCCCTCCATCTGACCTTAGGCATTTTATCTGCAAGCCTGTTTCTTTTTCAACCATAGCTTTAAGAGTTTTGAAATGCCCAAAAACTTCACTTTTCTTTTTCATAAAATACACCCAAACTTTTCTACTATAGTCATCAATAAAACTGACAAAATAATGACAGCCTCCAAGAGATGCAGCTTTAGTTGTCCACACATCAGAGTGAATTAATTCCAATGGCTTCTCACTCTCTTGAACATGTCTAGGAAATGGTTTCCTTGCCTGTTTTCCAAACTGACAGGCTTCACATACCTTATGCATTTCTGCAACCTTGAATTTGGGCAATCCTGCAACAATATTTTGGGCCTGCATTGATTTAAGACGCTGTACATTAACATGACCAATGCGTTTATGCCAGATATCAATATCTGCAACTACACCGGTCCCATGTGCAAACATTGCTGCACTCAATTCAGACATGTCTGCATCCAATGTAAACATTCTGCCCTTCTTCTTTCCTTTTGCTATCAAGCGACCTTTATTTTTCATATCCTCAACAAAGCATCCATGAGGATTAAATCTGACCTGCAAGCCCTGTTCAACCATTTGACCAACTGAAACCAGATTCTTGGTGATATTCGGGACATGAAATACATCGGACAGGTATTTCTTTTTCCCACCCTGCATAGACAAGGGAATTTTTCCAATCTGCACAATAGGATGTGCAGTATCATCACCAGTCTCCACAAATCCTGGTTTTTCCATTTTCCTTGCATCCTCCATCCATTCTGCATGACCTGTCATGTGGTTTGATGCACCTGAGTCAACATACCATACATCATTGCTTTCTTCTGCACTTGTCATAGAATTGTTCATGTGCTGCACCATAAACAAGTGCTCATTTCTGTCATCACCCTGTCTACTAGAAGATGCATAATTCCCTTGTTGCAGTTTTCCATTCATGATGTCATTCTGCTTTTTATAGCAGTCTTTAGCCATATGACCCATTTTACCACAGTAGTAGCATTCAACATTACTGTTTGCATTTTGGCCTCTTTGCCATCCACCACGACCTCTTTGGCTCCCCCTGCCTCTAGAGTTACCACGTCCTCCTCCATAGGACTGGTTTTCTTGAGTCTGTTGCATATTCTGATTTCTGCCACGGCCTCCAAATCGGCCTCCTCTACCTCTGCCTCTACCTCTTCCAGCATTTGAGTAGAAGACAGCTTCTTTTGAAGTTCCTCCTGAAGAAGATGCACCACCATTTCTCTGTTCCTCAGAAATTAGAAGAGCAATCAACTCCTCAAAATCAGGAAATCTTTCACGAACTGAAATGGATGTCCGAAACTGTGCATAATCCTTTCCTAGACCATTCAAGGTCACGGAAACTAAATCATCATCTTCCACTGGCGACCCAATGGAAGCAAGCGCATCTGCAATCTTCTTCACCTTCATGTGGTAGTCGTTGATGCTCATACTTTCTCTTTGCACATTATGCAACTCTTGCTTGAGCTGCATTTTCCTGGCTTGCGTATTTGTGCTATACATTTTTGACAAAGTATCCCATGCCTCCTTTGGCGTACTTGCATCCTGAATATGCACAATCATAGAGTCTGAAATACTGATAGACAGCCAATACATAACTTTCCTGGCTCTCTCATGCCATGTTTTAAATGCCTGCATTTGTTGTTGATTGGGAACATCAGGAAGAACTGGTTCTTCTTCATTTCCTGCAACAAATTCCCAATATCCTTTTCCCATAAGGAAATTCGTCATTCTAAACTTCCATGCCTGGAAGTTGTTCTTGTCAAGCTTTTCAGTGACAATCTGTGAAAGAGAATCAGACGCCATTACAGAATACTGCAAGAAATTCTGTCACTGCAAAAAACACAGCTTCACCCTCACAAGGGCAAATCTGCAAAACTGGCGAAAGTGGTATTTGACCACACAGTCACTTCCTAGTGACGATTTTGCATAAACAGGAACCAAGGATGATTCTGAAACTCCCAATGTCTCTGCGCACAAGCATACGATGCAATTTCTACAGTAACTTTTCACCGACCTGTAGAACAGTGGTCGCACAGCATAAAACTGAGCCTTTTCTTGAGTGCGTGCAGAAAACTTCCGTCTGCAAAACAGGCCCCGAAATGGCCTCAAATCAAAAAAACAAGGTCGCCGAGGGCTAAAGCCCTCTCCCGCAGCATATACTGCCCTCTTGCTTCACCGCGAAGGGCGTCTCAACCTGAGACAATGCACTCCTGCAATTTCCGGTTGTGCTACCTGCAGAGATCTGCTCCCAAAACAGGAAATGAAAGCAACACTGCTCCTCTTACCAGACCACCGCGAGCTTGGCTTGCTTTCTTGAGCTCCTTACCACGAACAAGGCTCTGATACCATGTCAAGATTGTGGGAGAGAAGGAAGGAGTCTCGCTTGAAGCTTTCTTGCTTGCACAATGGGGGAAGACACACAAGGGTGGAGGCTGAAAACAGTTTTCCTCTTCTTAGTTGTGTAAGCCAAAAGAACTCAAGTACAAAGAAATAGAAGAACCCTCTATATGGGTCTCAAACCAAACTCAACTAACTAAGGTGGCATACTAACTGAGCCACGAACTAGAGTAGATAAGGATAGCTATCATGTAGCTATTATTCATGGGCGGTGTACCAACCGCATCTGTAACTAACACGTCGGTGACATAAATGCACAACGGTCACCCTGGCGTATCACGAGTGGAGCTCGATATCTCAACACTAGATATCCTACTTTACGCAAAGATACCCAAGCCAAAGCTGACCCATGCTGCACTTGGTTCAAAGAGAATGGGAAATGAGAGGGATGTGATGCTCAACCTCTTTGTCAGTAGGGCATAGTCCCATTCCGATCCCCTAAAATGGCATGAATCAAGGTTCTATCCTAACAATTTCTCAGGGTCAAACGTAACCTTGTGAGAAGTCTCCCAATTTTTTGGGACCACCATGTCGTAGGATAGACCTATCGAGGGTTCTCCCCACCCACTTCCCTCAATAGGTGTTCTTTAGTTATCTAATTAGGTTCTATCACATTTATGTGTGATATTTAAAATCAGCTTCCCTAATTAAGCCTTTTAGGGAACAGGGTTTGTTTGCGTAACTTATGGCACTAATACGAAAACAGTTCAGACAGGTTCCTTGGAACTAAACTTTATATTAGCATTTTAACTGAGGTCTTGTCCAAAAAGGAGGATTCCCACAATCCATGAGGATGCATCTTATTTCCTCCAAGTTTTTTCCCTTGTACTAGTAACAAGGCCTTGAGACTCCATCTCGAACCACGTAGATTGTTTGAGTAGGACCCGAAGGCAAGGAATTTACAACCTAAGCCCCCCTGGCATCCAAGCATCCTCCTATGTTCAAACTAATCCATGAAGAGACCACTCATGGCAAGTTTGGTCCATATTCTCATCACGGTTATTTAGAACCCTCTTGGATAGTGTTGGCGGCCAACTGAGGGTGGTTTGGTATGCCCTCCATGAATTTAACATGATTCATTATTCAAATTTATTTTCTAAGCTTGGGTCATACAATCCTTTCACAATAGGTGTTCCTAAATTTACAACCACAAACAACAATGAAAGTGAGTGCTCATGACATCTGCTAAGGTGGAGTTCCTATTTTTGAACGCTTAGCGTTCATCCTTTTTGGGTTTTTCTTGCCTTGGTGTCAACTTCCACTTATCTTCTAAAGAGCAGGGAATACCCTTGTTCCGACCCTCATTCTTACATAACAGGAGCGAGTAATTTTTCCATTGGGTTTATATCTAACAATTCCCAAGTGGTAGTTGCCCTAATTTTCCAACCTTTTAACCAGGGTTCTTGTCTTGAGACCACATATCTTAGATGATTTAGTCTAGGATATCAATCAATCATTTGGTAACCATTTCCCTCCTTAGAACTTTACTGGGGTTTCTATGTTTACCCTGGGGTTTCACTCCCTCAAGATTTCATAACACAAACTTTTGTTCATTCCTCCCACAATCCAAGAGTAAACTAAGCCCTTTGCAATCCTTGAATAATTGCAGGCATCGAATGTCACATGGCAATTGGTCATTCTTTCTTCCAAATACAATATTCGAGTTTTCTTGAATTGACATCGAGTTGTATCATAGTTTAAAATGATACCTCTAAGGGAGTTTTGGACTTATCACGGTTAGTTGTTAGGATAAAGACCTGTGAGCATATTTACTTGATTCCATGTCAACCCATGATCGTAACAATAGTTTGGCTTATTTACAATTAACCCTAAATAGTTCAAATTAAATCGTGGCCTCTTACTTAACCTATAGGTTTTTACGTATCGAAGTGCCTCTTGCAATTTAAGTTTAATAACTTACATGTGCATCTTAAACCTATCTTTTTAAGATGAATCTCTATCATGTAGTGCAACTCAAACTATCCACCATGCCATGCAAATCTAGATGCAAGTCTTTACTGAGTTGATGGTACAATGCAGAGCTTTGATTCTTGAAAATTCATTTCCATGAATTTATGCAAATCATAAGTTGTGACTTATGTTTTTTTTAAGTGCAAGGTACATGAATTCATCATACCTAATGTAAGTGCAAGCTAATTCTCCTCCCTCCTATTCTGAGACTCTCTCTCTCTCTCTCTCTCTCTCTCTCTCTCTCTCTCTCTCTCTCTCTCTCTCTCTCTCTCTCTCTCTCTCTCTCTCTCTCTCTCTCTCTCTCTCTCTCTCTCTCTCTCTCTCTCTCTCTCTCTCTCTCTCTCTCTCTCTCTCTCTCTCTCTCTCTCTCTCTCTCTCAGGGGGGGTTATAGGGGGGAGGGGTATTATTGGGGGGGAGGCGTGATAGAGGTACTCTCCTCCACCTACATCTAGGTGGCCAGATGAACCCGTCACCATGTAAGCTACTCTTAAGGGGGGAGAAGGAGTGTGCCCCTCCTCCCCATTAGTGTTAACAATGTCATCCTTATCTTCCTGGATGTCTTCGTGATCCTTGTCCCTCACTACTATCACCTCAATATCCTTATTGTCTCGCACTTACTGAGCGTCGATGATCACTATAGCTTCCCCTCCCTCCACCAGCTGTGGCGGCGACAGGGGGGTGTTAAAGAAATTTTTTATTATTATAAGGGGGGTCTTACAAGGCCATGGGGAGATATTACAAAAGTGTGTAGGTCAACAAGAGTAAGATATCCCATAAATAGAGTGGCATATGATTGTTATATTTATTGCCATTATGCATATACATAAAGGCTATAAATTCAATTGAGCCCACTTATTTTGAGAGAGCTATTGGTCATGTGCATTGAGAGGAAGCCATGGATGAAGAAATGGCTACACTATGGATGTAAATGAAAAGTATACTTGAAATTTGGTACCATTGCTTGAGGGAAAGAAAGTTGTAGGCAATAAGTGTGTTTAAAAAGTAAAGCATGATACAAATGGTAGTGTGAGTAGGTATAAGGCAAGACTGGGTACTAAAAGTAATGCACAAACTTATGGGATTGATTATGAGGAGACATTTACTCTAGTGGCAAAGATGGCAATTGTAAGAGCTATCATTGTAATGGTTGTAGGAAAATGTTGAGTTTTGCATCAATGGATGAAAGAATTGATTCTTTCATGGTGAGTTGCAAAAAGAAGTGTAATAGAGCCATAAGGTTATAAGAGCATGGCTCACCTCAGTTATGTGTGTAGCATGTGCAAAGACTTGTATGGATATTGAAAGAAGAATGGAGAGCATGGCATGACAAGATAGTAAAGTATCTTGCCTCTATTGGTTTTCATGTTGGAAATACAAATCACTCACTTTATGGCCATCAAAGTAATAGGGATATTATTGTGATTACCTTGTGTGTGGATGATTTGATTATTGGGAGTGACAATGTGCAAGAGGTGGAGCATGTGAAGAGTCTTCTCAAGTAAAAATTTGGCATGAAACATTCGGGAAAGTTGAAGTAATTTATTGGCATTTAGGTGATAAGAATATATAAGAGAATATGGCTCTCACAAAGGTAATAGAGCTTGGATATGCTGACAAAGTATGGTATGGATGATTGTAAGCCAATCTCAATGCCATTGGATCAAAATATGAAGCTAAGTGCTAATATGGGTGAGATATTAGAGGATCCCATGATGTACAAGAAGATGGTGGAAAGTTTTATATTCACAACTATCACCAAACTAGATTGTACCTACACAATCAACTTGAAGATTCACTCTATGTAGGTGCCTTATAAGCCTCATTTGAATAGTGTGAGATGTATGTCGTAATACCTTAAGCCCATATTGGTTTATGGTATCTTTTATGATGCTGACTTAGTGGTACAATTATTTGATTACACATGAAAATTAGGGAGATACTATTCTAACATGATGTCCACTAGTGGCTATGTATTTTTCTTTGGGAGCTGACTTGGAGTAGTAAGAAACAACCCACTATTGCATTATCAAGTGCAACAATAAAGTACAAGGGTGCTACTATGACAATATGTCAAGTATCTTGGATACAAAAGCTACTTAATGATTTGGGGATATATACAGATAGGAGGGTTGCCATTTATTGTGACAATGTTACACCCTTTAAAGACCAAGATGGAAAAATCAAAAAATCGAAAATGGAAGACAGTCCCAAGGCAAGAGGAAGACAGAGGAGAAAGGTGCACTCAAAAAAATCTGAAGACATGAAGTGCAGGAAAAAGCCTCAAATGGACCATTATGCAACTCTAGAGTATAACTATAAGTTTTACGACTAGCTCTTGAGAAAGTGAGGTACTCTACGACCGCAACACTAAATGCCTATACACCTTGATTTCCACAATCCTAGGAAGAATTTTCATCTTTTCCAAGGGGGGAGATGATAAAAATGGGAAATGGATTAAAACTCAAAATAGAAATTAATTTTTTTAAATAAATGTGTAAAAATGTGTGGATTGATGGGTGTGAAAATTCTCATTTTGTGGGCTATATCATTCATCATTTGAACACTAATCTTTTTAGTCATTTTACTTTCCAATGCAAGAGATGCCCTTTAAAGAGAACTAATTGTGGGCGATTGTGTGGCAACAGAAACCTAAATGGCATGTCAACAAGATAAAGCCAACAGGCTTTCCTTCTCGAAGGAGGAGTATACAAGATATGGATTAGCCATGGAAATCCAAGTGTTCAATCAATTAAAATACCACATCGTTCACAATCTCGAAGGAGTGGTGACATCTGAGGAGGCAATGGCACAAATGATAGAACGATGTAATCTTGCCAAATACCTTGAAAAGGTGGGGTAAGGCATCAACCACAACAAATGTACAGAATTTTTGAGAACTTTTGATGTCCAAAGTAATAATGGCATGGTAACCATCATATAAGGAGAAATCTCTAGAAGGATGGAGGGACATATATGGGATGTTGGGAATGGACAAAAAGAAGGTCTATACAAATGATGGGATCAACCTAGCTGGCATTCCTAACCCCACCATCTGACTACATACAATAATGGTCCATACCCTCTTCTCAAGCTAGAGATATAACGCTCTCATGTATAAAATAAGTGTACCATTACTCAAGAGCCTTGCAGAAAATGCCTTGGAAGAGGTAAATTGGAACACCTACATCTAGAAGAAAATCCAAGTGTTGGCAAATCTACTAGCCACCAGAGCACCAAGAGCAACAGGAGGGGAGTCTCTGACTTCCACAACGGAATTAGAGAGGAAACAACCTTCTTCCAAGGCTTCAACTATAGGCTTTGGAGGAGCACTAACATCCATCATTCAAGAATCTCTAGGGGAGGCGAAAAGAGTAGTAGAGGAGACATTGGAGCCATCACATATCCAAGAGGAGCATTGCTCCCCCATCCCAGCAAGCCCGACTATCTCACTTTTAGGAGGAGAATAGGTGGAGGACAAATTCCACAAGGAACAGTAGAAAAATACAAAAAGAGTTGTTAATGAAAAGGATACTGACACCCTCTCAATAGCAAGAAACCTTGAGCAAGAGGACATTCACAGTGACTGGCAAGGTTCATAGTTGTTGAGCTATGGGGGAGAAAAAATATCACTCTTAAAATCCCCATAAGAAGAACTAGGCGCAAGAAGAAACAAGAAGAGGAGGAAGAATGACTAAGGCAAGAGGAGGAGGAGAAGGAGATTGCCCTGGCCATTTAGAGATCAATGGAGAAACCCTCCCAATCTTAGGAATTGGAAACCACGAGATGACGTGCTAAGCACAAGTGCAATAGTTGAAGAGGTAGGACCAAGATCGATGGTGGAAGGCAAGGGTAAAGGCCCTCTACACCCAACCCCACCAATCACCATGGCCACCCCTACAATCACCCTGACGATGACACAAGGAAATCTTGACGGGGCAATCAATGAAAGCATCATGGCTTGGGTGTAGTAAGAAAAGTGTAAGAATTTACTCTTACACCAAGCAAAGCATCCCCCCTTGCAGGAAAAAAGAGTCCAGTAGTAGCAACCAATGTAGAATTACGCTAAGAACTAAAGGCACCCCACTTAAAAGTGTCAACTACTTCAGTGCCTTCAGCCATGTGCAACACTAAAGATCATGGACGAATTGGTAAAAGAGCTTCAAAGCGAGTTCGACAAGATGACTGAGGAGAAAAAGGATGCACTCACAAAGATAGAAGAGGAGAAGATTGCCTTCACAACCTCCAAGGTAGAACAAGCAAGGGTGATGCCCATCATAAACAAGGAGACAATCACACTAAAAGAGGCTTTAAAGGAAAGGCAAGGAGAAGAGTGCCTAAAGGATTTATATGATGAAGAAAGAGAGAATCACATTTCCCTAAAAACCATGTGCACCTTCAACTCCAAGGAAAGTATCTAGTGCTGGAAATAAAGGAGTTGAAGAGGCAAAAAGAAGAGGCAAGGTGGAGCTATAGGCAACAAGGACCCAAAGAGAAGATGAGACCACAAAGAAACTGGTAGAGTTGCACAACCAACTTCAAGCAAGTAGCTCTCCATGAGTAAGCCATACTAAAGATGTAACCACCCATTTTTGTCATCTATTCCACTTAGTGTAAAAGCTAACTTGAAGAGGTATTTGCAAAGCAGGAGGGCCTTCCTAAGCAAAGCCCTCAAGCTGCCATGCAGCCTAGCCCCTGCTCATGAATGGAATGCTTCTTAGTGTGCTCCCTTTATAATTCAAAAAAAAAGGAAAAATATAAGATAAGATAAAAAAGAAAAATAAAATAAAAGGAAAAGGAAAAGAAGGCATGACATGGAAAGAAAAGAAACACAACAATAAAATCATCCCATCTGTACTCTATGAGCATCATAAGTAGTGCACCTAGAAACCACCCTATCCCCTCCCCCACATTACAACTTAGGACACATCAAGGGCAAGACATGATTGATAAACTTGTCTCCCCAAATCATGCACAACACCTCTATTTGGATGAATTGGGTCCTCAAGTGTGGCACAATAGCTTAGGCTTACCCATCTCCCAGTTCCACCATCACTTGCACATTGCACTCCATGATGGTAAGGTAGACACGACCCCCTAGGAATTGAACTCTTTTTCTTTTTGGGAACACTATAAGGTGGTGTGGAAAAACAACACCTATGAAGGCCTTTGTTGACCAATCATCTATCTTTGCCATTGGCAACCTCCCAAGTTCACTTCATAGAGTAGGCCCAATGTGGACAACCTCCCCAATAACCCCAAGCATCATTTCTCATCAACCCTCTGCAAACTCAGTCCGTACCCATAGGTGCCATGGGACTGGCACCTAGCTAGGAGGAGGGTAATGTTACAACCTCAAAAGACCAATATGGAAAATCAAAAAATTTAGAAATGGAAGATGATCCCAAGGCAAGGGGAAGACAAAGGAGAAAGGAACACATAGAAAAATTTGAAGACATGAAAAATCCTCAAATGTAATATGAAGCACACAATAGTAAGTACATCATGATATGCTGGCAAGGAAAGAGCCTAATGTATTGTATTTCATTTTGTAAAAGAGTGTTGGGCTCTCTCCCATGCAAATTGTAAAGAATAAAAGGTGTTCATTAAGGCCTATGCTAATAGGAAGGAGAAAAAAACGGCAGAGTAGAGGAATGGACAAAGGCCAACCAAAAAATGAATGACCACCTAAGGAAGGGATAAGGGCATGTATATAAGTCAAGAAATAAAAAAGGAATCTCATTCTTGTGTGTGGCCACACTTGCTCTCTTCTTGCTTCTTGCTCTTACTTTCTTCTTATGCATGAGAGGGAGAGAGGGAATGTGAGAGAGGGAGAGTGTGTGTGTGAGGAAGTGAGGGACCATGGAGAAGCTCTTCTTCTCCTATCTTCATCATCTTCTTCTTCTTCTTCTTCCCCCTTCCTGCACACATTCCTGCACACATGGCTATGGATGTTGAATCTTGAAGCTTGGAGATGGATTTTTCTTCAAGTCGTATCCTGAATCGTCCAGCCATTGATGGATTTGTGGAAGGAGATACTCAATCAAATTCTAAGGTAAGCTCACTACATTTTGTGTGGAAAAGTGTGCAAGGCTATGTGAGAGGTAGCCATAGCTCTCAACTTGAAGTGCTTGAAGCAATAAGTGGTCCATGGGTCTTGGTGGTTTCTATGTGAAGGTGACAACAAACAGCATGAAGTAGTATACAATTGGCTAGCAGCCCAATGTTTCATGTATGCACAAAACACATTGAGGTCTATTACCTTTTCATCAAAGAGCAGGTCTTGGCAAGTGACATTGATCTCATATATATGAGCATAGAGGAGAAAGTAGTGAATATTTTCACCAAGGCCCTAGGACCAAAAAAGCTTCAATAATTTTGAAGCTTACTTGGAGTACAAGTCACGGAGTTGTGCTTCAGGGGGAGTATTGAGATGTCAAGATCAACATAAGATAACACTCACATACCTAAATGACCACTTCCATATTCATATCACTGATCTAGTTGGTACCTATATCAACATATCATTATATTGATACTTTACAGGTGGTCCACCTACCTGAGTTACATGATATCTACCTAGTCCACCTACCTGAGTTATGGGATATCTATTTAGTCATCTTTCTACCTAGTATGTTTACACTCTAGAATGCTTGTATATTATGTATCTTTTACTCTGTCTTATTTTTAATAGGCTCATTTTGTGAAGAAGAAGAAGAAGAAGAAGGAGGCTAGGGTTTTAGCTTCCTATCTTGTGTGCAATCTTTGTGTGTGTTTTGTATCTTGCAAGAGCTCAAGCTCCCTCTTTCTCCCACCATCTTTTCATTTTTACATAGTGACCTTGGCAATTCCATTTCAAGAGTTTCTTTGCTTTTTCTTGAAGTGTTTTCAAAAAGGATATTAGAGGGTTTTCCATCTAATATGTTTAATAATCATATAACATATTTTCCAAATAAAGTAGTTGTATAATGAACACTCTTTATATACAAAGAATCTCTAAATGTTGGCCTCACTTTTCAAAGTGTACATATATGAGCATGCAATGGTTCTAAGAAATAACATGTTTGTAAAGTACACTTCGGCATGTACAAATATTAACATATTTGTCTCAATTTTGAAAGTATGTTAAGGATAACTTGTGAGTATTATATCCATGTAAACATAAATGTTGATGTTACTTAAATAATGACAATGGAGGGAGAGTGTTATTGTAAAAATATCCTATTAAAATAAGGCTAGTATGAAGGAGAAAATCAAAATTTTTGGGGGAGTCATGATTTCTTACACATGCTATTAACATTTGTTCCAAATATCGATACATAATTGTGTATGGTATTATATATTTTAGTTATAGGCTCATGAAAGATCCCAAACCTCTAGAAGGCCTACCACACCTGCAACATGATATGATATCTAACAACCATGCAACCTCTATTTCTCTCTATCTATTTTTTCGAGGCTCATCTCTCTCTCTCTCTCTCTCTCTCTCTCTCTCTCTCTCTCTCTCTCTCTCTCTCTCTCTCTCTCTCTCTCTCTCTCTCTCTCTCTCTCTCTCTCTCTCTCTCTCTCTCTCTCTCTCTCTCTCTCTCTCTCTCTCTCTCTCTCTCTCTCTCTCTCTCTCTCTGGATGAGCTGTAAGTAGCAAACGAAGGGATCCAAGTGTGATGAGAGAGAGAGAGAGAGAAAGAGACTAGGGGGGAGAGAGCGAGCAACAAAAAAAGGAGAGATCAGAAAAAAGAGGAGAGAGAGAGAGAGAGAGAGGCAGAAAGAGAATGAAAAAATAGGCAACTAAGGGGGAGAGAGTGTGTGAAGCAAAAAAATAGGAGATAGAAGAAGAAAAAGAGATAGGCAAAGAGAGGGGGAGGGAGGGAGCAAAAGGGAAAATATGAGAGGAGAGAGAATAAAAAAGGGAGAGAGAGAGAGGGGGGTTAAAAAAGAGGGAAGAAAAGAAGAAAAAAAGGTAGGGGGAAGAGAGAGGGGAGGGGAGAAATGAGAGAAGAGAGAATAAAAATAAAGTGATGGAGATTAAAAAAAGAGACAGAGACAAGATGGTGGCAGGGAGAGAGAAAAAGAGAGTAGAGAGAAGAGGGGAAGGGAGAGGAAAGAAAGACAAGGAGGGGGAGGGAGAAGGAGAGGGGAAAAAGAGGGAAAGGGAGGGGCAAAAAGAGAGGATAAATGAAAGAAAAAAGAGGCAAGCAGAGAGAGACAAAGAGGAGGAGAAGAAAATATGCAAGGAGGAGAGAGAGGATACAACTCTTGTACCTTGAGAGTGAAAAGAGAGGGAGTGTGAGTGTATGTGTGGAGTGAGGGACTTGGTTATGCAAAGCTCCTTTCATCCTATCTTCTTCTTCCCCATCCCATCTCTTTGGGGAGTGCCTTCAAGAATGAGAGCACATGAGTTGACAGTATGAGAGGGTGAGAGACATGGAATGAGAAGCCTTATTCTCCTCTTCCTCTCCTTGAGCTCATTGTGGGGCCCTCCTCTCTATCATGGCAGAAACTAAGTAAGAAAAAAGGTGAAGGATCTTACACTTGGATCGAGGACAAAGTGAGCCAATATAATGACTACAACATTGTAATAAGCATAGGTAAGCATGTTCTCTCATTACTAGTCATGAATCTGACATGTGAGTAGACTACATGAGAGTTAGATGCATGGATATAGCATGTGAGTAGACTAAATCAGAGCTAGATGTGTGCTACATGTGTCCAAATACTTGAAGTAATAAGAGTGTGTCCAATAGTCCTAATGGCAAGCTTATTGAGCATGTCATTTTTTATTTCATTGCTAGTACTAAGACACTTTATGAAGTCACTTATGTGTGTCACACCATGGATTAGGATATGGTACTCTTATGCTAAGTTTGAAATGTCAAAAAGTATTTAGGTCATACTCTTAGGTTTCATTGTAATATTTCCGCAACGAAATATTAATGACCCTAGATCCCGCACATCCCGTGCAAGAGCAATTTTGAGTGATCTCCTGCAACAAAAAAACTTTGGGCTAAGTGCTCCCTCCGCGTGCATCAAGCCCCGCGTTGTGTTTAGGAAGTCGTGGCTTGAAATCACAAGCCCACGTGGGAACACCCCTTCAGGAGAAAAAAAAGGGATAATTTTTGCAATTTTTTTTATGTATTAACTCCCTCTCCTTCAGCCGTTGCATGGCGGGGAGAGGGAGTATGAGTATGTGTGGAGTAGGGAGGAGCATGAGGAAGGGAAACATGCTGCCTACCACTTGTGTGGCTACCCCACGCCTCCCCAATCATGAGGAGGGAGAGGAGGATCGTGCTGTTGTGCTGCTCACCAGAGAGCTACTGCCGCAAATTGCTATCGCCAGGCCGCTGCTGTCGCCATCGCCTTCAGCATCATCATCATCATCAATCATCATCATCGTCGTCATCTTCACCTCCATTGTCATCATCTCCCCAATCATCACTCTCTCTCCACGTCATCTGCCTCTAGATAGAAGCTTGAAGCTTCTATTGGAAGCTTCTATTGAAGCTTCCATAAGCCACCAGTGCCTTCCCGGTTCCTTAAAATCGTGACTGCAAGACCCAAACTCCTGCACCGAAGAGGAGAATCTCAGACAGTAGTACCCTTGAAGTGCATAAGGGAGCCAAGGAAGATTCGTTGCATCGAAATCTACCACATCAATAGCTCCTAAGCAAAAGGCGAGAGGAGCACATGCGGGAGCTTCCACCCCGAGTACACGAGTAGACAACGCCCTGATTCTTAATGCCTAGGTTCCCATAATATTCATGCATGAAAAGGATGCACTAGGCATGTTTCATTCTCGTAAGCAAGATTAAATACATCGGGAAATTTATTTGCTTCCCTGATTTACAAAATTTAGTTGCATGTCAAAAATTTGCAATTGCTTGCACTTCCGTGGTTAAGGGTAGTTGGAATTCTAAAACGTATGATTCATAGGTAAAAAGACGGAATTGTGCAAAGGCATCTTTGTTGCATCACGCATAGGATAGGGCTTATAACACATAATGCTTAGTTGTGACGCGTGTATAAGATAATCGTAGACGCCCATTAAATGATGTCCGAGTAGTTGCAATGCATGGAAAGGATTTATGAACCTTGCAAATTGCATGTGATGGTTGTTACATGCTAGGTTGAGCTAAGTGATAAAGGACAGATTAAATCAATAATGGACTCATGGCATTCGCTCATGCATGGAGTTCTTTTATCAAAGTTTGAATGCATCTTCATTAAAAATATTATAGCTTTGATTTTGTTGCATTAAACGTAGGGTTTATAAGAATAGTTTTGGATGTAAATCAATGTCACATAAGGCAAGGAAAAGAAAATATCACTACGGATCCTATAGTTGCAAAAAGGTGTATGGTCTTGAATTTGCATATTCGCATGGAATGATGCATCTCACCTATCTTGTAGTTATTTACATCTTTTAGGGAAAGTATTTGCATCTTTAAAGGGAAGATCATCTTTACTCGTGGGTTGGTTAGATCAACTAAGTAATTCGCGTAAAATTGAATAGCTTACATGAGAATCATAAAGGTATGATTAGTTAGCATATGACGATCTCCTCAATGTGCTAGGTAGGGTTAAGCTATGATAAAATTCTGCCTAGTATCACACTTGGGTTGCCGACTTAATACTTCCGATCTCAAAGGTCCTACCCATATTTACCAAATGTTAGGATTATTTAAACACCGTGCAAGAATGATCTAGGGTTCTCACCCTAAGGGTCAATTGACCAAATGCTAGATTTCCACAAGGGAACTAGAAACCCTAGGGCCAAAACGTTTATCGGCCTAGTAGGGTTAGGTTTGGATTGGGTCAATAGGACTTTCAAACCCTACATCTTGACCAAAGGTATTCTTGACCAAGGAATACCGTGTGATGAGAAAAATAATCCCACAAGTTAGGTGCTTACACCTATCTCGTGCAAGGAGTTGGAACGTTGCATGGTTTTGTGTCTAAATCACAAAATAGTATTACCACTCCTTAGAACAAGTTTGGCAAGTTCTAAGTACAAGTCTAATTTTCTAAAGGATGAGTAGTCATCCTGCTACATCACCCTTTCTTGGGGCTGATTTTCCAAGTTAGGGGAGTTACAAATTTGCCAAGAAATAAATTGACCAACCAAGTTAGGCCGACAAGGTTGTCCAGGATTTATTGTCTATAATTTAAGGATACCTAAGGTAGTGACAATTTGGGTCAACAGGGTATAAACCCTAACCCAAGGAAAAATGGGTAAACAAGCAACTCAACTTACGAAACCCTTGGGATCTTACCAAGTCACGATTGATCCAGGATCGAATGCTGGGAGCATTCAGGGAGAAGGATTCACACCTTAGCAATTGGCTGTACAAACGACCACTGGAATGCTTATGATTGTACACTTAGGAGCACTGTTTGTACTTCTTTTCTCAAGGAACTAATGCTAGAAAAATAACTAATGCTTCAGGTTGAAAGCCTCGAGGGAGAGGCAGTACCAATTACCTCCGATTGTCTACCTGACCCTATCCAAGGGGTTTGTTAGCCACGCCAGCTTGGGTGCTACTTGGACCAAGAGGACGCTTGGGTGCCAGGGGAGGCTCTAGCCATAAATCCCTTGCCTCCAGATCCTGCTCAAGAGGCCGACATGACTCAAGATGGGATCTCGAGGCCCACATACTAGTCAATGGGTGGAACTTGGAATAGCGATCCCTGAGGATTGCTTGAATAGCCTTCCGGCGGATTATATGATGTATTCTAAAGACTGATAAATAAAGATCAAATATTGAAAAGGAACTTGCTTGACATTGTTTTTCTATGCCAGTGCCTAAGTTACGTGAAGGAACCAGTGATTAAAAAGTTAATTAAGGAAATTGTTTTTGTTTATCAAACTAAATGTGGTAGATAATTAGATAACTAAAGCAACCTGAGGAAAGTGCGGTGGATGTGACCCTAGGTCTATCCTACGGAAGGCTGGTCCCAATTGGCCAGAAACTTTTTTCAAAGGATTTGGCAACGAGGTAACAATGACCTAGAATCATTCGGGCTAGAGTCCCGATTTATGTTGTTTTAGGGGAACGGAATGGGACTATGCCTTACGGGCAGAGAGGTCGAGCTTCACATCCCTCTCATTTCCCATTCTCCTTGAACCAAGTGCAGTATAAATTCGCTTTGACCCTGATGTTTCTACGCAAAGTAGTTCATCTGGGGCTCGACGCTAGTTACCTCCTAGGAACTTGACCATTAGGGAAACCCTGATTCAGGTCGGTCCTAAGTGAGAACGGCCGGAATACTTTCACTTCATGGCAGACTCGGGAAGACCTAGATCACAAACCCCATGACATCCCTTGAGAGTGCCAGCGGCGCTTTCTCGACTCTCTTCCCAATGAGCTGCTAAGATGTGTCCCACAAGCGGACAGGGGGACACATTACAGTTAGTATCAGAGTGAACCAACGACAAGGGAACTTAATGAGGGGAAGTAGAGCAATGTTTCCATTAAGAACATTTCCTTACTTACTTATGGATGTTGGCTTGCAGAGTCGCGAAGCATGGAACAAATTCTTGGTGTTCCAGGTTATGTTTATGACTGCAATGAGTGCTTTGGATTATCGAGACTGAGGCTAGGTATGATGAATATCCTAGACCACATCTACAATCCTTCACCCTTGTATGTGGAACGAAGATGGACGGGTGAATCAGGAATCTATTACATAGCTACCCACCAACTTGCATACCTTCAGACCAACTTGAAGAGAATCAAGTGGATTGAGGATTTAAAGATCGTGAAGCTATACATCTTTGTTGAGGCTCACACAAACGCAACCCTACATGTCAATGGTCGGAGGGTCAAGCGGAACAAGTATGTGTACGAGGAAGTGACTCGAATAATCCGTGCCTACAGAATTAAGGTGATGGGATGCTATGAGAAGAACGGGTATTAAAGGAAGGGATACCCTAAGCTTCCTATGACCTATCGATTCCTGAAAATCCATGACCCCACTCCATATTATTACTCAATTCCCGTAGCCGAATGTAACACAATCTTATTTTCCCCAAATTAATGTATCAGCTTGTTCTACCTTCCCAAGAATAATTTTACTACCTTCCCAAGAATAATTTTACTCAGAAGGGCTATGCCCACATGAATGAATAAGACTTTTTTTCATTGTCTGTCATGGATGTAAGTGTTGGTAAAGGAGTTAAGTGATTAGGTCTTGGCTAAAAGCTGAACTGGGCATGTTAATGTAATGTGAAAAATGCTTAGCAAGTTTTTAACGTAAAGAATCTTATTGCCTAGGCGCAACCTCAAGTACAGATTCTTAGTTCGACTCCTGCACCAAGTACAGCTTTAATTCAGGAGAAGAAGTTTCTTCTCAAACAAATCAAGCCACCCGAATTCGATGGTAAGGGGAGGATAGTCCAAACTGATGCCGGGATCTGGATTGAATCCATGGAGGATTATTTTGAGGCAGCGTGAGTTGCACCCGCTAACCAAGCGATGCTCTCCAAATTGAAGCTTACCGACGAAGCAAGACTTTGGTGGAAGCAATGGTGCAAAGACCAAGGGACCTCGGAAGGGTCAGTTACTTGGGAGAAGCTTAAAAGAGCTGTGTGAGGGAGATGTCTGCCACCTGCCTACCGCACACAAAAGATGAATGAATTCTATGAATTAAAGCACCTTGGACTATCCCTGGATGCATACTATTCAAAGTTCGTCTCTCTTTTAAAGTACGCGCCACAAATGGATATGACACAACACGTGTCAAAGTTTTGTGCCAGATTAAACCCACCCATAAACACCTACCTGGAATCAATGCATCCAACAGACCTTCAGAACGCGCTCATTCAAGCTACACCCATAATATAGGAGGTGCAAACCAAGCCAAGAAATAACAGGACTTGGTCTTACAAGGACCAGAACAAGGGAGTATACAGGTCTCACGCTAAGAGAGCGCAGGGCCAAAATCAAGCTCAAAGGAAGAAAGCTAGGGCGAACGCTGTCAATAATTTCGTTCCTACACAAGGTAATGGCCGCAATCTCCGTTGCTTTCATTGCAATGAGCCTACTCACTTTAAAAGGCAATGTCCCAATCTTAGTAGAGGACAACGTCAAGGGCCATTCCAAGGAGCCGTCCATGGCCAAGGAGCCACCGTCATGGCTAGAGGGAGAACCTCCAGTGTTGCCAACAAGGACCTCGGTGATGAAGAAGACCCATCCATGGAAGCTGACATTGAGAGGGCAACGGTTCATATCACTCTTCACAAGAAAGGCCCAAATCGCCAGTTCTCGGTGATTCAAACCCCTTCGAATTACCAAGGTAAAAGCTTCAAAACCTTGATTGATTGTGGCAATACACATTCCTTCATTTCACCAGTCTATGCAAGAAGATTAGGAATAGTCACAAAAGATGCACCTACCTTACTTGTGGAATTAGCAAATGGTCGTGAGGTCTCTTGTACCAGGCAAACTGCTAAGGTGAAATTCCTACTGGGTGGAGTCAACTTCGGTCAGATTCAAGGTAATGAACCTAGGTGCCCACGAATGTTTGCTCGGTATGGATTGGCTAATACCCAATGATGCCCACATTCACTGTGGAAAGGGCCAAGTTTCCTTTCTAAATTCTTTAGGGGAACTAGTCACAACTCAAGGAGAGGCTGGGAAGCCAAAAATTCGACTGGCCAAAGCAACACGGATAATGAAAGGAGTTAGGAAGGGGCTACCTGTCTATTTGATTAAGATAAATAAGCTAGATCAGGATCAGGAATCTAGGGAAGAACCTTCATGGTTAAAGGAATACGCAGACGTATTTCCTGAAGAGCTGACAGAACTTCCTCCTCAAAGGGAAGTCGATCACGAAATCAAGCTAGCGCCAAGAATTGCACCAATCGCAAAGAAACCATACAGAATGTCCATCCCAGAAGCAATTGAGCTGAAGGAGCAACTCAAGCAATTGTTAGACCAAGGCTACATCCGTCGTAGCAATTCACCATGGGGAGCTCCAGTGTTGTTCCAGAAGAAGAAAGATGGAATGCTTTGGCTTGCATTGATTACAGAGGGTTGCATCAATCGACCATTAAAAACAAATACCCCATCCCAAGAATAGATGAACTTCTTGACCATCTTCAAGGTGCAAAGATCTTCTCTAAGATTGATCTCAGGTTTGGATATTATCAAATAAGGATCAAGGAAGAGGATATCCCAAAGACAGCATTCAGCACAAGGTATGGGCACCTTGAATTCCTAATCATGTCATTCGGGCTCACAAATGCTCTTGCTACCTTCAACAAGCTAATGCAAGATATCTTTAGGCCCTATCTTGATTACTTTGTACTCATCTTCTTTGACGATACCCTCGTCTACTCCAAATAGGAAAAAGATCATGAACCCGAGCTTCGCATTGTTCTTGAAACAATGAGAGCGCACAAGCTTTATGCCAAGAAGAAGAACTGTGCATTTTTCAAGCGACAGATTGAATATCTGGGATTCATTGTATCAGCGGAACGAGTGGATTCGGCCAAGGTCAAAGACGTTCTGGAGTGGCCAACACCAACTTCTGTCAAAGAAATATGTAGTTTTCTTGGATTGATAGGATGGTACAGGGTCTTTATCAAAAACTATACTTTGATTGCAACACCTCTGACTGATCTACTAAAGAAGCAAGTATCAATTGTATGGTCACCTGTTAAACAATCCAGCTTTGACAAACTAAAGCAAAGCTTGGTATCAGCACCCATCCTAAAGCTTCTAGATCTTAGTAAGAAGTTTGAAGTGATAACTGATGCTAGTGCACTTGCCTTAGGATGTGTGCTCATGCAAGCAGGTCATCCCGTAGCATACTCTTCAAGGAAACTGAAGAGCCATGAAAGGAATTATGCTACCCACGATCTGGAGCTCCTGGCTATCATCCATCCTCTCAAACTTTGGAGACACTACTTGCTAGGAAACAAATTTACCTTAGTAATGGACCATAAGAGTCTTAAATGGATTTTCACCCAGAATGAGCTCAATATGAGGCAACGTCGATGGATTGAAGTACTAGAAGAATATGAGTTTGAAATCAAATACCGGCCTGGAAAGGAGAATGTAGTTATCGACGCACTCAGTCGCTCGCAAGGCATTTTTGAATTCTCTAATTTTGCAAGATCCATCAACAGCAAGATATCTAGCCACAAAGGTATCCATGCCAAACAACCCAATTCTTGAGCTAGCTAGAGAAGAGGCATGTCATGACCCAACCTATCGGAAATTGCCAAGGGAGATCCCCATCAAAGTTCAAGACCCGAAGCTACAAACAAGGTATCAAGAATTCTCTATCAATAGTGGATTTGCCTACTATAGGATGAAATTATGTATCCCGGCAAGCCAATCACTCAAGCAGAAGATACTTTGGGAAGCCCATGACTCCCCTTTCTCAGGCATCCTGGCTATGCCAAGACCCTCATTTATTGACCAGATTTTGGATCAATTAGCGGGTAGGGAAATATATTCGTTCATGGATTGCTTTGCAGGATATAACCAGATAGCAATTGGAGAAGAGGACAAGTTGAAAACAACTTACTATATTTGGTACTTTTGCGTACCATGTGATGGCCTTTGGTTTATGCAATGCGCCTGGTTCGTGGCAACGAACAGCAGATAAGACATTTGGTGACATATCCTCTGAAGAGTTGAAGGTGTTTATTGATGACTTAGGGGCCGCCACCATGAGAGGAAGGCAATTGATCATTTTAAGAAAATGTTTTGAGCGCTGTAGACAATTTTGCATCGCTCTAAACCCACGGAAGTGTGTTTTTGGAGTGCCTTATGGGCTATTGTTGGGTCATGTGGTCAGTTCGGTAGGAATTGCGACAGACCCCGAGAAGGTCAAAGTTATAGTTGCCATGGGTCCACCACGCACTCCGAAGGAAGTTCATAGCTTTCTGTCTTCGGTTGGTTATTATCGTAGATTCATAAACGCCTTGGCAGAAAGAACGTTGCCGCTTACAAATTTATTGTCCTTTAGCTGTTTGTTTGAATGGGGTGACCCTTGTAAGGTAGCATTCGACGATGTGAAACAGGAGCTAGCAAGAGCTCCCGTTTTAAAAGCACCTAAAAGAGGTGAGGTGTTCTATATATTTTCAGCGGCCACCATGTATAGTATCAGCTGCTGTTTAGCCCAAATTTGGGAAGAGAAGTGGTACCACCCGATTGCTTTTGCTAGCCGGAAGCTGGGGGTATCCGAAATCAATTATACCTACATGGAGAAGTTGTGTCTAGCGATGGTCTTTGGGACCAAGAAATTAAAGCATTATATTCTCTATGAGAAAGTCGTGCTTTATACGAAGGCGGAGGGACTTCGATTATTGATGAATAAGCTACAGCCGCCTGATCCTCTAGCAAAGTGGTTGATCACTTTGCAGGAATTTGATTATGAAATCCGTAGTAAGCCACCAAGGTTGCAAGGCATTGTGGAATGCCTTGTGGACTTTGGGGAGCCGAAAGAATCTGTGGCTGAAGGTACTGACATGGAGTTGTTATTTAAAATAGATACGGCATCTATTCCCTCCTGGTATGCTGCAATAACGCATTATTTATCGACGAGAGAGACGGGATCCGAATTATCTAAAGCTGAGAGAAGGAAAATTAAGCAGCAAGCGTTAAAGTTTGCCTTGATCGCAGGTACATTATATCGGCAAGGGGTTGATGACATCTATCGTCGATGTGTGATGCCTGATGAGGTGCCATTCATTTTGGAAGAGTGCCATGATTTTGCTTGCACTGGCCATTTTGTTGGACGGCTTACAGCACAAAAGGCTTTAAGAGCAGGTTATTGGTGGCCTGCCATCTTCCAGGATGCGTTTGTGTATGTTAAGAGATGCGATATTTGCCAACGACATGATAGTCGAGAGAATAGGAAACGACCACTCACCCCTATTATGGCGATACTTCCATTTGAGAAGTGGGGAATAGACTTTGTGGGTCCTATTACTTCGTCGTCGACTACGCAAAAGAGGTACATCATTGTAGCAACTGACTACTTCACAAAGTGGTCAGAAGCACGTGCAACAAGAAAAGATGACGCTAAAGAAACTGCTAGTTTCCTTCTAGAGCAGATAATATGCCGTTTTGGTCCGCCGAAAGAATTAGTGTCGGACCGCGGAACCCATTTCCTGAATAAGGTAATCAAAGGCTTGACAGAGACTTGGCAAATCAAGCATAACAAGACAACCCCATATAACCCGCAAGCCAATGGGCAAGTTGAAAGTACCAACAAGCAGCTTGTGGGCATCCTGTCCAAAATTGTGTCGGAAAAGAAATGGGATTGGGATAAAAAGTTATACGTCGCAGTGTGGGCCTATAATACGACCTTCAAACGAGCCACTGGCCATACCCCGTTCAAGTTAGTATATGGGGAGGAGTGTATCTTGCCGTTAGAGATTGAGCTGCCGACTATTCGGTTTACCATCAATCATTCTGGCACATTTAGATAAGCTTAAGCTGCAGAGCTTATTGCACCAAGAAGTGGCAAAGCGCCGAATGAAGCAGCTACACGACCTCAAAGCCAAGAAATACACCTTCAAGAAAGGACAGCTTGTTTTGTATTATGACGCACGACGTGAATTATTTACAGGCAAGCTAGAGCCCAAATGGGATGGGCCCTATAGGATCGTTAGAATAGGAAAGAATAAATCCATAGTCTTGTTAGCTGACCTTGAGGGGATAGAATTTAAAAATAAGGTTAATCTTAATAAGATTAAACCTTATTATTTCTGATTGCACTAATGTTATGACTGCCTTGCAGGTCTAGGAGAGATCGATCAAACATCTGCAAGGAAATCGTGATAGAGGTTGATGGGTCGTCTGATCCCTCATTTAGAACACCCATATTTAGAACAGAGGTATCATCAGGGAAAGCTCATTTGGTGGAGCAAAGGATATAAGGTGACTGAGCAAGAAGGCAGGACATTTATTTGGGAGATCAAGGTCTTCTGCCATCACTGCCTACAAGTTTTGACGAGCATCCCTGTTGAATTCAATGATGATGGAGGGATGGAGCCTACATTCCACCCGTTGAATATGCTAAATTTCGATTACCATAATTATGAGTAAAGTTCAGGATGGCGGGATATGTAAACCCTTTATGGACGTACACCTTGTACTTTGATGGGGCGTCCAGGGGTCCATGCAAAAAAGGAATTGTAGGAGTTGTCATCCGAGACCCCCGACAACGCATTGTTATGAAGTTAGCTGCTTATCTCGGGGTGAATTTTACCAATAATATGGCCGAATACAAAGCCCTGATTATGGGTTTGAACATTGCAAAGAAGGGTGGTATCCGCCAGTTATTGGTGAAAGGGGACTCTCAGTTGGTTTTAAATCAACTCAATGGGACGTACATGGTACGGAACCCCATCCTTTGCATGTACCATCATACTGCCATAGCCCTACTAGACGAATTTGATAGAGTGTCTTTTCAGCTGATTCCACGGAATTGGAATCAATTTGCCAATTCATTAGCTAATTTTGCATATGAAGAAGACCTCTTCTTTAATTGTGACCCTTGTCCCGATATATCTATTGATGGTGAGACAGGACCTGGTCGTTTGTGGGGTATGCTTTCTGAACATGCCCTCTTTGGTAGATGATGGTTGATCTGGGTGATGTAGAGGGTAGGCGAGACTCATCTACCTTTATTAACTTGGACCCATAGACTGGTTAGACGACATGTGATGCGAACACCTCTTGTGATATACACAGGAGGGATGGGTCATAATTTAATGCACCTAGTTTAGGGCTACGAGCCTCTGTTCCCCTGGGAATGGTATGCTTTGCTATCTATCATAATTGTTTCCAGGAGGATGTTATGCGTAGTCATGTTTTATTTCATTAGGCCAAGAGAGCCGATTCAATTTTGTAGCAAAGTCATGTCTGATTTCATTAGGCCAAGAGGGCCATTTCCCTGTCTAGTGCAGGTGCGTTTAATTGGGTTTTTGTTTTAAGTGTTGTGCTGGATAGGTTTCGTGGTTCGTGGAATTCGGTGGAGCATGGAGGAGCCTTTGCTGCGATGGAAGCTTCTTGTGGCCAATCCATGTGATATCTCTCCTTTACGAGTACCTTTCTTTCCTGTTATATGTGGTTTTGTACTTGTCGAGGGGATATATTTTTGTTGGGAACCGGCAACCAAGGCGTGAAGTCCCAGGTTTAGGCTAAGTATGTTTGAGGGAGGTCGGAGTAGTCATTGCCTCCTGTAAAGACATTGTCAGGTATCGAAAGGCCTGTTTTAGAAGGAAGTCCTAGTGGCCCTATTCTGCTAGCCTGCTAGGCAGCCGTTCTAGGAGTTCTTGTTAGTAGTGAGGCAGTTAGAGAAGCCTGCCAGAAGATAATAATGATGATGCCAAGAAACCCTGAACATCCCAAAAGATGAATATAAATACGAAGGTGTGTAAAAAGGGGTTCTAAACCCTATCAAAAGAAACGAAAAGAAATGAAAAGATATAAGCAGTTGATCATCGCCTTGCGAAGGCCTGGTAGGTTCCTGGGGACGAGTCAGACCCGGGGCCGATACCTTGTCTTCCTAGGGGTGGCTTCTTGCTGGAAAAATAATACCAAAACAAGGAAGGTTGGAGCGAAAATAAAAGTGAGCGTTAGAAAAGGATTAAGTGTCGCCTTGTGAGGGCTTGGTAGGTTCTTGGGTGCCGAGACAGGTCCTGAGACCGATGCCTTGTTCTCCTTGGGTCACTACGCTCAGCTCCCTCCTTTTTACATGCCCAAGTATGTTGCTAAAATAAAAATCCTAAAAGAAGAAATGTACTGAAAGAAAATACTCCTTGATCAGGCTATAGGAGTCCTCGCCTTGTAGGAGCTCCTAGTTGTGTTGTCTTTAGTTGGTAAGTAGTTCAGACTACCATTTAGGGCAACCTCTTTGACAGGGTTTTTAGTTTGGCTGTGTTGGAGCAGTTGGTCAGTCACTCGCTTCAGATCTTCTATTAGATGATGCTAGGCCTACTCCTTGTGGATGTCATGCCTTGGTTCTGTCCAGGGGTAGGGGGAGCATTGTGCTGAGTTTTGGCATATATTTGTTTTGTATCAATTTGATGCTTCTTTGGTTGTTTATGTGTAGATATGTTCGTGGATTCGACGGGCTGAGTCGCCCTATCCCGTGGTCGCCAATGAGAGAGGAATTTTGGTGCCGAAAAGTGCTTAAAAATAGCTAAAAATTATGAATATCAAGGGAAAAATATTCACCATCAAAGGCGGCGGCTCGATCTAGGACGATTTTAAGCGTCAAAGTGCTTTAAAGGTGCCCGAGCGACACTTGTTGATTTTTCATAATTTTTCAGACAGTCATGCGGGTTGACACGAGCTACTGGCCAATGCGTGATGCCAAGCCAGACGCCCAGGATTTTTCAGAGCTCGATTCCGAGTTCGGACGGGGAAATGGCCAAGAATTGGTCAAGATTTGAAAGGGTGGCCACAACATGGACCAAAGGGGGGGTGCCCTTTGGGGGAATTTTAACCCCCCAACCAAAAAGCATGCAATATGAAGAATCGTGGGCATGAGAGAGATGAAAAAACGTGGCCAACAGAGGGCGCCGAAAAATACGCCATGGATGGAGAGAGGGCATCATGGCTGTTACAAACACCCTGCCTAATGGATTATGGGGCTTCATTCCCTTCTGTCTGTGGACTCTATCATCGTCCTTCGCTCCTCAATTGATGGCCTGAATGCTAAGATAGAAATCTAGTCTTTCTCTCTCCTCCCTCTCTCTCTTCTAAGGGGAAATTCATGTGGGAAGAGGAAGGAAGAAGGAAGAAGAAAGAATGATGGAGGCTCGTCCAGCATTGATCGGATTGCTCCACGGGCTGGTAATGGTGATTTGTGATCGTCATGAGCATGAAGTGCTGCTGATTTTCAAATTTGCAGCCATGGACACGAAACCCGAAACACGTAAATAAGCGGTAATTCAATTTTTTCAAAGGAAATTTAAGAGTTCATGGCTTTTGATTGATGAAATGTTGTTCATGTGGGCTAAACATTGTTTATGTTGCTGTTTTCCATGAGTACTTGTTGATCATAATCAGAAAATCAGAAAAATATGCATCTTGTGGCTCAAAATAATACACTAAAACACGTAAAATATGAAAAATTAAGGGAAAATGATGTTTTTGGGCATAAAAATGGAAAAATGAATAGGAACACCAACTAAATTTTCATTTTGCTGCAAGAAGGAACTAAGGGCCACAGCCCATAACCTATTTTGAATTTTAAGTAATTAAATAATGCAAAAAATAAGGGAAAATACAAGGAAAATAGAGAAAAACCATTAAAAATAAGGGAAAAATGCATTTTGGGTGCGGAAAATTAATGAAAATTAAGAACCATGTTTGTGGGGACTGAAGCATGAGGATTTGCCTCATTTCATCCCCACCTTCTTGTTCTAGTGTGTTTTTTCCGCTTTTTACACATAAAATGATGGCAAAATGCCCTATAAATCTATACCACAATGCAACATTTGATCGATGGGAGGGTAGAGTGGTCAAAATGTGTCTAAATGTGGAGTCAAATGATGAAAAGATTGCTGGTTCTTTTGTTTGCATGCCATATAGGTCGGTGAATAATTATAAAGTAAGGGCCTAGTAGCACGAGGATTTCCTTGGTGCTGGGTTCTTGCAACGCCGCATAAGAACGGTAGTTGAAAATCATTGAAAGGATGTTTTGCACATGTGCACAATATTGATTTCATAATTGTTTGAGCACTTGGCATCCACAATATGCATAAATCATGGAAAGTATTTAAAGGTATCAGAAATCCTGGATGCACAGCAATTGCTTTCATTAGGACCTTGACCACGTTGAGTGAGAGACAGGACACCCTAAGCCATAGGCTAGTCGTGGGGTCTAGGAAAAAGAGAAGTAAGGACAATGGTACATTCCTGTATACGATTAAATGGTACCTTGAGTGGATTTTGTGCGACATGTTTATATGTTGAGCGACGCATCGAGGGGCCAATCCCCAAGGTGTAGGAGAGTCGTAGAGGGGTGGCGACATTCAGTCATTGGAGGACCCCCTATGTCTGTGCTTCGTGCCATTAGGCAATGTGTAAGGGACTCCCTCTGAGGAGTAATGGGTGAGAGAATAGTGGACTACAAACGACGTAATACAAACGCAAGACATTTAGGAAGGCAATGTACGTGTCATCAACGCTCCTGGCCGCGAGGCCATGGGGTTGTTGAGCGCGTGAGATAGAGGTTCGGCTAGTGCACGAGCCAATGCCGGCCCATTTTAGGTTCCATCATTCTTCTTCTTCTTCTTCTTCTTCTTCTTCTTCTTCTTCACCTCCATCGTCATCATCTCCCCAATCATCACTCTCTCTCCACGTCATCTGCCTCTGGACAGAAGCTTGGAAGCTTCTATTGGAAGCTTCTCCATAAGCCTTATTCACCCGTGCCTTCTCGGGTCCCTTAAAACCGTGATTGCAAGGCCCAAATTCCTACGCAGAAGAGGATAATCTCGGACAGTAGTACCCTCGAAGTGCGTAAGGGAGCCAAGGAAGATTCACTGCGTCGAAATCTACCGCATCAATGGCTCCTAAGCAAAAGGCGAGAGGAGCACACGCGAGAGCTTCCACCCCGAGTATGCGAGTAGACAACGCCCCGATTCTTAATGCCCAGGTTCCGATAATATTCCTGCATGAAAAGGATACACTAGGCATGTTTAACTCTCGTAGGCAAGATTAAATACATTGGGAAATTTATTTGCTCATCTGATTTACAAAATTTAGTTACATGTCAAAAATTTGCAATTTCTTGCACGTCGGTGGTGAAGGGTAGTTGGAATTCTAAACGTATGATGCATAGGTGAAAAGACTGAATTGTGCAAAGGCATATTTGTTGCATCGCGCATAGGATAGGGCTTATAACACATAATGCTTAGTTGTGACTCGTGTATAAGATAATCGTAGATGCCTATTAAATGATGTCTGAGTAGTTGCAATGCATGGAAAGGATTTATGAACCTTGCAAATTGCATGTGATGGTTGTTACATTCTAGGTTGGGCTAAGTGATAAAGGACGGATTAAATCAATAATGGACTCATGGAATTCGCTCATGCATGGAGTTCTTTTATCAAAGTTTGAATGCATCTTCATTAAAAATATTATAGCTTTGATTTCGTTGCATTAAACGTAGGGTTTATAAGAATAGTTTTGGATGTAAATCAACGTCACATAAGGCAAGGAAAAGAAAAGATCACTACAGATCCTATAGTTGCAAAAAGGTGTATGGTCTTGAATTTGCATATTCGCATGGAATGATGCATCTCACCTATCTTGAAGTTATTTACATCTTTTAGGGAAAGTATTTGCATCTTTAAAGGGAAGATCATCTTTACTCATGGGTTGGTTAGATCAACTAAGTAATTCGCATAAAATTGAATAGCTTACATGAGAATCATAAAGGTATGATTAGTTAGCATATGACGATCTCCTCAATGTGCTAGGTAGGGTTAAGCTATGATAAAATTCTGCCTAGTATCGCACTTGGGTTGCCGACTTAATACTTCCGATCTCAAAGGTCCTACCCATATTTATGAAATGTTAGGATTATTTAAACACCGTGCAAGAATGATCTAGGGTTTTCACCCTAAGGGTCAATTGACCAAATGCTAGATTTTCGCAAGGGAACTAGGAACCCTAGGGCCAAAACATTTATCGGCCTAATAGGGTTAGGTTTGGATTGGGTCAATACGACTCCCAAACCCTACATCTTGACCAAAGTTATTCTTGACCAAGGAATACCGTGTGATGAGAAAAATAATCCCACAAGTTAGGTGGTAACACCTATCTCATGCAACAAGTTGCAACGTCGCATGGTTTTGTGTCTAAATCACAAAATAGTATTACCACTCCTTATAACAAGTTTGTGGAGTTCTAAGTACAAGTCTAATTTTCTAGAGGATGGGTAGTAGTCATCCTGCTACATCACCCTTCCTTGGGGCTAATTTTCCAAGTTAGGGGAGTTACGAATTTGCCAAGAAAGAAATTGACCAAACAAGTTAGGCCGACAAGGTTGTCCAAGATTTATTGTCTATAATTTAAGAATACCTAAGGTAGTGACAATTTGGGTCAACGGGGTATAAACCCTAACCCAAGGAAAAAGGGGTAAACAAGCAACTCAGCTTACGAACCTTGGGATCTTGCCAAGTCATGATTGATCCAGTATCGAATGCTGGGAGCATTCAGGGAGAAGGATTCACACCTTAGTAGTTGGCCGTACAAACGACCACTGGAATGCTTGTGATTGTACACTTAGGAGCACTGTTTGTACTTCTTTGCTCAAGGATCTAATGCTGGAAAAATAACTAATGCTTTAGGTTGAAAGCCTCGAGGGAGAGGCAGTACCAGTTACCTCCGACTGTCTGCCTGACTCTATCCAAGGGGGTTATTAGCCACGCCAGGTACATGGACCGAACTTGCCACGAGAGGTCTCTCCGTTTGTGCTATTTGGAGCATGAGGATGCTTGGGTGCTAGTGGAGGCTCTAGCCATAAATCCCTTGCCTCCGGATCCTGCACAAGAGGCTGACATGACTCTAGATGGGATCTCGAGGCCCGCATACTAGTCAACGGGCGGAACTTGGAATAGTAATCCCTGAGGATTGCTAGAATAGCCTTCGAGTGGATTATATGATGTATTCCAAAGATTGATAAATAAAGATCAAATGTTGAAAAGAAACTTGCTTGACATTGCTTTTCTATGTTAGTGCCAAAGTTACGTGAAGGAACGAGTGATTAATTGGTTAATTAAGGAAGCTATTTTTATTTGTCAAACTAAATGTGGTAGATAATTAGATAACTAAAGCAACCTAAGGAAAGTGCAGTGGATGTGACCCTGGGTCCGTCCTACAGAAGGGTGGTCCCAGTTGGCCAAAAAATTTTCTCAATGGATTTGGCAACGAGGTAACAATGACCTAGAATCATTAGGGCTAGAGTCCCGATTTATGTTGTTTTAGGGGAACGGAATGGGACTATGCCTTATGGGCAGAGAGGTCAAGCTTCACATCCCTCTCGTTTCCCATTCTCCTTGAACCAAGTGCAGTATAAATCTCCTTCGACCCTGATGTTTCTAAGCAAAGTAGTTCATCTTGGGCTCGACGCTAGTTACCTCCTAGGAACTTGACCATTAGGGCAACCCTAATTCAGGTCGGTCCTAAGTGAGAACATCCGGAATGCTTCCGCTTCGTGGCAGACTCTGGAAGACCTAGATCGCAAACCCCGTGACATTCCTTGGGAGTGCCGGGCAGTGCTTTCTGGACTCTCTTCTCAATGGGCTGCTAAGATGTGTCTCACAAGCGGACAGGGGGACACGTTACATTCATGCTCAAAATAATTCTACTCATGTTATTTATAACAAGAAACAAGTAAGGTAGAAGAATAGTATAATCATTCTCATCAAGAACTTTAGATGTGCAAGAAGGCAATAGCAAATGAAAATCAAAGGAACGATATGTTGAATCTCTTAAGAAAAATTACAATCATGTAAGGTGATCTTTTCATTAGAGATTGTTCTTAAAGGGAGAGAGAGAGAGAGAGAGAGAGAGAGATATATATATAGATTTTCTCCTTATTATCATTTCTCTTCTTTAAATAATATATATCTCTCTATTCCAAAAAAGAGCAAAATGCTAGCATATGCTTTTTGGTCTCTACTACCTTCTTGTTTTCATTATCTTCTTCTTCTTTATCTTTGCCATCATCTCATAATGTGTTTGTTTTGCTATTTGACATCACCACCTTGTTGTCAATCATAACTACTTGTCTTATTTTTCATCATCTCCATCACGAGAATCATCTTCATCATTCTCATCATCAACATCATCATCCTTCTATATCGTGTTGCACCTATTCTAATCATGCTATTATCATGGGCCGAGGGATTCAAACATTATCACCATCATCATCATCTGACATGTTCACCATGAGAGACATCATATTTGTCATCAACATTATCCATCATCATTGTGATGTCTACCCTAATGCTATTTCTTTTACTTGTTATTGTCATCAACACTACTAGCTTTACCATTTTCCCAATAATCATGTGGTTGTCCATGATATTCATGTTGCTGCCCTATTGCACATGTAACTATCACAATTGGTATCATTAATATCTTCGTCATCATCTTTTCCCTATCACTAGTATCCACATGAATCGAGGAGTGGTTGTTATTCCTAATCATCATCAACAACATCGGCATCTCTTTCACTAACCTCACATTCTCCTCTATCAAATATTGTTCCCTCTTCTTTCCCCTCTCTTTTTTCACCACTCTTGCCCTTACTCCATCGACCATACCCACATCCCAACCTTCATTTACCATCAATATTGCCAAAGGGAGGAAGTACTAATGAGAAGAAGGGAGAGCCACTACAAAAGAAAGGAAACCACCAAGAAGGAGGAGGAGCTACCAAGGGTAGGAGCCAAGATCAAACAACCAATAGACACACATGTGCAATTTATTTCTTCCGACCCTCTTTGCTTCAAGATATTACTATGACATCATTAACTAGAAAGGGGAGTGATGTATTGACTAAAGAGATAGTGGGGGGAACGCAACACCTTGGCTTCTCCAACACCCACCCTATTTGCAAGAGTGGGAGGAGAGAGAAAATTTTAATGGGAAGAGGGTGGCCTTGAATGCATTTGCATTCGAGAAGAGAGAATATTTTAATGGGAAGAGGGTGGCCTCAAATGCATTTTAATGTCTACATTAAATATTCCACTTCATATTTGCAAGGGTGGGAGGAGAGAGAATATTTTAATGGGAAGAGGGTGGCCTCAAATGCATTTGCATGTCTACGTTAAATATTCCACATCATAAGGTTGTTCAAATATTCCTAATTGTTAGGGTCTTTTAAGTTTGTGGTGCATTAAATTTGGGATACTTATGAATATACCTCTACACACAATGTATAGTGCATAATGCATAGTGCACAATGAACATGCACATGTGCGTTAGTGCACACCACTACACACCACCATGCACTCACAACATAGTGGGTGCACACTAGGTCCTCTTTCCTCTTTCTTTTTTCTACCTAATGCGCACCCTATTTGTAAGGGCGAAACCAATGGAAAATGGAGAAAGGAAAGTGGTATCTAATAGTGTCCATGATTATAAAATTTGTATGAAAGCATAATGCATATTGTACACATGCATGCACCTGATGCATAGTGTATGCATACATGCGCACGATGCATAGTGTATACATACATGTGCATGATGCATAGTACACATGTATGCAACACCCTACATGAGAACACATCAACAACCCCACTTAACATACTAGGCCTTGCATTTCATCTTGTCTTCTTGCTTTCAAGCACCTTGCATTAATCCACTTTGGCACACATGCATGCACATACACAATCCTTCACACATACACTTATGTGCACATTGTGTCTCCTCTTTTTTATTTTTCCTCTCAAACAATTCTCACCCTCTTCACAAGGTAGGGTTGACAAGTAGGAGAAAGAGGGAATGACGAGGCACCTCGTAGTTCCCTGTGTACCATCTTACCACACCTAAAACCCTATACTTGGCCCACTCCGCACAAAGAACTCATCCTAGTGCACAAAAATTGAGAGAGAGAGAGAGAGAGAGAGAGAGAGAGAGAGAGAGGCAAAAAATGAGAGGAAAGAAAAAGAAGCAATGGGGGGGAGAGAAAGAGGGAGGGAGGGAGGGGGGAAGAGGGGAAAAAGTAGAGGAGAGAGAAGAAGAAAAATAGGAGAGAGAGAGGAGAAGGAGAAGAAGAAGAAGAAAAGGGAAGTGAGACAGAGGGAAAGAAGAAGAGAAAGAGAGAGATTAAGAGAGAAAATAGAAAAGAGAGGGCAATGAGAGAAAAGAAAAAGAGCATAGAAAAGAAAGAGGAGAGAGAGAACAAGGGAATAAATGAGCGAAGCAATGTTGCCATGCAATCCCTTTGAAGGCTACTTTGGAGAACAAAGCATGCAGGGAACACTCGTTGACATTACTTTGCCAATGCTTGGTGTTAGTTTTTGCCTCATGTGTTGATGCTAAGTTGCAAATACTAGCATCAATGTGAGGATAATGTTAATGACACTAAGCACCCCCCTTCCCACAACACCTTTGGCCCTCATACTATTCTTACACCATATGCATTAGCAAGATGGCATAGCCAGCATGGATTTTTTGTAAATTGAAGAGACTAAATTTTTTCTAAGAAAATTGGCACGTTAGAAAATGCCTCTCATGGTAATTTAAGAATGACATGAAGTTATCATGTATGTGATTTGATCTCACATGTGACCATGGCAAGACAACATTCCAAAATAAAGGCTAAAGTTTGATATTTTAATAACATAATTTTTCTCATTTTATTGCAAAATCATTTCATAAGTTCTATACTTGTGTTTATAAGCTATCAATAAGTTATGTGCAAGGTATCATATATGAAGCATTTTTCTCATTTTGAATTGACGCTTCAGGAAATGTTATGATTTGCATTTTCCTTGGCAAAATATTTGAGTTTATTATGATTGTGGTATCACATTACCACGAGCCTTATTTTGGGAAGAGTTAATTACAAAGAGATCTTATATATATATATATATATATATAAGGTCTCTTTGAATGTAGTAAAGCCCCATGTTCATACGTACCTTGTGATAATTGTTTAGTATACCATGTTGAGAGTAAACATATGGCCTCATAGGCACCTCAAACGTTTATTTCTAATATAGGGACCATCACTACTAATCAATCCATAATTTCATGACTTCACATGAATGCTAAAGCCAAGTTTTGGTGAGAGCAATGGGGTAGGCATGGTGTAGTGATTGAAGCTTCCCAAACTTAGGAGAAAACTAAGGAAGATATGAGATAACAGTCTCTACCTCCATCATTTGAATCCATCAAGATGAATGAAATTCTACAACCTCACCCCACTCAATTATCCAAAGTTTTTGAGTCTCCAAAACTATGCTTTGAGAATGACAATGGCTCAAAAAATCACAAGATTTTGCCAAGGGTTGGACCTTCCACTTTACACCAATATTGAGGCAATGGAGCCTACAACCTTGGAAGACACTACTGTCCATGCCAAATCCTTAATACATGAAATCTCTACAAATATCCAATAAGTGTTGGCAAGACAAATACTTATGGAAGGAATCTTATTGCTTAAGGAGGCCAAGTAAATAATGGCATGACTAATGGGCAAAACTTTGAAATTTTCCAAGGGCTAAGAGGTGTGGAAAACAAATTATACTTCTAGGAAAGACTAGACACAAGAGTGGATTGTCTTGGTCGCCCTTGAAATGCAAACTTTAGCCAATTTGCAATGAGAGGAAAACAAAATGGTAACAAATAAAGAGGTTGAGCAAAAAAAGGAGTAACAAAATTCCATGTCAATTCTATGATAGAGCATCCACTTGTGGAAGAACATACCTTAGGCAGAAAGGATCCATTCATGTGATCATATAGTCATTCAAATATTGGAAAGTTGTTTAGCTAAATTAATTATAATATTAATGCATTGTGGAAGCACTCACTCTTTTCTATTTCCAAAGATAGTAAGAAAGTTACAACTAAATGCTAGGACAACAAAAAAGGGACCATAAATTATTCAATGGAAAAAACATAATACCAACTAAATGGTAGGCCAAATCTAATTCAATGATATAAAAGGGAACAAATATAGCCAACTTTCTAGTACTGACTTTGCAGTGTTATAACTGTATAATTGGACATAGATTGACTTAAACAGAACAACATTCAAATCCTATGTAAATAAGAAGTTTTTATTATACCTCCATGGTGATACCATTAAATCCCAAGGAAAATTGAGAAGGACTAAGTTCCAACTAGCTAAAGACAATCAACTTCAAAAGGAATTGAGAAAGGGGTGTCTAGTCTACTCAATCAAGTTAGACAAACTAGATTAGGCTAAACAAGGTAATGCACCTTCCTAGATCACTAACTTTGAGGATGTATTCACTGAAGAATTCATCTCTCTCTCTCTCTCTCTCTCTCTCTCTCTCTCTCTCTCTCTCTCTCTCTCTCTCTCTCTCTCTCTCTCTCTCTCTCTCTCTCTCTCTCTCTCTCTCTCTCTCTCTCTCTCTCTCTCTCTCTCTCTCTCTCTCTCTCTCTCTCTCTCTCTCTCTCTCTCTCTCTCTCTCTCTCTCTCTCTCTCTCTCTCTCTCTCTCTCTCTCTCTCTCTATAAAAAATATGGAGGTTGAGCATGAGATTAAACAAATTAATGGAGCCAAATTGGTGTCTAAAGACCTTACAAATGTTTGTTTTGGAACCTATTGAACTTAAGGAACAATTGACACTACTTGATTGAACATCCACCCTAGTAATTCATGTTGGGACACACTTATTCTCTTCCAAAAGAAAAAAGATGAATTCCTTAGACTTTGCATTGGCTCCAAAGTTCTGAACAATGTCCATTAAGGACAAGATGAGCTAGTAGAACAACTATATGGTGTCAAAGTCTTCTCTAAGATTTATCTAAGATCAAGATACTAGATTAGAATCAAAAAATAAGGCATTTCCAATATAGACTTTAGTATGTGCCATAACCATTATGAGTTCTTATTCATATCATTTTGATTGACTAATGCACCAGTAACATTCAATCAGCTAATACAATATATATTTTGTCCTTACCTAGATGATTTTGCATTGGTGTGCTTCAATGATATCCTTGTGCACTCAAAATCTCAAAAGGATCACAAAATCTAGGTTATGCCTCAAAATCTTTGACAAAAACTCAATGCCGAGAAGAGAAAGTGCATCTTCTACACAAATTAGATCAAATATTTAGGGTATATCCTTGTGCACTCAAAACCTCAAAAGGATCACAAAATCTAGGTTATGCCTCAAAATCGTTGACAAAAACTCAATGCCGAGAAGAGAAAGTGCATCTTCTACACAAATTAGATCAAATATTTAGGGTATATCCTTGTGCACTCAAAATCTCAAAAGAATCACAAAATCTAGGTTATGCCTCAAAATCTTTGACAAAAACTCAATGCCGAGAAGAGAAAGTGCATCTTCTACACAAATTAGATCAAATATTTAGGGTATATTATTTATATTAAAGGAATCCTACTTGATCTTGCTAAACCCATGCTACTCATGATTGATCAAATCCTAAGATTGTTAAGAATAAAGCTTGTGATTAGTATCACAGACATGATCGACCTTATCTAGACATCTGCCTCTTAGTTGTCACTCTACATGTGTGTTGTAACAACCGAGTCGATCAAACTCAACTACAGTTAGTAGTACGATCAATTAGTGACCTAGTGTGTTTATCAATCATGTGTGATTAGACTTTAAGAAAGCATTATGGAAGAATGAGATGAAGAGAACAAGACACTACTCTTTGTTACAGCTCCATGTCTTTGTCTCTCTCTCTGCCTCTGAATCTCGAACATGGTATGAGAGCTTGAATGCATGAAGCTTGAAGGCATGAAGCTTGAAGGCTTTGGCAGTGGCCATTTGACATCAAGACATCATATTTGAAGAAAACATCATTAAATGAGACTATGCTTACAACCCCTTTTTTTGCAGAAGCTATATCTTGTTATAGAAATGGATTTTGGAGAAACAGCCCACTAATCCTGACCATTTCGACATGGTTTAGAACTTTGCATAAGAATTTCTTTTCAAATTCCTCAATGGTTTTGAGATATTCAGCACAGACCTATGCAGACTTTCTGTTTACTACAATAAACAACATGTGGTTCCAAGGCAATGGTGGCTTTTATCCTAGCAATGTATATGCCCTTATTATCATGCATTTGAGCATGATATTGGAGTGTTAAATGCTTAGTTTTGGAGCTTATTTGCGGGCTGGAAATAGTGAACTATTGCTCTCCTGAATTTGGAAACAATATACCTACAGGGTTGAAGTATCTGTGATGCTTATTTGCTACTGACAAATGCTTGGATCATACCGCTTGAGTGATAGATCCTTTTTGGGATATTGTGAGTGCTGAAAGTCCAAATTTTGGATTGATTTGTTGCTGGTTATACCAGGATACCTATCATCTTCACTTGACATACATGCAATATATTCTAACCGGTTGGACATGTATCAACTCTTACATAGAGTGGCAACTAAATGAGATGTTTTGGGGCTATTTTGAGGTCTGAATACTCTTGTTTTAATAGAGAAAATATTGTTGGTTATAGCAGTGGACTGGTTGTATTTGGTACTGCTACTTGCATACATTACAAGCATTGATGCTTGTATGGACATAGTTTGTTGCTGTGATGTTTTGCCACTACCATAGAAAGTTTTGAACTGATTTCAGCTTGGTTTATGCTCCGTTGACTGTGTTTTTTCATTGTTGGAATACAATTTATAGCAAGCAAGTTGTCAGGAAAATTGTTCCTAAACTGCAGGAAGTCGGTTCCTAAATTGCAGGAAAACTATTCCCGAACTGTAGAAAGTCTATTCCTGAATTGCAAGGAGTCAAGCACTTACAAATTGCATATAGCATGGAATACCTTAGTTGCAAATATGGCAAATGCTCAAGGCACTAACAATATCACTCAAATTGTGGGAGAGAAGCTTAATAACAAAAAAATTTCTCTATGGAAGTTCAGGATGCAAAAAGTTTTGATTGGGCAGAGGCTATTGGGATTTATGTATGGGGGCTGAAGCTGAACCCGAATTGCCCGAATGGAATCCTACATAAGAATAGTGGAGAGCTCACCAACAGTGGTCAAAAAGAGCTAGTAAAGTATTACATTGGTTTTCTTTATGCATTTCTAATGCGATGGCTATGCAATTTACCAATTGCTATTCCCCGAAGGATGCTTGGAATGCACTCATAAAGAATTATGGTAATGTCACGCATGCAAGAAAGATACAGTTGAAGCAGCAGTCCAACAACATGTCTAGGAATGGCAAGAGCATTCAAGTATACACAATTGAAATAAAGACCATAGATGACCAACTGGCTACTATTGGATCTCATGTTTCAGAGGGTGATATGATTGCAGTGACATTAAATGGATTAGATAAGGAGTACAAGGCATTTGATACGTCTATTTTTGTGAGAACAGAACCCCCTGATTGGGATGAGTTACTCGCACTGTGGCTACATGAAGAAGTAAATCTTGGCTTAAATACAAGTTCAAGCACATCTCAGGGCAGAGACATTGTCTTTTACTCTAGTTAATGAGCTAGAGGTAGTAGAGCTCGTGGAGCTTTTCGGGGTCAAGGAGACACTTGAAACACATATGGACAGCAGCAACAAAATGCTTGACATAGCTCAAATACTCAAGGACAATGAGGATCTAGAGCCTTTAGAGGCAGGGGAAGATCATCACGTAGGGGCAGAGGTGGTTCTTGGCAATCACATGAGCAGTCTAAGAAGGATAAATATTGTCATTATTGCGGAAGATATGGGAATATTGCAAAGGATTGCCATAGAAAGCAAGTTGATATGAAGGCAAAAGGTAGGCAACATGGACATTATGCATCTTTGGCAGTGGTACTTAGGATGACCAGGGAGATAGATTGTTTGCTATGCAGCATGTATCTAAGAATACGCCTAGGCAAGGCAAATATGAGAAGTGGTACATAGACTCATGAGCATCCAATCATATGACTCCTCATGGTGAATGGTTTAATGAGTTAGTAGCAAGGTCTCATGGATTTGTATGTACTGGTGATGTTACACAGCATGATATTCAGCATTCACGTGTGGTTCCATTGCTCATGCCTGATGGCAGAAAGAAGAGAGCCTACATGATGTACTACATGTACCTTCTATTACCAAGAATTTACTATCAGTTGGACAGATGCCAGAACAGAATTTGCAAGTCAAATTCAATAGGGATGGCTGTTTTATTGAAGAATATGGCAATGGTTGTAAATTGATTGCTAAAGGCAAGCGAAATGGCAGAATGTTTACTTTGGATGTATCTATCTCGGAATTGAAGACAACCATGTTTGCCCATGATAATGGAGTAGTTTGGGATGTAGAAATCTAGCACAAACGCATCGGTCATGTTTATGTACATAAGCTAAAAAATATGCAGTAGAAAGAGGTTGTACTTGGCTTGCCGAAGTTCAAATACACTGATCTTGGGCATGTATGCTCTACTTGTCAGTTTGGGAAACAAGCAAGATTTCCATTCATGAAACATGTTAAAAATAGTTTTCGACCTTTGCAGCTGATACATTCGGATGTATGGGGTCCTTCCCATAATGCATCTTTTGGTGGTGCTAGATATTATGTATCCTTCATTGATGATTTCAGCCCGATACACATGGCTATATATTTTGAAGCACAAGGATGATGTGCTTGATGTCTTTAAGAACTTTAAGAAGCATGCTGAAAATGAACTTGGATGTTATATCTCATGTTTGAGATCTAATGGAGATGGAGAATATGTATCTAGAGAGTTTGACAGGTACCTTGTTAAATATGGCATAAAAAGGCAGCTCACATGTAGTTACACACCTTAGCAGAATGGTGTGGTAGAGAGAAAAAATTGGATGCTTGTGGAAGCTTCCAAAGCAATGCCTAATGAAAATAATTCACCAAATGTTTATTGGGCTAAAGCAATGGTTACTACAGTTTATGTTCTAAACCAAACACCTACACGTAGGGTTCATGATTTGACTTCGTATGAGAAAATGTATGGGTACAAGCCCAAAATTACTCACCTAAAAGTATTTGTTTGCATTGCCTATGTACATGTGCCTAATGAAAAGAGGAAGAAGTTAGACCCGAAAGCTATCAAAAGTGTTTTTCTTGGCTATGCATAGGCGAGAAAGGCTTACGAATGCTATGATCCGTCCACTCGGGAAACCCTAATCAACAGGGATGCAAATTTCGATGAGCTAGCCTCATGGTATGGTAATTTGAATGCAGAAGTCTCTAATGGACTAGCCAACCCTACTTATGCTGAAAATTATCCTTCAGCTAGTACATCTATGAAGGACCAACACATAATGGTTAGTCCTTGGATAGGACGACTTCGCAGTCATGCTACTGCATCCACTAACATGGATATGTTAGTGAGGAGGAGATTGGATAAAGGAAAAGAAAAGATGTTTGATGATGTGACTGGCCCACTTACATTTGGATATGAGTCACTTGGTAGTGATAGTCTTAATAGTGAATTGGGCATACCATCAGTTATGACGCCTAGTGCGAGGCAAAGCAGGTATGTGCCGCCTCATGAGAGGCAAGCCTAGAGGGCACCACAGTTGAGGAGGTCTGAAAGGGTCAGAAAACTAGTTGATAGGCTGACATACAGTGGCTATTCAACTAGACATTATGCATATATAACTGAAGTGTCAGGCTACAAAGAGCCTACAAAGTTCAGTGAGGCAGTTACAGATGAGAATTGGTGTGCCACCATGGATGAGGAATATGCAACATTGGATGAAAATGAGACATGGGAATTGGTCCATTTGCCTGAAGGCAAAGTACCCATTGACTACAAATGGGTTTATAAAGTGAATTGCAAGTCAAATGGTTCATTGTAAAGGTATAAAGTCCGGTTGGTTGCAAAGGGATATGCGCAACAGTATAGCCTAGATTATGAGGAGAGTTTCTGCTTGGTTGTCAAGATGGCAACGATGAGAACAGTTATTGCATTAGCACATTCTAAGGGCTAGAAATTATGGCAGAAGGATGTCAAAATGCATTCTTGAATGGTGACTTTCTTGAAGAGGTGTATATGGAGCAGCCTGAAGGTTATGTACACCCTGACCATGTGACATATGTGTGTAAATTGAAAAAGGCCTTGTATGGACTGAAACAAGCACTGAGAGCATGGAATGCTTGCATAAGCACTTATTTGCAATAGCTTGGTTTTCAAATATGTCATGCAGATCACAGCCTATTTACAAAGAAGACAGAGCATGGTTATGTCTTTCTGGTGGTTGTTGATGATTTAATCATCACTGGAGATGATGATCATGGGATTGCTGAAATTAAAGCAATGTTGCATGCTGAATTCAAAGTCAAGGATCTTGATGAGCTGAAGTACTTTCTTGGGATTGAGGTTGTGTCTACACCTCAAGGTATATGCCTATTACAAAAATAGTATGCTCATGATACGTTGTTGAAATATGGCATGATGGAGTGTAAAGCCATGGAAACACCATTGGATCAAAATGTCAAACTTGCAATTGATGTTGGGACTAAGATTGAGAATGTCACTATGTACATACAGATGGTGGGAAGCCTGATTTACCTTACTACTACCTGTCCTGACTTGAGTTATGCAATGGGGCTGATTAGCCAGTTTATGCAAAAACCTCGTAAGCCAAACTTAGATGCAGTCAGGAGGATTATGTGGTAAGTGAAGGGTACTGCTGATTATGGATTATTTTTTGAGCATGGGAAATCATTCGACTTGATAGGTTATATGGATGCTGATTGGACTGGTGACAGGAGGTCAACCAATGGTTATGCTTTCAGTTTGGATAATGGTATGATCAGCTGGAGTAGTAATAAGCAATCAACTGTTGTTTTATCTAGTACAAAGGAAGAATATAGGGGTGCAGTCTTAGCGGCATGCGAAGCAATTTGGCTTGTGAAACTTCTATATGACTTGGGTATACAGTTGGACAGCAAATTCGCATTGCATTGTGACAATCTCAGTAGTGCGATGTTGGCTAGAAACCCTGTCTATCATGCTAGATCCAAACACATAGAAGTTCATTACCATTTTATCAGGGAGATGGTACTTGCTGGAAAGATTGATCTACTCCATGTGAAGATAAATAACCAGGTAGTAGATATCTTTACCAAATCACTTGGTAAAGAGAAGTTTGTGCATTTCAAGGAGCTACTTGGAGTACAACAGTTAGATTGAGCTTGAGGGGGAGTGTTGAGAATCAAGCTCGTGATCAGTATCACCGACATGACCGACCTTATCTAGACAGCTATCATCTTAGCTGTCACTCTACATGTGTGTTGTAATAACTGAGTCAATCAGACTCAACTATAGTTAGTAGTACGGTCAGTTAGTGACCTAGTGTGTTTATCAATTATGTGTGATTAGACTTTAAGAAAGTGTTATGGAAGAATGAGATGAAGAGAACAAGAGAGTTCACTACTCTCTATTATAGTTCCATGTCTTTGTCTCTCTCTGTCCCTCTAAATCTCGAACAAAGATGATTAAGGAAGTCCCAAGATTTCTAGGATTGATGAGATAGTATCAATTGTTCATCAAGGACTATTCTCTTTTAGTAGCAATAATGATCAATCTTCTAAAGTAGCACACTCAAATCATGTGGCTAATGGATCATCAAAGAAAAAGTTCAATTAACTCAAGGAATGTGACATGAGGACTCTTATACAAAACTTCTTGATTTCATTAAAATTTTGAGATAATTACTAAGGCAAGGACACTTGTAATCAAAGGAGTCTTTGTACAAAAAGCAAGGCCTCTCACTTGTACCCCTTATAAATTGAAGCCTCAATATGAGGTAACAAACATGCATAGTAAGACTACAAGAGTTTGACTTTGAGATCAAGTACAAGGCCTAGAAAGGACAATGTAGTGACTAATGCCTTAAGTAGGAAAGAATTTTTAATGGTATCACAAGGCTACATGACTTAAGAACTATACACCCTTGAAAAGGAATATAAAACACTTACAAAAATGGAACTTCAAGGAGGAAGTATGGACAATGAGTAGGGAGATAAAGGATTGTCACATTAGTGATGGATACCTTTACTTCTAGGATCAACTTTAAATTCCAAGTAGCTTGTAAATCAATGCAAATATTTTGTGTGAATCACATGATAGTCTCCAATTGGACACCTAGGACATGCCAAGCTATTTAACACTGTCTAGAAAAGCTATTATTGGGCACAATCAAAAAGGGATATGATATGCTATACAACCCAATGCTTGAGAATTAAGGTGAAAAGGATTACAATGCTAGGGGAACTCCAATCCAACATGGATTTTATAATTTGTCTATCTAGTATTGCAAGTGGAAATGAATTGATTGTGGTGATAGGACAAAATTTGGACTAAGGTGGCTCACTTGATTTCAATTGAGACCACACATCAATCCTCAAATACTGTAAAGCTATTTATGAAGGAGGTTTTCAATGAACATTGGTTTCCCAAAAGCATAATCAATGATAGAGATTCCAAGTTCACTTCCAAGTTCTAGATTTATCTATTCTAGGCAATTGAAACTCATTATGCTCAATACAACCTACTATCCCCAAACTTATTACCAAATCAAAAAGGTAAACCAAATCATTAAGGATATTTTGAGGGCTTAAGTGAGAAGGTGGTTTGAGTAACCCCTAGTAAAATTTCCCTACATTTTCTATTAGAAAACAATGAATATGACCCCATTTCAAGATTTTATTGTCAAGAATGCCACATAAAATAACTATTTTTGAATCTACTCAAATATGAAGCTTGTTAACTCACTACACTCATAGGTGTGAGAGCACATACAGCTATGTAAGAGGTAGCCATTGCACTTGGCTTGAAATGCTTGTTGAAATAATAAGTAGTCCGTGGTCTTGGCGGTTGACCAAGAAGGTCCCACATTTTGGTTTTGTTGTCGAGACCAATGGATTCAAGCTTTGAGGGCTTACGCACTTTGAATCAAGCATTGAAGTAGGATTTGCCTCAAATTGATGCTTGAGATAGGTAGGAAGTGAGTGAGTTAAAGAGGTATTCAATCTCCTTTGCAAGTAAGTTTTTCTAGTTTTTTGGATTTAGGTAAGTACATTGGATACTAGTGTAAGTGGTTGCTTATGATTTGGATGCATTTAGGTGAGGTAGAAACAAGGAAAACAGAGAAACACACAGTAGGGTTTCTATTGTAATAGCAAGCCCAAAATAGGAAAAAAGAGGGGAAAGAGAGCTTCAGGGCATTAAGACAACAAAGAGAGAGAAGGGGGAACTAACAAGGCAAGAGAGAAGGGGTTTAAGAGGCCAGGAAGAGGGGGAAAGAGCTCATTTGTATGCATTTAGCCAAGAGAGTGCTTAAGAGAGAGAGAGAGAGAGAGAGAGAGAGAGAGAGCTACAAGGCTGGAAACCATAATATGCTTGGAAATCTTCACCATCGCCCCTTCAAGCCCCACAGGTAAGCTCTGAGTGTGCCCTCATGTTGGATGATTGCTCCTAGGATTGTAAATGGAAGATTGATCAAGACATACATGAGATTCAGCAAGATTTTGATTGTCTTAGATCTCGGGGTGCTACACTTGAATGGATCCATAGTCATTGAGTCGTGCCACAAACTCGAACACTCCCTGAGTCCCTAGTCCGCTCAGACAACCATACTAGTTCGAGTCCTAGACTCGGACTTGAACAACATTATTCAGCCTTAGACGAATAGTCACTTGGCCTCAGATGGCCAAATTTGAACACCCCAAAATCATCCACTCGGACGCTCACATATTCAACCTCAGACAATCGAGTGGCCATTCATTTAGACAGTGCATGGTCATACTCAAGCACTCAGACAGACTCCACAAAAGCCAAATTCAAGCAAATTGGACCCACCCAAGGAAGGAAAAGGTTGAGCCTAATCTAGAAAACACTTTTGTAGGCCTCCAAATGCATGGAGCGGCTCATACGGCCACCGGACTCACAAATTGCGGTCTAACAGTCAAGAAAATGACCAGCACACTGACCCTCATCTGTGTCCCATGACCAAACCTGCTATCCTCATATCACACATCTAGGACACTGTAGAGACCAAAATGAACCAACTAGAGTGGCGGTTGAATGCACGAAAGGATCAAGAAAGTGTACACTACCCATTTTTTTCATTGAATTTTCACACTACATCAATTGAATATTTGACGCACATCAGAAAAGATGAAAGCCTGATTTTGCACAATGCACTCTAAGGAGCACACCACTAGCATTTGAGTGCCCATAACATTGAGAATTGTTTTGAATAACAAGGAATTCACGCAAAATAAGATAAGTTGAATGAACCCACTAGTAGGAGGAAACCCTAGGCATCGAGTAGTGGGCAAGGGCCCCTATCACCGAATACTGAGAGATTCAAATCGGTGAGCCACTAGGGAGAAAATAGTGGCAGGCACGATTAGAGACATAACTCTACCCGACTTGATTAATCTCATTGATACCCTAGTTTCCCAAGGAAGAAACCAGCAACATGTCAAGAACCAATGCTAACCCGAAAAATGACAAGCTTGACTTGGGAGAATTCCCATTTATATCTAGCCAATGATAACTTGTATGACTTGCAAACTAAAATGAAGCATCATGGTAGACTAGTCAAAGACATCATAGCCGATCTTGAGGAAGAGTAGAAGTTGGCAAGGAGAGCACTACAAGGCATAGTTTCCTACAATCAAGAGCAACAAGCTCAAAAGATGAGGCAAGTCATCAAAATGTGTTAGGTCCAGTGCATCTTAGCACTCACCGACCGAAATAGGACAGGACCTAATGCTGAGAGGGATAGAGCACCAAAAGTTGATATAAGGTCATATTAGGCAGATGACATAGTCCAAGTCTTAAAGCATGGAATGCCTAAGATACCTATAAAGAAGGCTAGGCTAAAGTGCCTTATCCTTATGATTCAGTAAACTAATCGTGAGTTATTGCATCATGATAGAAACTCGAGATGGCTAGGCACAACAAAGGTAGCAAGCTCCCATTCACGGAAGAAGAGCATGCCAAATACAGCCTACCAATGAAAATATGGGCCTTTAATCAGCTTAGTTCAAGAGCATCCAAACTTAGAAAGCATGGTTGTTAATCGTCATACAAACAAGGTGGAAAATCTGGAAAAGCTAAAGCAAAAGACAAAGGCAAAGGCAAAGGCAAAGTGAAACGGAAGACGAAGGTGTGCCAAGAAAATTTTGGAAACACAAGAAGTGCAGAAAATTCCTAAATAAGAGAAAAAGGTGCACAAGGAAAAGTGCAAGTCAATATTTTTGTAAAAGAGCGCAAGCCCATCATGATTTAATTTAAGGATCGTCGGGCTCTCACCCGTGCAATTTGTAAATGTAGACCGGCGATGGAAAGGAAGCTAGGAAGATAGAAAGACAATGGGAAAAGGGCCTAGGCCATGGCCAACCATGTAAAAAAGGGGATAAGGGGATGATTGCCCAAAAGGGATTTAGGGTTTTGTATATAAAGTTGAAAAGTGAATGAGAAGCTCATTCTTGTGTGTGGCCAAAAGTGGCTCTCTTCTTCTTCTTCTTCTTCTTATTCTTGCTTGCTTGAGCTTGTGCTTGAGAGAGGGAGTGTGAGAGTGTGAGGGAGTGAGTGTGTGAGGGTGAGGGACCGAGGAGAAGAAGCTCTCCATCTTCTCCTCTCTTCTTCTCTTCTCTTCTCTTCTCTTGCTCATGGAAATGGAGCTTGGAGTGTGGAGCTTGAGGATGGAGCTTGCGTGAAGCTTGCACTTGGATCATGGAGCTACCGAAGTGTGCGGGAGAGATCGGCATGGAGGTAAGCTCGCTACACTCATGGATAGGTAGCACATCGGCTATGTGAGAGGAAGCCATTAGTGCTCAGTTTGAAACACTTAAAACAATAAGCGGTCCATGGGTCTTGGTAGTTGAGCGAAAGCTCCCACATTTTGATTCCGTTGCCAGGACCCACGGATTCAAGCCTTGAGCGCTTGCGCACTTCAAATCGAGCATCGAAGTAAGAGTTTTCCCCTAACCGGTGCTTGAGGTAGATAGGTAGGAAGCGAGTGAGTTTGAAGAGGTATTCAATCTCCTTAGCAAGTAGAAATCTGGTTTTTTGGATTTGGAAAAGCATGTTGGAGTAGTGTAGTTATTTGCTTTGTGATTTGGTTGCATTATGGTAGGAAAAAACAAAGAAAAAGAAGAAAAACAAGTATCAGGGTTTCTGCTATCATAACAGGGCATGAGGGTTTGATTTGGTTTCCAATTTGTATTTTGGAGTTTATTGGCTATTCCAGGTATATATAACTCTCCCCCTCCATCCATAGCTTTGATCTGGAGGTGTGTGTGATGGGTCATGACCTGAATCGTGTGATTCGAGCGATTTATCGTTGCACTGGTCAAAGTCATGCGGTGCTCGGCCTATCCGAGTGACAGCAATTCTGGGTGGAGTCCCACAATCGGTCCTTGGCCCACTACCACACTCGGACCACTTGACTCGGCCCACCTGACTCGGCCCTTGGCCCACTCGGCCCTCAGACCCACTACACTCGGACGCCTTCTACTCAGCCCATCCGAGTGAACCATTCGGACCAAATTTGAAATTCGACCCTCGGCCCTGCGGACTCGGCCCAACCCCACTCGGACAAGTTGATATTCAGCCCAGTCGAATTCACCACTCGGCCCTCGACCCACTTGACTCAGCCCTTGGCCTACTCGGACACTTGGCCCTCTGACAGCCACACTCAAACTGGCCGGATTTGACATTCAGACTAGTTACATTCGGCCCTTTCTCATTCGGCCCTCAGCCCTCGGATGAATCGGGCATTCGGCCCCTGCAATTCAAACCTATTGGACCAAATTTGGATTTTTCCAAATTTTAACCTGTAGACCCTGAAACTGACCGAGAGACCATATAGAGCCAAAACCATATCATAGATTGATCACTGGGTTGCAACTTAGAGCAAGTAGCTCAAAATTTGGCTATAAACGGTCCTCCAAGTCACGCATGGTGTTTACTGTAATGGCCCTACAGGCCGGGGGGGACTGCCCCCTCGAAACCCCGTAGAGGGGGCTACCCCCTCCATACCTCCCCCAAGTAGGTTGGAGAGAAAACGTGCGCAGTGACAGGTCCTCCAAATTAGACCCTAGTGTAGTCATGGCTCTACACATGCATGGATTCTCACTTGCAAAAGAGCAACCAAAATCCCATACCTGAATAAAGACAAATAGAGACCCTAGAACCTCAATGGGCCAATCTAGCCAACGAGAGCAAAAAGGCCACGCTACAAAAACATGTACATGTTGCATTCGGACTGCATCTAGTCAAAGCGGAAAGCAACAACATCAAGCTACAACAGCGAGGATGACTAGATATGACAGTCCTAACGATAGATGCACCTTGAATAACACTACACAGGCGATCCAAGACATCAGTGGAGAATCCACATCTAATCATGCAATTGGGGACCCAAGGGCATTGGTCAGAAGGCTTAAATTTATAAGCTAAGACCCGAAAGATGAAGACATAGTACCACCTGCTTATCTTAGGGTCAAACTCACCACGAAAAGAGAGCACACTATTGATGCTTTGATTGATGAAGGAGAAGATTTTAATATCTTGACCTATGAAGCATGGATCCTACTAGGCCAACCAGAGCTCACACTGACTAATGCAACTCTTAGCCCTTATGGGGGACACCCACAAGCACTCATAGGGAAGTGCAAAATCCTTGCAACAGTTGAAACTGAAAGCTTGTCTATCCTATTTCATGTTCCTCCAAATAGTGCTAATTATGGGAAGGAAACCCTCCTAGGAAGACCCTTCAAAAGGGCGACCAAGTGTGAGGCTGACTATGTAGCACATAGGATACACCTGACACTACCGGGTGTGAGGATAGTAACAACCTTTAGCAAGGGTGACCTTATCAAACCTCGAGGGAAAGGCAAGGAAGGTGTTGACATAACAGTCAAGCCTACTAATGAGAGCAAGGACTTGTTGGAAGAGTTGATAGAAGCACACGTCGAACAACGAGAACTAGTGAGTGAGGCCATGCCTGAAACAATAAGGTCAAGAGACAATGCCAAGGACAGGCTTTGGACTTACAAATATCGTAGAAGACCCCAAAAGAAGCCCAAGCCTTATAGATGAAGACATCGATGGAGGGTCAGCACAATGCCGCGATGGATATCCAAAGTGTTGCTACGTGCTCAAGGGTATTACGCAGATATCCGATGGATTTGGGTGCCAAAACCCCCTGCTAAACCTCCTTTGTTGACTGAAGGCCAGATCGTATCAAGAGCAAAGAAGGGTAGGAGGAGATCTAAACAAAAAACCAATGCACGAGTCAAAAACATTGGAGTGACCGAGCCCCTCACGGTCGAAATCCAGAAACCAAACGGGACTAATCGGAGGGTAGATCCTCATCCTAGCGTGCTTGACAAGCAGATATCATATGTAATCGTTGAGGATACGCAAAAGCCACTAGTGTCCAAGGAGCCTTTGATTCCCCAAGAGGATAATAGGCATCATACGCACAACATTGCTCATGGTAAGGTTAAATGCTCAACAAAGCAAATGGTAAAATCATCTAACAGCCACGAGTAAATCTTCCAGCTAGTGTCGAAGCCACTTAGGAGTCCCAAGTCTCCTACACCCTCTTTCCCTGAAACGGACACTAGAAGCACAACAACAATCATCAAGTGCAGCAACTCAATCCCAATCTCTATCTCAATCTAAGCTTCCAAATGTCCAAGAGGTGGGACATGACACCATCCGTAGCTCTCGGCCCAAGGATATGCATGTGCAACCTAATGTGACTAGATCAACTCATGCTGGATCTACACAAGTGAATGCTCAAAGGGCAACAAAAGACACGACCACTTCTGATAGCCCTAGGGACTTGACACTACTATCTACCAAGAGTAGCCCCAACCCACTGGACTAGCCGCTACTACTTCCACAGCAGTCACAACCCTTGGCTGTGACAATGCCCCTTGTGGAACGTGTCCTTAGTAGTTCACCTGTGGAGGAGGTGTCACAACAAACTTCCTTGACAACTCCATCACTTCCAAAGCACCTAAAGCCTAGGCTGGAGGAGTTAAATAGAAGGGAATTGGCTGAAGACCTAGACTCTCCAAAAAGAGAGGCAATTGTACCCTCACAACCTCACAAGGCTATTCGGCAGGCTGCGGCTATGTCCCATGAGGACACACTAGAGAAAGAGAATGCTGAGGCCCAGCCAAGCACATCGAGACTGACCTAGTCCAAGGTCCCGAGTCTTCAAGGGATACACCTCAATTGCATAAGAAAAAGAAAAGAAAATATCGAAAACAACAATGGTAGTTGCAAGTGGTTGTAGACCCCAAGAAGATTGAAACCAAGAGTACCAAAGAGCTGAGGAATAAAGCATCGAGACCATCCACCAATGAACCCATTGATGTCTCTCCTAATAGTGGTGAAACCTCAGACACATCCATGTGTTCTGAAAAATCAAAGCAGTCGTTACCATCAACGGTTGCTTGCAATACTCGATCCATGGACAACAGAATCGCATTGACCAATCAAGAGTGGATACAACACTGTCACAACAGGGTGACAAATTTATACTAGTCACATCTAAGGAGAACCATGATGCAATAAAAAAGCCTCAGGGGAAACATGGAAACCCCGAGAACATAAGCAACCCTAGGATTGACCAATCTTGCTCATCTAGGCCTGAGCCCCTAGCTATGTTAAAGCCTAGGGAAACTTCTAGAACCTTGCATGAGATAGCAACCGAGCAAGCCCTCGTTGAACATAGAAGTGTTGTAGAATGCTTAACTGAGTTGGATGCTAAGCTCAAAGTGTTCGCATATGTCTATGTCCTAGCAAACATGGGCGCATTCCCTAAGGAGCAACTTGAAGAATACTTGCCATTTCCCCTATCCTGGGAAGAGCAAGAACATCTTGACAAGCACTATGACAGGCTCATGCATGAACGCATGCAACTCACCTTTGACGAGGAAGCCGACAAACTACGCTTAACTGTAACATTCAATGATGTGCTCTGCCAACCAAATCTCTTAGAGATAGAGCAACTAAAGTGACAATTAGAGGGTCAAGTCAATTTGAAAAATGTTGGTTTGAAAACCGCGTTGCAATGGCCTAACTAAGAGCTTAGATTATAACAGTCTCAGAGAAGCGATTTGCCAAATGGCGGTCTCAAAGAGACCCAACCTATGTGGCCTCAACTTCCTTTCGAGTGCTAATTGCCATTCGGGGTACTGACTTAGTTGAAACTAGCCAAGAGAACTCTCTATCTGATAAGGTTCTCACTGGGGAGGAGTTACATGTTGCGAGTAGACTCGGACAAGGTTCCATGCTACTCGATGTTGCAAAATATCTATCATTATTGAGTAAGTTGCCACATGTATTGGATGTGTATGCCACACTCCAGTACAATCCGGAGTTCTACAATTGGTTTTTATCCTCGTGAAGTGACATGGATTCGTAAATATGTACATAAACACACAATGAATTTTGTGACCCTGTATAGATAATTTCAACACACACAAGCAATGATAGTCAAGCATAGAGAGAAGAGTTGGGTTCGACATGCTAAACTCCTCAGGTCCTCTCACCACACATTTAGAAGTCGTGTGACCATTTCCACCTCTAGAAATAGGGCATGCAACACTCATTACTGCCATACAAAGCTCTGACCAACATCTCTGATGGTGTAGATGGGGCACCGTCCCTTTCTATACACCCTTCCCCTTTTTTTGGTCTATCCTTCTAGGGATGAGCCCTGCTCCACTCCATGGCAACCACTATGTGCAACTTAGCATAAGCCAAGATCTGCTAATGGCTCGAGGCAAAACGAATATCAACAGGGGGCTATCCCTCTACAACAAGCGTTGCATGCCTCACCTCACCCCTCCTCGTCATATGCACTTGATAACCCACTGTATAATCCCTTCCATATGCGAATAGTTTTATCTTGCCTCAGATCCTAATCCTTGGTTTGCATTTTGTAGGTTCCCCTGCAGTAGCAGTCATGGGCCACATAGTGCAGCTGGCATGCAAAGAAGCTCTCTGCCATTGGAGAGAGCATAAGGCATTGGCGCCCCCACCAAAACACTACGTGCCTACTCTAAAGAGGTACACGCTAAAAAGAGGCCCCAAAAGACACCACCTGGATGCAAGTTAAAAACCCCCCAAGCCAAGAGGGCGAGGGCTCAAGGGAGCACACGGGACGTGGCAACACCAGCTATGCAGGCTCCCACCAGCAGATGCTTGGGCACCGGGTGCTCGAAAGAGGAGAGGGTAGCTCGAGACAATCAGGAATTTGAAAGCATTTTGGAAACAGTTGCGGCTAGGGACTATACCATGTGAGTCCCATCTGACATCTTCCCCACCCAGTCTCACAGGAGCCCCTCACCGGCACAGCCTCAATCACCCGACCACCCGAACTCACCCTGCCTCGTACAAATAGAGTAGTCCCTATGATATATAAGCTGCTTAACAAAGATCATCCTGCCATAACTTTTTGTCTTTAAATGGTTAAAGGGGCAGGCTCCCCACCCCTATACACTTTTCTTACCTACTGCTAATATATGTCACGTCTTTAACAAGCACCGGAATATGCATCGCAGTCAGCATCATCATAGGATTTTGATAAATTAATATCTTGACGTGATTGCATTTTTTCGTTGTACTTGATGCATGTGACTTGCATATACTTTCATGAAGTGACAAGTGGATGCAAGACAATGCAAGTCTTCGTGTGAACGTGTTCAATGCCCAAGTCACCGCAAAACCACCAACCTCACAAAGAGCTGCAACAAAGCCACACTGCCGAAAGTGAAAACCACCCTTGTGAGTGCCCACATCGCATGGCCCAAAGTATGATCATAATCACTTTCTCTTTTTGGGTTACACTCTACGCCGGGCAGCACAGTAGCTGTTACCTCAATTGTACCAACATTGCACATTCCAAAGAGGGTTGCAAAATCTCAAATGTATCTCCCCATCTCAACAACTGCTTCCCTAACAACAACTGAGCCTTTGAAGTTTGACATTTCCCAACCCATTGAAAGGCTGATAGCCTCAACATATTGCAATGGTTATACTCAAGCAAGTCCCAAAAAAAAAAAGAAACAAGAAAAAGAAACAAAAAAGAAAATGGAAAAGGAAAAAAGAAAAGAAAAGAACGAAAAGATACGAAGCACCCACGATCACAACACAACACCTAGGGGTCCTCAAATTAGGTACGTCTAGTGACCTTGGTCAGCTGGCTCCGTCCCTAGTCCCCTAGCCCTTTAGCATCACCCACAAGTGTTCAGGGCACATCAAGGGCAGGACATACCTAGGGAGCTTGTCTCACCTATGGTTAGACCTCTCACCCTGACCCATTCACACGATTCCCTCTTGCACTCTATCTTAATACCATTGCAATCAATCGTGATAAGCACCACACGAATGGCCATGAAAAGTACGCCATACTCACCAAGCAATACAAGTAGCTACCAGCTACTACCACAAGTGCGGTGTCCGTGTGTTCAATTATGCTACGTCATGCAGTCACAATGCAAAGGATGTCTCATACACCTTCATGTATACTTCTTCTCAACATGGACAACTTTGCTTCATCCACGCGTTGTTACGAGAAACCAGGCCACGGTCTTCTAACTACGTAATATCTAAGTATACACGAGCACTCACATAATATCTGCACCGAAATATATACATAGGTTGGTCCTCAAGTGCAAGACAATACTCTCAACTTGCTTAGAGTTCGACATGTTTCCCAACCTAATTGAACTACATCTTGTGCACGATCAAGAAGACTAGCACTACCCCTAGGGAGAGACCACATATGAGAGGTTTTCAATTGCAGGTATTGAAGACTCCAACGAAAGTGTCGTTCACTCTTCATCGACACTTAACTCTAAATCCTTATCCTTTATCATCTTGCAAGCCTACCAGGAATCGTCGTTTGTAGAATCCCCAACAAACCAATACTTGTGCTGGCCATTAGTGAAATCCCCAACAGAGAACAACCCTACCACCAACTCCAACAACCCTACCACCAGCCACCTAGACCACCAACATGCCCCCAACGACCTTCCTCCACACCACCACCAACACTCCTCCACGGCAACCACCAATGTCCCTTCCACCCACATCTTCAACAGGCCAAACCCTGCTACCTACGACTGTGAGTGCCATAGGACTGGCACTCATCTAGGAGGGGAGTAATGTTAACCATCATATGAACAATGTGAAATTTTTGAAAAAGCTAAAGTAGAAGACAAAGGCAAAGGCAAAAGCAAAGTGAAACGGAAGATGAAGGCACGCCAAGAAAAATGTGGAAACACAAGAAGCGCAGAAAAGTACTAAATAAGGGAAAAAGGCGCACAAGGAAAGGTGCAAGTCAATACTTTTGTAAAAGAGCGCAAGCGCATCATGATTTAATTTAAGGATCACCGAGCTCTCACTCGTGCAATTTGTAGATGTAGACGGGCGATGGAAAGGAAGCTAGGAAGATAGAAGGACAATGGGAAAAGGGCCTAGGCCATGGCTGGCCATGTAAAAAAGGGGATAAGGGGATGACCGCCCAAAAGGGATTTAGGGTTTTGTATATAAATTTGAAAAGTGAATGAGAAGCTCATTCTTGTGTGTGGCCAAAAGTGGCTCTCTTCTTCTTCTTCTTCTTCTTCTTCTTCTTCTTCTTCTTCTTCTTCTTCTTCTTGCGTACTTGAGCTTGTGCTTGAGAGAGGGAGTGTGAGAGTGTGACAGAGTGAGTGTGCGAGGGTGAGGGACCGGGGAGGAGAAGCTCTCCATCTTCTCCTCTCTTCTTCTCTTCTCTTCTCTTCTCTTTTCTTGCTCACGGCAATGGAGCTTGGAGTGTGAAGCTTGAGGATGGAGCTTGCATGAAGCTTGCACTTGGATCGTGGAGCTACCGGAGTGCGCAGGAGAGGAGGTAACTCGATCGGCATGGAGGTAAGCTCACTACACTCATGGATAGGTAGCAGGTGGACTATGTGAGAGGTAGCCATTAGTGCTCAACTTGGAACGCTTGAAACAATAAGCGTCTGTGGGTCTTGGCAGTTGAGTGAAAGCTCCCACAATGGTGATAAAAGAGCAAGTAGTAAAATAGATCATCAAACCAAGGTAAACTCGACAAATACATGGAGAAGGTTAGTCAAGCCATCAACTATAGCAAGTGCACTGAGGTCCTACAAACTTTTGATGCAAACAGGAACCGAGGCACTAAGGCAGTATGACAAGGAGGAGAAACTCACAAAGTAGAAGTGAGATTGAGCCCTCCTGAAATAGTGGAAAGAGCTCTAGGGCTGGTCAACAAGCTCAAGAGGTGGCCAAAGAGAGATATTTACAATATGATAGGGATGGACAAGGCCCAAGTGTATACGAATGGTGGACTTAGTCTAGCTGACATCCCTAACCCCGACATCAAATTGCAAGCAAAGATAGTCCATGCTCTATTCTCCAATCAAAGGTACAATGGCTTGATGAGCATGATCGGAGTGCCACTGCTTGAGAGTCTCGCGGCCAAGTCACTGGACAAAATCAATTGGAATGGCTTAATGCACAAGACCATGGAAACCTCAGCAAAAGTGCTAGTCATGAGAGCTAGAGCAGTAGAGGTGAGGAGTCTCCAGCTTCCACAGTCAAGATTGCAAGGAAAAAGCAGGAAGCTAAGGCCTCTAATATAGGTTTTGGAGGTGTGCTCACTGCCATCATCCAACAGGCAGTTGTAGACTTGGAAAGACAAGAAGTGATAGAAGAAACTCCCAAGCACTCACTAGAACATAGATCACCCATGCAATCACCCAAAAAGAGGAAAGCTCCACTCCAAGTCCACCAGCAACAACAAGAGGCCTCGAGTGAGAGAATCATTAGTGGGGAAGGGAAGAAAGGCTCGGTCCCATCAAGCTAAGATGAAAAAAAAAATCTTAAGCTAAACATCCTAAGAAAGAGGAAGAAAACCATGGCAAAAGGAGACAAGGAAGTAGAAGCCACATAGAAGGAATTGAGAGAATTAGAAAGAAGCAAGAAGAGGAAGAGGAGTGAGTAAGAAGGGTGGAGGAGGAGTCAAGAAGGGAGGAAGAGGAATGAAGAAGAAAGTAAATAGAAAATGAGGAAAGGCTGAAAAGAGAAGAAGACAAGCAAATGACCCTATCCTTGCAGTTGTTGGTAGAGCAACAAGCCTCCCGACCCAAAGAGCTCACAAGGAGAAGCCTAGGTGATGAGCCATGCTCCAATGTGCTACAGCAAAAGAAATAGCTTAAGGGACCATTGTGTTAGGCAAGGGAAAGGGACCCATGTGCCAGTCATCACCCAAGAAACCTCAAAAGGGGGAGTGGACCAAAGCAATGTGGTGTTGTGGGTACTCGGTGAAGTAGCTTGGCCCAATGCCTAGTGGCAAAGCACTAATAATAGGGACAAACAGACCTCCTATCATGGACACAGAATCTAGGAAGGACCCATTGAAGTCCAAGGTCGAAGCATCCACAATGTCAGTGCCATTGGCCATGTCGACAATGACCAACTACGACTAGTACATGCAGGAGCTCCTAGGCCAACTTGAAATGATGAAGGAAGACACGAAGGCTGCCATGGTAGAGTTGGAGGTGGAAAAGGACGCATTCACTACCTACCAACTAGAGAAGACAAAGCAGATAACCATCTATTAGAGGCAAGCGAATCACCTAAAGAAGGAATCAGAAGCAAGGAAGAAAATGGAGGTGGAGAAGGAAGAAGAAAGTGCAAAAGAGCTACAAGTGGAAAAGGCAGAGGGAGAAATGGGGCTAGAAACGGGATTCTCGAGCCTTATACATGTAAAAAAGGATATGGAGGAGAAATTTGAACAATTAAAGAACCTAGGAGAGGAGCTCACAAAGAAGCTGAAGAGGGTAAAGACACAAGCCCACGCAGAGTTCCAAAAGGAGAGGAGGCAAAAGGAACGACTACTGAAGGAAATGCAAGAGGTTTAAGTCCCAAAAGGACATGGAGTCAAGAAAAAAGCTACTAGAGGCAAAAAACTAACTCCTCGAGACCCTCCAAGAGCAGGAACATCTAAAAGAAGAGCTGAATCACCACAAACACGACAAGGAAAATATATTGTCAATATATGGAAAGAACAAGTAGAGGTAGTGACAACACTGTCACAAGAGCTCCAGCTGAGTCAAGGCAAGATGTAGGAGAAGGCCAAAGCTTGGAAGAGAGGAACCTTGGAAGAGCCAGGGACCTATCCAAACACCTTGACCTAGCAAAAAGTAGGAGAATCATGGTGGAAGAAAGGGCCATAGCAGTGAAGGCAACAGGGCTAAAGGTCCAACAACATGCCTTTCTCAATACAGTATTTCATGTAACTTAGGTCAAGGATGATGACCTTGTGGAAGGGCTAAAGAGGAAGCTGGAGATCTCAAGGAGAACCAGAAAATATGGGCTCCAAGAGCACACCCCAAGGACCAACACTAGCCCAAGCCTGCTGGCGCAATGAAGACAACCGAAGACAACTTTTGCTACAAGTGGACTCTTTTGATAGAGGAATTAGAGCAACTCAAAATTGGAGAACACGAGCACCGAGAGCATCCAACTACAACAGCCTAGGAAAAACTACCAAGGGACAAAGGGCCTAATCCAGCCTGCTGACACAGAGGCATAGCTAGTGAACAAAGCCCTCCCCCACCTCTGACAATGGAAGTAGAAGGCCAAGAAGAAGAAGATCTAGCAGAGAGTTGGCTAACTTCACGAGGAGAAATATTAATGCCAAACCACAAGACATGCCCAATATCCAAATGCCGCAAACCGAGAAACAACTGCCTATCAATTGGGCACTAGAATTAAATCGTTGGGAGCAGTGGGAGAATGGGTTCACACCATTTGAATTTGAATTCTTCTACCTTCTACACCCTGAATCGAGTGCTACCCCCTGCAATGGTTAAAGGAGGCATCCAGGTTGCAAAAAGCTAGGGAAGCAGTGGTTTGATGAGAGGGCTAGAAATCCTACATTGTGGAGAAGAAAGCTTGCAAGGTACTGGGAGGATAAGGTCACGAAAGAGGCAAGAAAGGTCAACGGCTATGAAGGCCAACCTAAATGACATTGAAGAATCTAGGACGCCAATTTTGAGGCGGCATGGATGGCTTTTTGTAGCATGCTACCATATGAAAGGGATGACCCCACCTACATGGCTTACATGAGGTGCCACAGTGTGGATTTTGACTAGGGGAAGCATGGCAGGTATGACTTCCCTTTGATCTACAATGTCAATGGTGCCATTCCTAAAGAATGCATGACCTTTGAAGCCAAGACTTTGGACCTTCTATTACCCACTTTTTGGATGAGTTCATGATGGCATGCCCCAACCCCTCTTTCCTTACCACTTGTAATTACCTTTGCCTCTTGCGACTTCTACTAAAACAAAACAAATAGCCCAAGAAGAGCATCTACCACCCCTCTATTTTGATATCAATGTAGGGATAGACAATTGTGCAATGATCCACCTAATGTTAAGGGCTACTCTCTTACTAGACTTTTGCATGAGCATTTTGGAAGATATAAGTGATAGCACGTTCTCAAAATGTAATCATCCTTTCCTCTCTACTATCCCTCTCAATGTAATGATTAACCAAAAGCGCTACATGCAAACCCATGCATTCCTTAGCAAATCTCTGTCAAGATTGTGGGAGAGAAGGAAGGAGTCTCACTTGTAGCTTTCTTGCTTGCACAATGGGGAAATACACACAAGGGTGGAGGTTGAAAACAGATTTCCTCTTCTTAGTTGTGTAAGCCAAAAGAACTCTCATACAAAGAAATAGAAGAACCCTATATATGGGTCTCAAACCAAACTCAACTAACTAAGGTGGCATACTAACTGAGCCACGAACTAGAGTAGATAAGGATAGCTATCATGTAGCTATTATTCATGGGCGGTGTACCAACCGCGTCTGCAACTGACAAGTTGGTGACATAAATACACAACGGTCACCCTGGCGTATCACGAGTGGAGCTCGATATCTCAACACTCCCCCTCAAGCTCAATCCCAATTCCTGCACACCAAGCAGGTCTCTGAACTTGCGCAGCTTCTCTGCGCCCAATGCCTTCGTAAATATATCAGCTACCTGATCCTCTGTGCTAACATAAACTAGATCAATAAGACCTAGTAAAACCCTCTCCCGCAGATAGTGATAATGCACCTCAATGTGCTTTGTTCTAGAATGATAGACTGGGTTATTTGCCAAGTGTATACTACTCATGTTGTCACAATAAATGACAACTGGCCCATCTGTAGACTGATGCATATCATAAAGTAGCTTATGCAACCAAGCTACCTCACATGCAGCCATTGCTGCACCCCTGTACTCAGCCTCTGTGCTCGACAAGGCAACTGTAAGCTGTTTCTTACTGCTCCAAGTGACTGCAGCACTCCCAAAAGAGAACACATATCCACTGGTAGATCGTCTATCAGAAATACTACCAGCCCAATCAGCATCAGTGTATCCATGCAGCTGTATCTGAACCCGAGTCTCATAAAATAGTCCATACTGCAATGTGGACTTCACATACCTGAGTATGCGTCTAGCCGCATCCAAATGCGATTTCCTTGGAGCCTGCATAAACTGACTTACCAATCCAACAGCATAGCTCAAATCTAGCCTGGTAATAGTCATATAAATCAAGCTTCCTACTATGCGTCTGTACATAGTAGGGTCTTCCAGAAGCTCACCTGCATCTGCGCTCAGCTTCACATTCTTCTCCAAAGGAACTGAAATAGGCTTACAGCCTGTCATCCCATATTTGGACAGCATGTCCAATCCATACTACCTCTGCAAGAGCTGTATCCCACTTGGTGATCTAATCACCTCAATGCCCAAGAAATAACGCAGCTCTCCCAAATCCTTTATCTCAAACTTCTGCTTCAATATCATTTTCACATGAAGGATATCTTCATCACTGTCACCTGTTATAATCAAATCATCAACATAAATGACAAGTAGCATAATACCTTTCTCTGTTTTTCTCACATAAAGTGAGAAATCTGCCTTGGAAATCTGAAAGCCAATAGTGACAAGATACTGTTCTATCTTGTCAGACCATGCTCTAGGTGCTTGCTTCAAGCCATACAAAGCTTTCTTCAACCTGCAAACAAACTCAAGATGAACAGCATGCACATAACCTGGTGGCTGCTCCATATAGACCTCTTCTTGCAAATCACCATGCAAGAAGGCATTCTTTACATCCATCTGATGTAAAGACCATCCCTTTGATGCAGCCATAGCAATGACTGCTCTTACAGTTGCCATCCTTGCAACCGGACTGAATGTTTCTTCATAATCAATGCCATATGTTTGTGCATACCCCTTGACTACTAATCTTGCCTTGTATCTGTTCACAGAACCATCTGCATTGTGCTTCACCTTATAAACCCACTTACAGCCAATTGCATTCTTACCTTTAGGCAAAGGTACCAATTCCCATGTGGCATTTGCTTCCAAGGCACCCATTTCTTCATCCATGGCTTTCTCCCATTTTTCTTTTCCCATGGCTTGCTCAAAAGAAGTGAGTTCTGGTTCCTGTATCACCTTGACCATATATGCATAGTGAATGGCTGTAAATCCATCATATTTCAGCCTATCCACAGGATACCTAACTCTGGTAGACCTGTGCAAAGTGGGTTCACTCCCAGGTGCTCTCAAAACATCCCTGGTCTTCCTTACTCCAGGTGTAACAATAGAAGGAATACCCAACTCATCATCAATGCTCTGTTCTGAGCCACTGGATTCACCATCCACATAAGAGTGACCTGCATTCACATCAAACATAGGCTGATCAACCTTCTCTTTTCCTTTTCGTGATACCTGCATACCACTATCTACATTACTTTGAGAAGATTCTCCTGATCTCAATCTGCCTGTCCATGGCGAAGAATGTGAACCACTGCTAGAGGACGCTCCAGGTCCACTAATATTTTGTGACTGCTGTTGTGAATTCTGTGCAGCATTACCATTTTGTGCATCTACATGATCAATCACATTTACTGGTTTATACCAGCTACTCATCTCATCAAAAACAACATCTCTGCTCACTGTAAACTTACGATTAGAAGGGTTATAGCATCTATACCCTTTTTGCTGCAGAGAGTAACCAATAAAGATGCACTTCTCAGCTTTTGGATCCAACTTGGATCTCAACTCATCTGGCACATGTACATAGGCAATGCAACCAAAAATTTTCAAATGAGAAATATATGGTTTCCTACCAGTATACCTCTCCTCTGGAGTCATTCCATGTATTGCTGCAGTGGGAGTCCTGTTCATTATGTAGACTGCTGTAGCAACTGCTTCAGCCCAATAAAAATCTGGCAAGTCTTTTTCATTGAGCATGGCACGAGACACCTCTCCAATATGTCTGTTTTTTCTTTCTGCAATTCCATTTTGCTGTGGGGTATGACTGCATGAATATTGCTGCTTTATGCCATGCTCCTGCAAGAACCTTGCAAACTCATTTGAGAGGTACTCTCCCCCTCCATCTGACCTTAGGCATTTTATTTGCAGGCCTCTTTCTTTTTCAACCATAGCTTTAAGAGTTTTGAAATGCCCAAAAACTTCACTTTTCTTTTTCATAAAATACACCCAAACTTTTCTGCTATAGTCATCAATAAAAGTAACAAAATAATGACAGCCTCCAAGAGATGCAGCTTTAGTAGTCCACACATCAGAGTGGATTAATTCCAATGGCTTCTTACTCTCTTGAACATGTCTAGGAAATGGTTTCCTTGCCTGTTTTCCAACCTGACAGGCTTCACATACCTTATGCATTTCTGCAACCTTGAATCTAGGCAATCCTGCAACAATATTTTGGGCCTGCATTGATTTAAGTCGCTGTACATTAACATAACCAATGCATTTATGCCAGATATCAATATCTGTAACTACACCGGTCCCATGTGCAAACATTGCTGCACTCAATTCAGACATGTCTGCATCCAACGTAAACATTCTACCCTTCGTCTTTCCTTTTGCTATCAAGCGACCTTTATTTTTCATATCCTCAACAAAGCATCCATGAGGATTAAATTTGACCTGCAAGCCCTGTTCAACCATTTGACCAACAGAAACCAGATTCTTGGTGATATTCGGGACATGAAATATATCGGACAGGTATTTCTTTTTCCCATCCTGCATAGACAAAGGAATTTTTCCAATCTGCACAATCGGATGTGCAGTATCATCACCAGTCTCCACAAATCCTGGTTTTTCCATTTTCCTTGCATCCTCCATCCATTCTGCATGACCTGTCATGTGGTTTGATGCACCTAAGTCAACATACCACACATCGTTGCTTTCTTGTGCACTTGTCACAGAATTGTTCATGTGCTGCACCATAAACAAATGCTCATTTCTGTCATCACCCTGTCTACTAGAAGATGCATAATTTCCTTGTTGCAGTTTTCCATTCATGATGTCATTCTGCTTTTTATAGCAGTCTTTAGCCATATGACCCATTTTACCACAATAGTAGCATTCAACATTACTGTTTGCATTTTGGCCTCTTTGCCATCCACCACGACCTCTTTGGCTCCCCCTGCCTCTAGAGTTACCACGTCCTCCTCCATAGGACTGGTTTTCTTGAGTTTGCTGCATATTCTGATTTCTACCACGGCCTCGAAATCGGCCTCCTCTACCTCTGCCTCTACCTCTTCCAGCATTTGAGTAGAAGACAGTTTCTTTTGAAGTTCCTCCTAAAGAAGATGCACCACCATTTCTCTGCTCCTCCGAAATTAGAAGAGCAATCAACTCCTCAAAATCAGGAAATCTTTCACGAACTGAAATGGATGTCCGAAACTGTGCATAATCCTTTCCTAGACCATTCAAGGTCACAGAAACTAAATCATCATCTTCCACTGGCGACCCAATGGAAGCAAGTGCATCTGCAATCTTCTTCACCTTCATGTGGTAGTCATTGATGCTCATATTTTCTCTTTGCACATTGTGCAACTCTTGCTTGAGCTGCATTTTCCTGGCTTGTGTATTTGTGCTATACATCTTTGACAGAGTATCCCATGCCTCCTTTGGCGTACTTGCATCCTGAATATGCACAATCATAGAGTCTGAAATGCTGATAGACAGCCAGTACATAACTTTCCTGGCTCTCTCATGCCATGCTTTGAATGCCTGCATTTGCTGTTGATTGGGAACATCAGGAAGAACTGGTTCTTCTTCATTTCCTGCAACAAATTCCCAATATCCTTTTCCCATAAGGAAATTCGTCATTCTAAACTTCCATGCTTGGAAGTTGTTCTTGTCAAGCTTTTCAGTTACAATCTGTGAAAGAGAATCAGACGCCATTACAGAACACTGCGAAAAATTCTATCACTGCAAAAACTCAGCTTCACCCTCACAAGGGCAAATCTGCAAAACTGGCGAAAGTGGTATTTGACCACACAGTCACTTCCTAGTGACGATTTTGCATAAACAGGAACCAAGAATGATTCTGAAACTCCCAATGTCTCTACGCACAAGCATACGATGCAATTTCTACAATAACTTTTCACCAACTTGTAGAACAGTGGTCGCACAGCATAAAACAGGGCCTTTTCCTGAGTGCGTGCAAAAAACTTCCGCCTCCAAAACAGGCCCCAAAATGGCCTCAAATCAAAAAATAGGGTCGCCAAGGGCTAAAGCCCTTTCCCACATCATATACTGCCCTCTTGCTTCACCGCGAAGGGCGTCTCAACCTGAGACAATGCACTCCTGCAATTTTCGGCTGTGCTACCTGCAGAGATCTGCTCCCAAAACAGAAAATGAAAGCAACATTGCTCCTCTTACCAGACCACCGCGAGCTTGGCTTGCTTTCTTGAGCAACTTACCATGAACAAGGCTCTGATACCATGTCAAGATTGTGGGAGAGAAGGAAGACGTCTCACTTGTAGCTTTCTTGCTTGCACAATGGGGGAATACACACAAGGGTGGAGGCTGAAAACAGTTTTCCTCTTCTTAGTTGTGTAAGCCAAAAGAACTCTCATACAAAGAAATAGAAGAACCCTATATATGGGTCTCAAACCAAACTCAACTAACTAAGGTGGCATACTAACTGAGCCATGAACTAGAGTAGATAAGGATAGCTATAATGTAGCTATTATTCATGGGCGGTGTACCAACCGCGTCTGCAACTGACAAGTCGGTGACATAAATACACAACGGTCACCCTGGCGTATCACGAGTGGAGCTCGATATCTCAACAATCTCTTAGTCCCCCCTCAAAATGTAGCTACTAAAGAGCATCAAGAAAATGTCTAGTGTGCTCTCTCCAAATGTATCTCACAAAAAAAAAAAGTTTTTTTAAAGAAAATAGAAAATAAAGCAAAGATCCACACAAAGCAAAAAGAAAGGAAAAAAGAGCTTATCATATAACATCAAAGTGCCACAAACACCGCACCTAGGGATTCTCAACTTAGATGCATCCAATGGCCTCGGTTGATCGGTTTCGTTGGTTGGCTCCATGCTAACCCCCTAGTCCTCCCTGTCCCCCCACTTCACACTCATGGCACATTAAGGACAGGACACACCTAGGGAGTTTTGCACTCACCTCTGTGGTTAGACTTGTCTACCTAAGTCACACCCACAACACCTCTCCTTGTACACAAACTTAGTCCTCAAGTGTGGGACAATACCATAGGCTTCCTTGAGGTTCACCCCAACTCCTAGTTTCACTAGCACAGATACCCCACACTACACAGTGAGGTAGGCACATCCCCTAAGCAGTGCACTTCCTTTCCCTTTTCACAAGTACATTCGATAATTCGCAACCAACCACCACTGACTTTGGAGGCCCCCACCACCCACTCAATCTACTCTCGGCCTCCACAATCTCACATCCATTTTGTGATGCTTCTTCTCCATGTCCAATGTCCACGAAGCCCCATCATTGACCCACATGGCAAGTCCCATGGGAGTGGCACTCAGTTAAGAGAGGGCAATGTTAACCCCAATGTGAGGAAAGCAAAAACAAAATTAAAAACATAGAGGGAAAAGTAGAAAAGGCAGTCCCTAATTGAAAAAATAGGAGAAAAAAATGCAAGGACAACCTTAAAAAGTTTAGGGCAAGTGAAAAAGAGGAAAGGTGTATTTTAAATGCAAAGGTGCACCCTGAATTTTTATAAGAGGGCACCAAGCTCCCTCCTATGCAGTTTGTAAATATAGATGAGCATGGATGAAGAAACAATATAAATAGGAAGGAAATAGGAAAAGAGAACCTAGGCTAAAATGGCCGACCATGTAAAAACGAGATGGGTGCCCAAAAGGAATTAGGGCTTGTATAAAAGGCAAAAAGTGGATGAAGAAGCTCAATCTTGTGTGTGGCCAAAACTACCTCTCTTCTTTTTCTTCTTCTTGTTGCTTGTTTGAGCTTGTGCTTGAGAGATGGAGTGTGAGGGGGTGAGGAAGTGAGAGTGTGAGAGTGAGGGACCATGGTGGAGAAGCCCTCCACTCTTCATCTTCTCTTCTTCTTATCTTATCTTATCTTGTGCATGGCAATGGAGCATGGAGCTTGAAGCTTGAGGATCGAGCTTGCACCTTGGATTGTGGAGCTACTAGAGAGCTTGTGGAAGGAGGCAACTTGATTGAGCATGAAGGTAAGCTCACTACACTCGCAGGTGTGAGAGCGCATTCGGCTATGTGAGAGATAGCCATCGCACTTGTCTTGAAACGCTTAAAACAATTAGTAGTATGTGGGTCTTGGCAGTTGAGCAAGAAGCTCCACAAAGTTTATAAAATGATGCTCAAAGAAATCGAAGGGAAAGTCCATGCTCTTCATTAAGAAATTAAGGTCATCTAAGATTGCAATAAAGCTTTTAGAAACATGACTAGATACCTTCAATCCTATTCTCTTTAAATTTGACTATGTTCATAAGTTTATTCATAAGATTTGGAAAGATACTTTCAAAAAAAAAAAAAGGCTTGCTCAATGGTGTTTCTCTTTAAATTTGACTATGTTCATAAGTTTATTCATAAGATTTGGAAAGATACTTTCAAAAAAAAAGGCTTGCTCAATGGTGCTCTATAGCTATTAAGAGCACCCACAATTTTCTTAGATATACTAAGAATAGAGCCATCAACCTAAGAAGAGAAAGAAGAGCTTCAAAATATTAGCTTCTCGATGAAGCTAACTATCCTTTGAGAAATATAAGCAGCTTACTCCAAGGTGTTGTGGGATCCATGCAATTATCAAGTAAAAACAAGCATACAAACTCAAATTATCCCAACACCTTAAGGTCCAAAATGTATTTCATGTAAGTCTACACAATCCTTATGTACCTAATCCCAATCACATCTTGGATAATAAACAAATTATGATGCTAACTCAAGGACTTTTCAAAATGGAACTAGAAAAATGATAAACATATTATGATGCTAGTTTAAGGACTTATTGAAAAATGTATTTCATGTAAGTCTATGCAACCCCTATGTGCCTAGTCCTTGGAAGTTTAAAAGACTACCACTCTCTATGAACAAATTGCTATGTTAGCTACTCTCAATTTTTTAAAATTATGAAGTAAATGGGTATTAGACTACTAGCAGGGTGATTGTGCAATGATGTTGCCACATTGTGTGTGTGTGTGTGCGCGCGTGCGTGTGCGTGTGCGTGTGCATGTGCGTGTGTGTGTGCGTGTGCGTGCATGTGTGTGTGTGTGTGTGTGGAGAGAGAGAGAGAGAGAGAGAGAGAGAGAGAGAGAGAGAGAGAGAGAGAGAGAGAGAGAGAGAGTCAAAGAAAGTGAGTGAGTAAGAAAGCTTGAGAGAAGCTTTGTTTTTCCTCTTCTTTCTTCCATTATTCTTTTCCTCATCCTCTTCTCACTATGGTCAATCAAACTTTGAGTCTTTTTCTTATTTTCTTGCACTCATGGGATCAATTGGAGAAAGCATGGTTGATTCAAAGCTACAACTTGGCTATGTGAGAGGTATCTTGAGCTTAGAGAGTGGAAACTTGAGAAAGTAAGTATCTGTCCTAGCACCATTATGTTGAGCTCTCATAGAATCCAATATAGTTGCATGAGGGAAACATCATCATTCAATCGTTCACTTTAAATCTATACACCTTCCATAGTCCATCTTCAATTTTGTTCTGTATTACAAGTGTGCATAGTGTTTGATGGTCTCTTTCTAATAGTCAATGGATCAAGCAAGAGGAAAAATAAAAGAAAATTGAAAGGTACAATGAAAGAATCAAAACAAGGGTGAAAGGAAAAATAGAGTACGACAATAGCATGATGAAAGAATAAAATAGGAGACCAAAGGTAGAGGTGACATGTAGCAAAAATGAGAGCTCAAATAATAAGATGTCAACATTTTAGGAAGCTCCAAAAGTTTTACATGAATTCTCAACTTTAAAATTTTGGAAATGAAGAGGTTTTTTTAAGTATTTTCAAGTTCCAAATTTTTTTTATTAAGTACAAGATTAATGTTCCCCACCTCAATGGGTCCCTAGTGTACTTGGTGGCTCTTTTCAATTCTACCTATGAATATGAAATTAAGATCAACTAGAAGAGAGCCCAATAGACATTCACTGCACATGGTACCTTTTCATTTTTCCATCATAACTCAAAAGCCTAATCAAGATTTTGAAATGATAGTTTTTTGTTTTTGGTTCTAATAATGTGCTCCTTCATCCCTCCCTCTCTCTTCAATTAAAATTTTGGGGCAAAAGCCTAAAGGTTATGGGAGTGAGGGGACCTACTCTACAATTTTGAGATATAATGACTTAAGGAGGGACAAGGATTTTGAAAGGAGATTAAGGTATTTTACAAGACATCAAAGTTTAGGGTCTTATGTACATAAGCATGAAAGTTAGGCTTTTAAGAACATGGTAGTGTTTTTCTTTGAAGGGAGGACGATTAGCATGTTTAGGATGGTGATGGAATTTTGTTGGAGGGCTTCAATGAGGTTGCAGTTGATTTTTTTCTCTTGTTGTCTCCCTTTTTGCCCTTCTTCTTTTGTTATTGTGTTGTTGTTGTTGTTGTTGGGGGAGGGGGGGTGTGGGTATGCACAATGTCTTGGGAGGGGGGTTAACATCTTCAAGGGGTAGTGGGTTAGACATTTAGGACAAACCCTAAGGTTACACAATCAATAGCTACCTATGGCTATGGTTTTGGGGTGGTCCTCAAAGGATTTTTTCCTGAGAGGCAAGAGAGGAATAGGGGATTAGGGTTTAAGACAAGAGCTAGAGTTTCAAAGGTAGGATTCAAAATTTTGGGCAACAAGGAGGGTTAGACATTTAGCATAAGGCCTAAGATTGCAAGATGCAAGATGATTGGTATTTAACAAGGCAAAGGTTAACCTTTTGGGAGTGATAATTAGGGTTTTGAAGGATGTTTCTTATTTTACAAGGTTAGGGCTTTCAAATTAGGAGAATGGGGAGTGGGATTTAGGGGGGAGAATCAAGATTTTGGGGGTAGTGGGGACAAGGGTAATTAAGAGGTTTGACTTGGTAAGAGACATAAGATTTGTTTTGGCTCTACAACCTTATTCGAATGGAATACTAAAATTGAAACCAGCCCCCAACTTTTTAATTGCAAAGCTAACCCACGTGTTGTAGAATTCCTAGATGGTCTCCTTTACCTTACCAACCTTCTAGCTTTAGCTACAATGAGATCCTCTTAGATGAGATCTATGACCTCCCTCTCTCTCTTTACAATTAGATTATATCTTTTTAACTTCAACATGTGTTGACAAGTAGTAATAATACTAATCCATTACCAAGGCTAAGCTATGTAAAATTTTGCCTTTGACCAATTCAAGCATGTTGATGTTGCAATTATCACTGTGGACATCAAATCCAAAACAATGACAACTTAATCTATGTTTCGTCCCTATAGCAATAGCATTTTGTGGCATACGATTTTTGCATGCCTGTTTAAAAGCTTGTATAAAGGGTTACCTACAAGCTTAGTTCACATATAAGGACACTCAAATCAAGCTTGATTAGTGTTCCAAGGAGAATAAGTTGTAGGGTAAGGGGGCATGTTAAGTGATGGCCCCTCGAACTATTATATTGAGCTTCTCAGTTCACTATAAATGGAGTAGATGATTTAGTGACATGCACCTTTAAGTTTAATGAAAAACTTCAATCGGACTCGTCAGATTTCATAAAAAAAGGTGTCCATCTATCACAAAATTAGCCCTACCCCTATCAGAAAACAAGTGAAAAACACAACAAAGGACTTAGTTTGTAAGCCTAGTGCAACTTTTGTATGACGAATTAGGCATTGAAACTTTTTGTGGAGGGTCATCTCATCCATAACATCTCAATGCTATACAATCCAACATAATTTTTTCTACCTACATAACTGTTAACAAGGGTTTCGTTAAGTGCCACTAAATTGGCCCCCTTGCCCTATGTGTCATTGCTAATGTTTTTTTTTTTCTCAACTAGCAAAAATAAAGCAAGTTCCCAGAGCAACAAGTATTAATGTTCAAAACCTATATGAAATGCCAATCTTGAAAGTAAAATGATTTAAAAATTGATTGATATTGTAAAAGGCATAAAAAATTTTCCATCCAACATTTTAAAATTCCATCCAATACAAGCATACTAAATTATCATTTTTTGCTAGCACCAATATGTTCAAATGCCTTCCTATAACATATTTTCAAATGTCAAGTTTTTTGGAAAAGGAAAACAATAGGAAAGAGAGGGTAAAGGGACCAATAAAGTGACCCGCAAAAGGAAAACACGTCCCACCCCAATGCAGTGATATTTTTGCATTAAAGATGAATTTATTTTAGCCACTTAAAGTTATGATATAAATTCTTTTATATATCTTAGATTTTGCAAAACCCTGAAGTAATACATCCTTGAGTGTCACTCAATTAGCCCCTAGTTGTCACTCTTTTTTGAGCCTTTCAATCAAAATACCCCAAACTTTTTAATGTAAGTACCATGATGCATGAAGTTAGATTGTTACGACACCCATGTAAGAGAAAGATATATAACGGATCATAAGATGACACTGTATAGGGCTCTTTACCCTAAGTGGTGCTGCATCATGTGTGACATTGTGCAAGCAAGGCTATGGTTAGTGGAGGATAGTAGTAGTAGTAGTAGTAGTAGTAGTAGTAGTAGTAGTAGTAGAAGAAGAGAGAGAGAGAGAGAGAGAGAGAGAGAGAGTGGGTGGGTGGGTGGGTGTGTGTGTGTGTCTTTTGAGTGACAACGCTTCTCTCGGGACGGCTTCGATTGGACCTATAAAACCAAGGCTTTCCTGTTTGAGAAGTGGACGAATACTCGACAGTGCCGCTCTGTGGAAAGGTCTCTTTCTCGCATATTCACCTAAACTAAGGCGTTCCGGTTTGGGAAGTGGAGGGCTCTGGACTGTGCTGCTGCGATGTTTCTGCGCATATCCGGCCGTACAACGCAACGGAGTTTGCGCAGTACTGACACTCTTGCTGTTGCATGGTCATGGAAACCGCCCCGTCAGATCGACCGTTCCGTTTTCCACCCACCCCGACCACCATCATCGCCCACTCCTGCTTGTGCAGAGAAGCAACATGTGCGAATCAGCCCAAGGGAATGCTGATTTCACACGACACCGTTGACACGCTTGATCTGTGAGACTGCACAATTAGACACTACAAATTCCCCTTATTAGCTTTGACGTGAGACAATAGTGTGCCCCTCAAGCAAAGCTCGCTGTGTTCTTCTTTTCCACCCAATAGATCTTCCCATGGATGATGTGCCAAGACAATGCAAGAATTACAGCACAGGTTTTAGAAGACTGATTTTGCACCATTGAAGCTTACAAGTGTTCCATGTACTAAGGGAGACAACAGCATTTCAGAGAATAATGCACTGGCACTGATCTATCAACTCGAATTGACCCTGCTTTTTTCCTTTGGACAAGCAAACAAAGGCTTTCCATCTTTTTCACATCGAGTGCTCATTGGTGATCTTCACATAGCCTGCAGCATATAATGGCCCAGAATCTTGAAAGACTACAGCGACTCTCTCTCTCTCTCTCTCTCTCTCTCTCTCGTGACAGAAGTTTCTGTTAAGGAAAAAGAAATATGCTGATGTACTTCAATCTTCTACAATCGGCCCAGAAAGTAAAGATGCGTGATCTTGTCAGGGGGGATATGACCTTCCCCTTCTGCTGTGATGATATTTTGAGTTAAACCAATAATAAAATCATGCACAGAAAGAAACAGAGCTCTAGTCTCCATCCCAAGGGGGTGAGCAAACATATAGGCAGACCCACAACCAAAAGAATTTGAATGTGTGAAGCAAAAAACAAAGAGGGAAAAAAAATAATGTAAGTTTCAACAAGGGCAACCCCCCCCCCCACCCAATCAAAAAATGGGAAGAAGGAAAGTGAGGCTTAGTGGTTTTGCACTAGGAATTCAGAATGGACTGAAGAGCTCCCATCTCTAAGACCAGCTTCAAGACCTTTCAAATTGTCAGCTGCCATGCTGCCACAATTCCCAGCAGGCTTCAATAACGTAGGTCTGGGATCACTTGCACTGTTTGCAGCAGGTACAGCAGCAGAGTCACCGTCCTTGCCTGCAGATGCAACTTTATTGGGACCTTCAGGCTTCAATCCGATGGGTAACCCTGTGCCAAGCTCAAGGCCGCTGTAATGCCGCTGTTGTTGGAGATCGTATGAAGGGCCCTGCTGTAGCTGCTGCATCTGTTGCTGCTGCTGATAAATCTGTCTCAACCTCTGCACTTCCTGCTTGAGAGCATCATAATGGGCTGCATCATGGACAGACATCTATTGTCAGTTACACGAGATTTATATCTTCTGTTGTCAGTACATGTTGTTCTACACTTTGGTACCCTCATTGGACCAATCTCTGTGTGAAGTCTACTAGTCACATTGATGGTTGTGAAAGCAGGTGAGTTGCCTTTTTATGGTAGTTTGAGTAAAGCTCACTTATCTTACCCCTTCCAAGGGATTTCCATCTTTAGGCATTCATAAATGCAAAAAGAGATCCGAATAGGACATAATTGATGGTTTCGCATATGTTATAGTTGTGTGAAGAACTGCGCTATAAGCACCTATTTGTCATTTTCAATGTTTTAACAAGGAGTTCAGATGTTTGACCAGGTACAACAGTATTAGATATTTGTGCTGTAGAAGATCTCATGCTAACAAAAGAGTTAATTCTCCTTTGTTTGCAATTTATGCACAGAGACAGCTTAAGCACACACATTGCATGCAATCAAGTCTCAAAGTTTACATCTGTATACTACCTCCGAGACTGAATTCCAATTAGACTTTCTCAACAAAGCATAAGACGCTTAACTGAGTAGAGAGTGCCAAGAAGAGGGTAGAAAATGGTATAGCAAACTATGTATTTGTTCTCACCATCCTTAAAAAGCTTTTCTTGTGCTAATGCAGCAATCCTTTGCTTCAAAGCACTGTTATCTACATTAAGAACAACTCGCTGATGATCCAGGTAAGCCACCTGAGGAGACAGAGCCGACACCTCTGCCTACAAAACATCCAAGATAAGTTTCAGTACTTAAGTAGTTGGCACTACATGTAGACGATTTGAGACAAAGTCATCTGTGGCTTACCTGAAGTGCATTGACACTTCTCTCAAGCTCAGCAATATATTGAAGTTTTCTCACTCTGGACCTTTGGGCAGACTGCCTGTTGGCCAAAATCCTGCCATGCAGCAATATGTCAGCATACCATCATTTTCATGAGCTGTTGATAATGCAGCAGACAGCACTAAGCAAGCTCCTCTTTACACAAAATAATTTATTAGTGATGTGTTCAGATATTGTTAAATTTCGATCATCCTCTTGAGAAAAACCATGTGTGTACACGATTGGGCTGTTCACCGTTTAGCGCGTTTGGGATCGAGTGCTGGATCCATCATTGTTGTTGTGCATGTAAGCTCTCCTTTTACCACTTGATTGTCAATTTTTGGGGCACTTTGCACCTCAGGCTCACCGTGATATGATGATCCAAAGCTGCCTATTCCTTTATCTTCAACAGAGTGGTGTTCGTTCACACTGTTATGATCTGATGGAGTAGAGGGGCTTTCTGTGACTGATCTTTTCTCTGCACCTGTGCTCACTTGGGGAGACATGTCATGAGATGAGCTATGCTGCTTCTGAAAGGGCTCTATGTCTGCAAACATGGACATCAGCTGCTCTTCATCCAGTTTCTCGAAATCTTGACCTCCCCGAGAAGGTACAGATGCCACACCCCTTGCTTCAAACTCATCCCCTTCAGCCATTTCATCAATTCTCGAGCCAGCAGCAGCTGGAGCATCGAGGAAAGCAACCGAGTCACTGGCGGATCGTCTGTGAGTGCTCTTTTTGGCTTGGACATCTGAAGCATCAGTGAGCAGGTCATCAATCCACAATGGTGGTGTCTGTGGAAGCAGGCCGGCAGAAGGGGTGCGTTCATGCGGTTTCCTGGCAGCAGCACCATTGGGGTAAGGGAAGCTAGGCCAACCAGAGAAGAGGCCATTGTTGTTGCCAGGGTTGTTGGCAAGACCAATACCCAAGCTCGTAGCATCGGCTTGCAATGTGGGGTTTCCACCTGGAAAGAGTGGGCTTTTGGGAGGCAGTTGAGGCTGCTTGTTTACAGAAAAGGACCAGTTGCCTGGACCACCTTCTCCACCAACTGAATTTGCCATTGATGGCCACTCTACTACCGATTACCAGTGTGTGATAGAGAACCGTTATCTCTTCTTACCTGGGCACCCCCATGAACCTGGCACACAGCAAGTATTAGGCCCCAATCAGCATAAAGATATTTGACAGCAAAGTAGTCAAGATCATATCCCTTGCATCGCATGATGGCTGGAAAATATCAGCATTTTAGTCCCATTTGATCATCACATTTGACGCGGCATGATTCCGTGGATGATCTCACGAATTTAGCAGATAAGATAAGATTTTGATATGCAACAAGGAGAAGACGAGCACCTCTCCCCTGTGATGAGAAGAAGAGTTGGCTAGTGTATCCACAAACTGGAACGGTGATCGATCGAAGGTTTCCTGCAAGATTATCAGGGTGAAATTAGGCCCGAAAACTTCGCAAATCATTGACAAATGGAGCCCTGCATGTTGATGCGTATGCAGAGGCGAGATCACAAAATGGTTCTTACAAATCCCGTGAAGACGAAGGAAATCCAAAATATTTTGCTTGATTCCATGGAGGATTATGGTTATGGGGTAGTACTCAACAATGCCGATGATGGAGGATGGAGTTGTGTTTATGTGTTCTTTATAATTCACACGTCTTGCATGTTGCATCGTATCACATTATTATGACTATATGGACCCTACAGGCGGCCACATTGTAAGATATATGCACTGACAGGGCTCCATAGCCGGTGCAGCTCAACATGCAGTATGTGGATTAGGGCATGATGATCACATCGGTACAGGAATGGCAGAGGAAAAAACAAGGATTAGGCTTAATGCACACCTTGCTGAAGAATTAATGGCTCAAATCTCCATCCTTTCTCTCTGTTTCTCGCTCTGTCGCTCATCAGCCAAGGCAGCAGCAGAACGGCCGTCTGGTAATAGTATTGCAGACGAGCCGCTTCTTGTCAACAGATGCAGAGGACGCCGGAGAAATGTGGGAGGAGGCGATTGAAGAGGTGTAATTTTACTGAATCTGCCTCTCTCTCTCTCTCTCTCTCTCTCTCTCTCTCTCTCTCCTGAGAGAGCTAATAACCGGCTTCTGCGATGAGAGGACGAGGGACAGGTGATGAGTAAAGAGCGGGCTTGTGGCGGAGTGAAAGGCAGTCCTGTGTTATGAATTGAATGCGCTGCGGGGGGGGGCAGCACAGATCATGAAGTATAATGCAATTGGAGGGGGGGCAGGGGTGGTCAAGAGAGAGAGTGTGTGTGAGTGAGAGGGGGAAGGGGGGGGGGGGGGGGGCCAAAGAAGACAAAGTTTGAGGAGGGAACGTGATGGGTTCATTGAGATGAAATGGGAGGGCCCACCGGGCACAATATATTTTGTGTGAGAGTCTGTATGTGTTATGTTGGGAAGCAGGGCAAGAGAGAGAAGAGTCTCTGTGAGTGTGAGAGAGCTAGAGAGAGAGAGAGAGAGAGAGAGAGAGAGAGGGATCCAGCTGGTCTGGTGTGAATGAAGCAACCCAACAAACTAAACTACCAGCTGCCACTGCTGCTGTAGGTATATTGAATCAATGACAGAAACCGAGAGACTCCCAGGGGGGGAGAGAGAGGCCCTTGTGCTCGGAACATGCGAGCACACACGAGAAAACGATCCACATTTCTCTTTTCTCTTTTGTACTGCATTTTTTTTTCCCGGAGAAAAAGGTCAAAATCTGTGATTGGAAGGAAAGCAGGTGGGGTTGGATAAAGGCTGCGGCATTGCATCAGAAAGCGCCCACAAAAGCTCCCTCTCCCTCTCCCCCTCCGCCCCTCTCTCTCCCTCTCTCTCTCTCGTCTCTAGCATTGCAATTCGCCATAATCCGTTTTACCAGCATTAGAAAGACGGGAAAAAGAAAGAAACTCGATCACATGATTCACAAGAGAGAGTGTGTGTGTCCCTATTGGCAGGCGGCTTGTGCTTGTCCCTTCTCTCCTCCTCCTTGCAAAAGATCTCTTATTATTCCCGTCCCTTTCCTGTTCTTTTATTCCTTACAAGAGACGCCTCCATGTTCCTCCTCCCCACATGCCCGCTCGCCTTCCTCTGCGTTCCACAAAAACACATTTCCCCGCCTACCACCACCCTTGATAATGCCCATCAAATTCCATAATCGAGCGAATATACGACTTTTCTATCGCCCATCAACAAAATCTATCACAGAAATCGCTTTTATATACACACAAAAATCATATCTATACACACACAAAGTGTGCAAATGGCGCGAAGGTGCACGCGAACGTGCTTGGCGTCCCACAGCTGTGCAATGTGATGTAAGTGTAGCCGCTTCTAGCTACTAGAATATGGTGAATATAACTTACAAGGATAAGTGCAGCTTCTCGAGCTACTGACCAGTGAGGACAATAACTCAACTATTGTATACCCTCCCGGAAACTCCCTGACCCCAAAGCATTGAAGTGCCAACATTTCCTAAGAGCAAGGACACATGCAAGTAAATAAATGTATATGCATGAGTCCGTGTAGGTCTGGCAATCAATGTGACTAAAGGGGCACACATCCAAGCAAGTGTACTCACACACGTCAATGTAGTGGGAATGGATGTGGGAAAGGGAGATTCAAACTCTAACAATTAGGCAACTTAAGTCTCAGATCACAACCAAGTTTAGCGGAGGGAGTGGAACGCCACTAACCCCTAGTCACACCTGAGCATGCAAGGGCTAGTGGAAGTATCTAAACCCCTTGCTCACCCTACTAAGACTGAGAATCAAAATGCTGTGCTAGGAGCGCATTAGCAAGGTGAAGCACATCCTCTCTCTCTAATTGGTCATGCTTGAGTTGCAAACAACTGTGATATCCCAACTTTAATTTAAAATCTTCCCAACTTCTCGCAAAAATTGACTTGAAGAACTCTAAATCATTCAATAGAGAAGATCTCGAGTAAAATCACCCGAGGATCGTAACCTGATATTTTCATGAATTAACAAGGACTGTAGCCATCCATCACGAAAGTTATCACGTGAACGAGAGTTGTGAGCCATAAGTCGAAGTTGACCAAACACCTTTAAAACCTGGCAACTAAGGTAAGTCACAAAAGCTTTAAGCTTGCTTTATAAAAAAAGAAAAAGATTGAGAGGGAGATGACGACAAACAAGCTGCCATTCCCTACCCCCCCTCTTTTTTTAATGGAAAAAAATGACGCACGATCTTCATCAATCTTGGCATCTCTGATTTTGAACCAAAAAGCTTGAATTTGCCTTCAATAATTCAACAGTTAACTCTAACAATCTCCCCCTCTTCTCAAACAACGAGAGACTTGAATTGAAGCAAGATCATCCGAGAGCCAGGCAAATCAGTCATGGCATCTCTAGCAGCCTCTCTGAACCTTAAAGATCAAATCGCCAAAATCAGATTGCATCTTGAAAGCTTCAGATTATTGATTTTGCTAAGATCCCTTCCATAGAGAGCTCTTCTTCTTAGCCACAACCCTTCTTCTTCAATTTAGCTATAAATACAAGGCATGGGGAGCAGTTGAGGGGAGCCCAAGCAAGAGGGGAGAGGCCCTTCTCAAGAGTATAGAGCAAGAGGGAGTGGGGCAAGAGAAGCATGAGCACGGGAATTTCTCGTCACGAAGACAAAGAGGATACTCCGCGAGCTCTTGAATTCAAATCCACCAGCCCTTCTGTCATATTTCTCTGTGGAATCAAGATTCTTCTCGATTTTTCTAAATTCTTGGTGATCGCCTTCCCCCCATCAATCAAATTTTGGTCAATCTAATTATCCCCAATCTCCTTTGCCAAAGTCCCATTTTGCGATCTCATGATTAAAGACCATGGTCCTAAAGAAGAAAGTTACAAAGGTTGGGGAAACAAGAGCCGTCAATAACGCTGCAGACACAATCATTACAAACAGAATGACTAATAACCGGGGCTACAAACGAAGCAGTCGCCATGGATCTCCAGGTACTGTATTTTTATAATAAAGGCAGCAAGTAGGCCATCATTCCATGAATTGGCAACAAAAAACTGCAGTCATAAAATAGGATTTTTTAAAATTCTTGCATATAATCTTTTTAAAAGAATTCTTATTCACAAATTCCAAGGGGTAACTTGGGTCTATACAACATAAATCGAAGCAAGTACAAGGAAGGTACTATGTCCCTAAAAGATTTAATATTTTTTATTTTGTGTTGATTGAATGAAAACTCTAATGGGTAATCACAGACGTCAATCCTCGGTATATAAGAATCCTTGAAATAAAATTGCCAGAGGATACTGTTCGTAATTAAATTAACCAATATTTTCTTTTATTGCGAGCAAGGGCCCACGAAACTCCAAGGGAGTTATTCTCAAGTATGAAATTCTTGCTTAGATTCAGTGCAAACTAGTCCCCAAGGAAGGGGGAATCTAGGAAGATATTATTAAGGTATTGCCACTTACGCTAATTTTGCCACTTATGTTAATTTGTCTCGATGTTATTACTTTTTAGAAAGTAAAAAAAATTGTCTTAAAAATAAACTCGTTAAAAGTTTATGTATAATGCATTTGAAATAAGATGTTTGTGATTACAAGCTAGGTACTGATCTTTTCTAATATCATCAGGCTAAAAGATAGATAATTGAGTACAAATCGCCGATTGAGGTAGTATTTTGGTAGGCACAGAACACCGACGACTGAGGCAGTATTCTTAATGGCCCTAGACCTCCCCAAGGTCAACGTGAATAAAACCTACTCCAAAGGGTTTTGCTTTTTGTTTCACGTTAGTGGGTATAGACAAATCATGACGCAAAAGGTCTTATCATAGGGAACTCTAGTTGGCAGGAGGGGGTAAGGATACCAGGGGGCTTTGGTCACAAACTCCTTAGGCTCTTACGAACTACCAACTATCCTTCGATTTCCAGATTGTGTCATGGGAGTTCCAATACTAGTTGGGGAACGGAACTTGGAGAGAATAATACCTTCGAACAAGAAAATATTTGTAAAATGTCATTTTTCTGAAAGGAACTATTAACAAGGAATTGCTTTACTCCGTTTTTGTGTCGTGAATTAAGGGCGTGTAACGAATTTGTATCAAGAGATAATTTAAAGAAGCTGTTTTATATGTTGAACCTAAAGTGGCAGGTAATTTGGTAACTAAAACTACTCTCTCGAGGAAAGCAGGAGGATCGACCCCCGATGGATCCAAACCTATGGTTGGGTGGTCTTGGTAAACCAAGAGCTTTCCTAAGAAGGAATAAAAATCACACATGATGGTCCATTAGAAACCAGAAAACCTGACTCGCATAACTTTAGAACCTCAGGCAGAAGGATTTAAAGTGTCATACTTCTCCCATTCACTTTAAACCCAGCACAATGTAAGTTCGTTTCAGTCAGCAATTCCTATAGGAAATGGAATCTCGAGCCGCTAATACTAATCAACCGTTAGTAATTGATTGACCAAAAAGACTCAGGTCGAGTCCTCATGGGAATGGCCAGAACTTCCACTATGGGGTAGACTTGAGCAAGCCTAGTTAGCAAACTCCGAGGGTTTTCACAAGATCCCGAACATCGCTTCCTAGGATATCTCTTGATTGGCTACTAAGAACGTACCACCAAGGAAAGCTTATGTGGGCATGTTACAACAACGAACAGTTTGAATGCTCCAATTATTTTGATCCCTTCTCAACATTAATGGTGGTTCAGCTGCTTAAACCTTCCCCTCACATTGCTAGTGCAAGAACAAGAAAACATGACAAGCTTCTATGCACACTTCCCCTTACAAGCATGGATATAACTCGGCCCTAACATTCTCAAAAAAGGAGGATTTTCACATCTCTCCAGGTTATGACCAAACCTAGCACTCTTGATATGGTGAAAGTACAATTTTTGAGGATTCTAAGATTTATTAAAAATAAAAATTCCAACTTCTGTTTCTCGGTCTCTCTCTCTCTCTCTCACACATTGTATATGGAAAGCCCTTAATGGCCTCTTTGGGCACGCTAAACAATCAGCCTCCCCCCCTTGATTCTCTCTCTCTCTCTCTCTCTCTCTCTCTCTCATGTGATGCAAATTTAGAGCTCTAACCTATGAGATCTCTCTCTCTCTCTCTCTCTCTCTCATGTGATGCAAATTTAGAGCTATGACCTATGGGTCAGTGAGCATCCAGAGGAGATCTCTCTCTCTCTTTGAGCAAGCATGTTGTGGACCATGGTGGATCATCCTCCCTCCCTCTTTTGAAAGGCCTCCCTAAATCATCCTACCCCAAAAAAACAACTCCTCACACACCAATATGTTATTGTGGATTGTCAGGGATGCCATGCTCCTAAGGAGAGGAGTTCAAGGTTGGATCATTGTGATGCATCCATTTTGGAGTAGGAGTACTACTATAAGTAGCTATTGATCTGCCAATTGCTAGTGAGAGCTCAAAAGGGAAATAGTTTATATGGCCATAAGATTATAATTTGACAAGCTAGGATGCACCATTCCCGATCTCCGCCTAGGGCTTTCTACCATCTCCAAACTTGACAAACTTAGTAGAGGAAAGGCACAAGATCATGATGGATTAGTAGGTGAGCACCTGATCCATGCTAGAGATTTGGTGGCAAGATTCCTACCTTATATGTTTAATAGAGCCATGTGTGAAGGCTTAATAGAGAGCTAGAGCATTATTGTGCCTATCCTCAAGTCAAGGGACCCTACTTTATCCAGTAACTATCGAACTATCATGGTTGGGCATCATTGGCTAAGCTATATGCTTTCATCCTTCAATATGAGTTAAGCATGTGGGCAGAGATATGATGCCTTAGAGCACAAGGACAGGCTAGCTTTAGGAGAGACTTCTCCACATTAGATCACATTCTCACACTTAGAGCGATCATTGAGGAGGGAAGGGCCCAACTGACCTGCTGCTGCTTTGTAAACTTCTACAAAACCTTTGACACAGTACCAAGAGACTATCAAGGATTGCGTGGTGGGGGGACTTCACTACAAGATATAGACCTTATAGCGACGTTTAAAGCGACGAAAATACAAACAACAAAATTTGCCCCCGTCGTCGCAAAAAGCGTCGTTATTGACGATGCCATAGAATCGTCGCTATAACCGTCGCTATATGCGTCGCTATATGCGTCGCAAATGCGACGCATATAGCGATGCATATAGCGACGGTTACAGAGAATTTGCGACACTGATAGCGACGAAAATAGCGACGCGTGCAGTAAATTTGCGACGCAAATAGCGACGGTAACATAGAAAAAAAAAATTTGTGGCAGGGCAGCAAGCTGCCCTGCCACATATAGCACTGTGTGCTGTATGAGAGCCATACAAAATAGTTTCTGCACTGCTTCATACAAAGCGTTTGCAAACAAAAAGAATGTATACTGAAATCATAAAACTGATGGATGAAATAAATACATGATATCGCATAAAATGCGATTGGTACAATCATAAAACAATATCATTAATACATAGAAAATGTCTACATAGATCGGGCGACTAAAAACTAAAGGTATGTGAGCTCTAAAGATCCAAGGGCGAGCTACAAATCGTCGTCCCCCGAAAGCTCTTCCCGCTGTAAAGGAGCATCAAACGGATTCTGCAGAAAAAGAAACAACATATCAATCCACCATACAATAATGCATTCAAATATCTCATGGTAACTACGGACAAGAAAGATGAGTGACTTACTGGGCCGCCGCGTCTATACAATCGGTCGATCAATGATCTGAGACCGTGCCTCTCTGCATATCGAGTCTCAAGGCCTTGCGGATCGCGATTTGTAATGGAGTGCTGCAAAGAAAACAAAATGCTAACTGTTAGAAACATGATTGTCAGTACAAAGAATATCTCAAAAAAATAAATAAGCAAAACAAAAGAGAATCTTACAAAGTCCTCCAAATATGTCCTGTGGCCGCCACTCCCAAGATGATGTACCAATCCGGCCTCGATTCGTGCCCTCGCCGCCTCCCGCTGCTGACTCCAACGTCCTGGCGAATTTGTAGCCTCCTCCCTCAGTCGGTGCCAGTCGTCTGCATCTAACCACTCGGGCTTTGGAGCCCCACTCTTGATTGCCTTGCGTGCGTTGGATCGTCTATGTGACATGTATGCACGCATGCAATCCATCATCCAGCCCGTAGAGAATCTATCCACTGCGGCTGGCACCGGGAACTCCTCGTGCAAGGATGCTACTATATACTCCTTGCTCCCCTTCGGTATGTTCCTCCAATGATCCAGGACGTTGTGCCGAAAAACTTGTTGGCACAACTCCCTCATGCGAGCCATCACCCTCCTCCCCTCATCATTCATGATGATGGCTCCTGACCTGCCATCCACTAGGTATCCATAATCCCTAGGAGTGTGCCTTGTATGGGCCCTCTCCCATCTCCGTCCACGCTCCTGGGCATATCCAGGAGACCCCTGAACATCCGGTGTACCGACGGGGGTATCCTCTCCCGGAGTGCCACACAAAGGGGTGCCACCAGAGGGTGTGCCACTAAAAGGAGTGCCACCAGAGGGGGTGCCACCAAAAGGCGTGACATCTGCCGACGGCTGCGCAAAAGCCGGAGTAACTGGAGTGGACGTCCCCACAGGTGTGACAAATCCTGGAGGTGACCGAGCTCCAGCTGAACGACGAGACGGAGACACCGCGTCCGTGTCTCCACAGCAGCACCCCCCTGATCCTCCTGCAGTCGCAGTCCCTCCCTCTGGCCCAAGTCGCGAGCGTCGAGATCGTCTACTCGAAGCTGAAGCATCTGATCGCGCCAAAGCTGATCTAGCAGAGCGCTCTGACGAAGAACGAGACAGCTCCTGATCTGCTATCTCTCTGAATCTCGCGAGCTGATCTGGAGACATACGTGCCATCATCTCCTGAAACTCCTCATCGCTCATCCCTCGACTCATCCTGAAAATGTCAATACCTGCATAGATAAAAAATAATGTTAGAATAATCAATTTAAACTATACAAAGCACATTAATAAAATCATTTTTGAAAAATCCCTCTTAAAATGCATATCTTATCTACCTTTATGGAAGATCTAAACAACGGATTGAGTAATACAATTCTCCAAGAATGAAGTATTCTATGGTCCCATGTTAATCTCCTGACACAACTCTGCATACACTGGAAGGTCGATAGACATGTCACCACAAAACAACGAGTCTGTCTCGTTCTCAAAAAATTCTACGACTTCTGTATTTCCATCATTGTTAGCCGATGCAGGCTCCAAGCTTGCGGTGGCCTCCACCCCTTGTAATTTCGATCCCTCTATTTGCATATTTTCTTCATCTATGCCTGGAACATCGCTTTGATTGTATACTCTCGCACCTCGAGGAGTTGAAGGTATAACATACCACCATCGAGGTTGTCGGGGATTTGGATAGAAGATTACCTGTTCACAAACACTTACAAACCGTCTTCAAACCATTGTGACATAAAGCATGTCGTATTACAATTAGCAAGCAAATGCCTAGTTGCACCTGTTCACAATGGGCCGGCAACACAAAGGTGTCACGCAAATCCATCCATTTTTTTTCGGAATCTATTTCGAGAAATCCAGATGGACCTCGTCGAATTGTTGCGCCAGCTCCTCCAAGTACCACTTTGAACCACTGCACGTCGAATATTATCATGGAGAAGCTACGGTAATCCACCGTAATAATACTTTGCAAATTCCCAAAATACTCCATCTCATCCACAACCGTATTCGGATCCGTTGCTCGTCGCTGGCTCTCTTGCTCAAACCTTGCCATGACACCACAGTCCATTGTGGAGCGCATTTTGTCAATACACTCCACCCGAAAATGCCGTCCGCGCGACCACGCTGCACTATATATTTTGTACTACACATTGAAACACTCAAATTAGATTTAGCAAGCAAATTTAGATACGACACATTCTAAACCCCTCATTACCTTTGGACTACATCCCCTCGAGAACTCCCACTCCTCCATTGAGACCTCTGTCCCTTCGCTGGATGCTGCGGTCAAGGCTCCATGCAACCATCGTGTTGACATAAACCACGGCATCTCCTCCATGCCTTCGGGATATCGAATCAGTCGGTGACGCGTACTACGTCGGAATTCAGCTCGTGCTTCCTCTCGATCTTGCCTTGCAATCTGGTACTTGGCGAGCCACGTCTCCATGGAGGCATGGTGCAACATACAAAAGAGATTCACCTTCTCTTCCATTGAGGCATCCATTCTTTTTTCTACCCCATTTCCAACCACCACATCTCCAGTCAGCCTGTCATCGTCCTTCAGCGTCCATAGCATTTCATTGTCTGGTTCCACCGTTGGTAGCCATTGTGAGATATGCACTAACGCCTCTGACACCAACCAACCTTCCGCCATGCTACCTTCCGGACGAGCTCGTTGTCGCACAAAGCCTTTCAGGGTTTTCATAAAGCGCTCCAGGAAGAACATCCATCGCGTATGGACAGGTCCAGCAATCTCCACTTCATCCACAAGATGCACAAGAAGGTGAACTTGTATCGTGAGCATGCTAGTGGGCAGGTATTTCTCAAAGAGACAGACCGTCTCAACTGCTCCCCGCCTTGCGGATTCAATAGAGGACGTCTTAATCTCTTTCTGTGAGATCCATTGCACCAAAGTCGACAACTTGTAAATGGCCCCGCGAATTTCTGGAGTTAGGCATCCCGCGATCGCGATCGGTAGGACAAACTGCCACAAATGAGAAAGCATTAAGAATAATGGTCACTTTTCAAATTTCAAAATGTCCACGCTAATTAAAATCCATTCTGTTCACAAACCTGACATATCTTATGCCAATCATGGGATTTTAGCCCAGAAATCTGGTCATCTTTAGAAAATGCGGACCTGAGAGAACGCATCATACCCGTCGGAGTGCGGATAGACTTGATTACTTGCTTCACAATCCGCTCTTCTTTGGTAGACAAAACCCAGGGAGCGCGAGGAAGCTGCACTCCCCCTTCAGCACTCGACTGCGGCCAAAGCGCCTCCATCTTACCTACCTCCTTTAAATCCATTCGTGACCCTATAGTGTCTCTCTTTCCTGTGATGTGGTCCCATAGCAAGCTGCCCACATTTTTGAAAATATGCATGGGATCCAACAAGTGGTTGACCTGTAAGTGGGTCCAATATGGCAACTCGTAGAAAACTGAGAACCGCCGCATTCCATTTGGATGTGAATCCGGGTTTACCATTTTCAGCTCGTACCAGCTTGCAGCGTTCATACGTGCTGGAGGTCGTCCAAGAAAACCTTCCCTGAGTTCATGATCCTCCGCCAAGAAAGCGGCGTGTCCTTGATATACCATCTTCTTCATGGTTCGTGACCTTCGGGAGTCTAACTGTGGCCCACACAATGGACATGCATGATAACCTGAGGTAACGAGACCTGTAAGGCGATCCACGACCTAGTGAATACTTGATTGAATGAAATAAAATATAGATATTACCAGTGAGAACAAAGGTCTGCTCACCTGAGCACTCTCCCAATCCCGGAAAGTCATGCATCATCCACATGAGAATGGCTCGAATGTTGGCTGACCGCCGACCATCGCGCCTGCTCATATCTTGCACCGTGACCCCCTCCTCCCACAAAATCTTAAGCTCATCGACTAATGGACGAAGATACACGTCCATATTTTTTACTTTGTAGCGGCCCGGCACGAGCAAGCTAAGGATGAGATGTCCTTTCTTCGTAGAAAGCCATGGAGGAATGTTGTAGTTGACAAGCACTATAGGCCACACACTGTAAGAAGTCGAGCGCAGACCGAATGGGTTCACACCATCCATGGCGAGACCGAGCCGAAGATTCCTTGGCTCTCGCGCAAAGCCTGGGAAGGTAGAGTCAATGTGGCTCCATGCGCGCGAATCTGCTGATATTCGTTGCACTCCATCCGTGGACCTATTCTGCACATGCCACGTTGTCAAGCTTGCCATGGCAGACGTGCGAAACATGTGGTTTATGCGGGGGATGAGCGGAAAGTGTCTGAGGACTTTTTGAGGGATGGTCTGCCCTTGCAAGTCCTATCGATACCTGTGAGCACCACACTTTGGGCATGTCTCCATAGTCTCGTATTCATCTCGAAACAATATGCAGTCGTTGATACATGCATGGATGTTATTGTAGTCCATGCCAAGCTTCCGTAAAACATGTCGCGCATCATCACGAGACTCAGGCATGGTGTTTGCAGGTGGCAATATATGATATTTCAATAACCTGAAAAAATCATAAAACACCATGAAAAATCTATCCATGTTTGCAATAATACTGTTTAAAAAAAAAAACAATGAAGTCTGTGTGCAAGGTACCTGAATAACTCAGTCACACTCGTATCGCTCCAACCGTATTTTGCTTACACACTTAAGAGTGCAAGAAATGTCTTCAACCGAGATACTCGGCACCCATCATATAATGGTATGGATGCTTCCTCTCTAAGCGGGTCAAATGTCTCAACATCCATGGGAATCAATGCATCGATCATTGCCTCCATCTCAGGCTCCAAGATTGTAGGCAAGTCGGGAAGGTTGTCTGTCTCCTCTGGCATTGACGGTATAAATGGGCCTTGCGAGTGGTCGATTGGCTCCTGCAATCCATCCATCGCACGTCCACGAACTCTTCTAATTGGCCGCAAAGGGTGCACTCCCCCTTGGGTCGAGACATCACCCCCCTGGATACAAAATTTACCAACAAGACCCAATCTTATTGTGTATGGTTTTCAATTAGCTTGAGAGTACAATGCATGAAAAATGCTAACTTCAAATTACCGTTTGCTGAAAGTCTGCAATCGCCTGATCAATGATCTCAGATTGAAACTCGCCAAATCGTCGTACGTGTTCTATAGACAATCGGCGTTTTCGTCTAATTGCCAACTTGCATTGAGAGCAAGGACATGGGACACGCTGATTAAGATACGACTCGCGGTCTTGAACAATAGGACCTTCTTCGTTTGCCATCTTATCTACATTACAGCAAACAAGGCTTAAATGGATAGCTTTATGGAGATGTACGTCAAGTTGCAAGTTGACCATAAACCTTGCATTGTATATAGTAGTCGAGAGATTTTCCGATGTTATATCTCGGCCTTGTATCATGCTCAACGATTTGTTTGTCCCGGTAGATAATTTTTTGTTATATCTCGGCTTTGAGTATAAGTAATCCATTTTAAAATTAATGCGCGCCATCTATGAAATTTTATAACTATAGTAATAAAATTTATTTCAATCAATTCTACTCATAGTCATAAGGCCTGAGAGAAATTATCCTATACTCAATTTAAGGGTTTCTTTTTCTATAACAATAATTTTGGGTTCATTTTGATGAAGTACGTGGCCGTATGCAAAGCACATTGCATACCATTATCAATACGTATATTATCTTAAATTTCCTTCCCTTCCCTCTCCCTCTCTTTCTCTCCCTCTCCCTCTCTTCCTCTCTTTCTCTCACCCTCTCCCTCTCCCTCTCGTTCTCTTTCTCTCCCTCTCTTATTTCCTCCCTCCCCCTCCCTCTCCCTCTCCCTCCCTCTTTCTCCCTCTCCCTCTCCCTCTCCCTCTCCCTCGCTCCCTCTCCCTCCCCCTCCCTCTTTCTCTCCCTCTCTCATTTCCTTCCCCTCCCCCTCCCTCTCCCTCTTCCTCTCCCTCTCCCTCTCTTTCTCTTTTTCTCCCTCTCCCTCTCTATCTCTCTTTCTCTCTGATTTCCTAAACAAGCAAAAAATAAAGTGATTTAAACATCCTCCAAGCAAAAGGGAGAGGGAGAGATACAATGCACTCTCCCTCTCTTTCTCTTTCTATCCCTCTCTCATTTCCTTCCCCTTCCTCTCCCTCTCACTCTCTTTCTCTCTCATTTCCTCTCCTAAACAAGCAAAAAATAAAGTGATTCAAACATTAAACAAGCAAAAGGGAGAGGGAGGGAGAGAGAGAATGCACTCTCCCTCCTTCTCCCTCTCTTTCTCTTTCTCTCCCTCTCCTATTTCCTCCCCCTCCCTCTCCCTCTCCCTCTATTTCTCTTTCTCTTTCTTTCCCTCTCCCTCTCCCTCTCCCTCTCCCTCTCTTTCTCTCTTACTCTCTCGTTTCCTCTCCTAAACAAGCAAAGAAGAAAGTAATTTAAACATTAAACAAGCAAAAGGGAGAGAGAGAGAGAGAATGCACTCTCCCTCTCTTTCTCTCCCTCTCCCTCTCTTTCTCTCCCTCTCTCTCCCTCTCCCTCTCCTTCTCTTTCATTTCCTCTCCTAAACAAACAAAAGAGAACGATTTAAACCTTCAACAAGTAAAAGAAAGAGAGAGGGAGACTCACCAATGAGATATGGCGAGCGTGGGCGGCTTCTCTTTGCAACGAGGGCTCCTCCTCTCCTTCGCGAACAACGACGGTGGCGGTGGCGGCGGCGGCGGCAGCGGCAAGTCTCTTCCTCCTCTTCTCTCACAAAGCCTTGGCTCTCTCCCTCGCTCTCTCCCTCGCTCTCGCTCTCAAAAGGCGAAGAAAACAAAATGAAAACGGCGCTCTGGTTTCGGCCGCGCTTTTTTTCCCTGCGGCGTCGCAATTGGCGTCGCTATATGCGTTGCTATTTGGCGCTTTTTTTCCCTGCAGCGTCGCAATTGGCATCGCTATATGCGTCGCAATTGGCGACGCATATAGCGACACCGATATCCACCGTCGCTAATCGGCATCGCTATTGCCCCATTCCCTTGTAGTGCTTGCTTGAGTTGATGTACCAAATACACACTATACACATAAGAGAAAGCTCACCAAGAACATAAGAGAGAGATGGAGGCCAAAACGTTTTCTTTTTTGTTTCTTCTTCTTCTTCCACGCACAATACAATGTACACAAAGTATAGATAAGATACAATATAAAGAAAAGTGGCCTGCTAAGTCAAACAGTGCATAACTGACTATACTTATTGATTTGTGCTATAACTATGCCAGTTGTAGAAAGGTGCAACAAACTAAATATAATAAGTGATAAGTGAGTGGCCGTGTAACAATCATAATGACCACCGATGTGCTAAGTGTAGACACACAGACCCATCTAGCCAAGCGGTCTATCAAATGTTCACACGTGTTGAGGTTGACATCTCAATACTCCCCCTCAAGCTCAACTGTACCTCTACAACTCCAAGTAAGCTTCGAAACTGTTGAAGCTTCTCTATACCCAATGCCTTTGTGAAAATGTCAACTATCTGATCCTGTGTGCTAACATACACCAAGTCAATCTCTCCTGCAAGTACCTTCTCTCTCATAAAGTGATAGTGCACCTTAATGTGTTTTGTCCTAGCATGGAACATTGGGTTCCTAGCTAGTTGTATGCTGCCCATGTTGTCACACTAAATGGCAACTGAATGGCAATTGGACCATGTCCCTGCACATACAAATCACCCAATAGCTTTTGAAGCCATACCACCTCACATGTTGCCATAACAACACCTCTATACTCAGCCTCTATACTTGATAAAGCAATTGTAGGTTGCTTTTTGTTGCTCCATATAACTACTGCATTACAAAGGATAAACATGAATCCACTAGTCAATCTTCTATTTGATATGATGCATATGTGTATCTAAACATATATATATCTTCACCTACCTCATAAAAAAGTCCATAATGTAAATTGGACTTCACATACCTCAATATGTGTCTAACTATATCTAAATGCAGCTTTCTAGGCATCTGCATAAAGTGACTGACAAGGCCAACATCATAGCTTAAGTCTAGCCTTGTGATAGTCATGTAAATCAGACTCCCTATTATCCTCCTAAACATAGTAAGGTCTTCTACCTTATCCCCAACATCATAACTCAACTTCACATTTTGCACCAATGTTATTGAAAGAGGCTTAGATACTATCATACCATACTTGGATAATATATCCAGGCCATAATGCCTTTGGGATAGCCATATACCACGATCACATCTAATCAGCTCAATACCAAGAAAGTATCTCAACTCACCCAAATCCTTCATCTCAAACTATTTCTTCAAAAAGTCCTTAGCTTCAACAATCCCATTGTCATGTCACCTGTAATAATCAAGTCATCCGGATACATAGATGACTATGATGACCAAACTTGCATCTCCCTTTCTCACATAAAGTGAGTGATCACTATTAGAAATATAAAAGCCAATATTGACAATATATTCTTCTATCTTGTCAAACCATGCTCTAGGTTCTTGCTTCAGCCCATAGGGCACCTTCTTTAATTTTCATACATATGTGGGATGCTCTAAAGCCTCATAACCCGTTGGCTGATGCGTATATATCTCTTCTTGCAATTCACCTTACAAGAAGGCATTCCTGGCATCTATTTGTTGCAAACTCCAATCTTTGGCTACTACCAAAGTAATCACACATCTAACTGTTACCATCCTAGAAACTGGACTGAATGTCTCTCCATAATCTATGCCATATGTTTGAGCATAGCCTTTTTTAACCAACCTAGCCTTATACCTACTAATCGAACCATCTCGTTATGCTTGATTTTGTGAACCCACTTACAGTTAATAACTTTCTTGCCCTTATGCAAGGGTACCAAATCCCAAGTCTTATTGGCTTCAAATGTATCCATCTCCTCATCCATTGCTATATCCTAGTGAGCGTGACCAATAGCATCCTCAAAACAAGTGGGCTCAATATCCTTAACTACCTTCACCATATAAGCATAATGGTGAGTTGTATAACCTTAAAAATCAAATCTTTTAACAGGGTATCTAACTATACTAGACCTACTACCACTAGATCACTCATTGGAGCCTTTCTATTACTATGTGCTCTTTGTACACCAAGTGTCTTGGCTGAAGTAATACCAAGCTCATCATCGAAACTTTTTGAACCACTAGAATCTCCACCAAATCCCAAATGACTAGTAGATGTATCAATACCATCCAATACTTTCTTCTTTCCTTTATCCTTACACCTACAATACTTGTAGATCCACCTGAAGGCGTGGGGTTACTCCTTAATCTTCCAAACCAAGGGCTAATTGTAGGTATAGTACCAGATGATGTTTCTAGTCTACTAAGGCTCCATGATTCTTACTTTTCTTTCTACACATAGCTATCATGATTGTTATCATCATCTAATACATCACCAATAGATGCATATCAACTGCTTATCTTATAATAAATAACATCCCTGCTCACTCTAAACTCACATATAGTTGACAAGGTTATAATAACGATACCCATTCTGCTCTAAAGAGTATCTAATAAAAATACATTTTCAGTCTTTCGATCAAACTTCTTTTGCAACTCATTTGGCACATGAATATATGCAATACAACCAAACACTTTCAAGTGTGATACATCGGTCTACTTGCCTATAAAGCATTTTTCAAGGGTCATCCTGTGAATTATAGCTGTGGGAGTTCTGTTCATAATATAAACAACAATATGAACAACTTCATACCAAAAATATGTTGAAATTTTCTTTTTAGCCATTAATGCTCATGCAACTTTTGCAATATGCCTAATTTTTTTTCCTATAATCACATTTTTTAATGGGGTATATTTGCAAGTAAATTGTCTCTTTATCCCATGAGACCTCAAGAAGCCACTAGACTCATTAGAGAGATACTCTCCCCTTATAACCAATCCTTTGGATTGCATTACTTTCAGCCTTTGCACTTTTGCATGTCCAATACATTTATGATATATTTCAATCTTTGCAACCACTCCTTTTCCTTTAGTATACATAGCAGTATTCATTGCAAGAATTCCAAGATCTAAAGTGAACATGTAGCCAACTCTATTTCCTTTTGCAACCAACCTACATTTATCATTAAAGTCTTCTACAAAACAAGCTTTTGCATTAAATCAAACCTGCAACCCTTGCTTTATCATTTGGCCAACATGTACTAAATTCTTTGTGATTGATAGCACATGTAATACATCTGATATACTCTTTGTCTCGCCATCATGTAAGGACAAGGGAACCTTTCCAATGTGTAAAATTGGGTGGCATAAATGATCACCCTTTTGTACATAACCTAGATTTTGTATCTCTCCAAACCATTCAACATGACTAGTTATATGATTAGATGCACTTGAATCGACATACCATACATCATCATATATCCCCTTTCCTATAATAACATTCATCATATGCTGCATAACAAACAGACACTCATTTTTGTCTTCACTTTATCGTGAAGATGATGCAGAGTTTCCTTGCTGCAATTTCCCACTGTGGATATAATTCTTCTTAGCATACCAATGGCCTAAAATTTGACACGTTTTGCCACAATATTGACAAATGATAGAAAAATTTCTAAAACTTTTTTTTTGCCATCCACCTCTTCCTCTAGAGCTCTCCCTGCCTCTAAAGTTTCCATGTCCTCCTAAAACTTGCATTTTACAAAACTGTTGATTTAACATATTTTGTTGGTTATCACTAACACATCCCATACCACAGCCTCTCGAAGAGGATCTGCCATGTTCCCTTTCTAAACTTGACTTAATGCTTGAACCTATTTACCATTTCTTTCAAATGAGTCACTCTACATAAATATTGATCTTTTCGGTAATCATGAGAGAGACCAACTCATCAAAATCTAGAAATTGCTTCCATATATATACGCAAGTGACAAATGATTTCTAAGCTCTCTCATTGTTAAGGCCACCCAAAGTAGATGAAACCAAATCATCATCATCAAGAATTGCATCAATCGCTACTAAAGTATCTGCAATGCTTCTCACCTTTAAAACATACTCATTAATAGACATTTTCCCTTTGTTCAAGGTATTCTTGCTTGAGTTAAATCTTTCATGCCTTTGTATTTACTAAAAACATATTCTAAAAATTTATCCAAGTTGCATATAAAGTTTCTAAATTCTTAATATGTCCCAACATAGTATTATCAATGACTATAGATAGCTAATATATCACATTTTTGTCTTTTGCATTCCATTCTTTCCGCACCTTTAATTGCAGGAATACTTAGTTTTGACTCCTTTTCTTCACCTGAAATGAACTCATAAAGGCCCTTTCCAATGAGGAAGTTCGTCATATGGAACTTCCATGAAGGGTAGTTATTCTTGTCCAGCTTCTCAATGATTGGATTTCCACTATTCTCTACCATTATCACAAAAATGATACAGAATAGCAAGCAAGTCTTTTGTAAACCTTTCACAAGAAGTGCACAACAATACACCAAACAACCTTTTTCACTAATTGCTTAATAGTACATACAATATGCAACTTGTTTGCAGATAAAAGTTACGTTTGCTTTCTAGCAAACACCTCAAAAGTTACATATTCAAAATCTACAACACGTGCACCCACTTTTAGTCGATATAGTAAATCGTAGTATACTCTGAAACTACTGTTCACAACCTTTAGACTCTAAAGGCTCGAAACGGCGGTCTTAGAGATGCTCAAAAAAATAGTGAAAAAGCCTTGAAGGACCTATCTGAAGAATATATGGTGCTCTACTTGCACACTAAGTCCCATATCAATCTGACATTTTCACTTTGCCCTATTTCCATTGCCTCCATATGCACAATCTAAGAGAAAGAGTGGAAGAATGGGAGAGCTTCTTATCGATTGTGTTTATTGCAAAGCTAAAGAAGCGAAAAACAAGGCATCAAGAGGAAAAGCGCAAGGTAGAAAAAAGGAAAGTGCGCGCTACAAGAGAGTGGGCTCGAAAGAAATCTAAAAGCATGGGAACAACCACCAGGAGTACAAAACACAACCATGGAAGATGCAATAAGGAAAAAGCAAGAAGGCACACCTTTAAATATAAAGTCGCAGCCAAAACCTCTGTAAAAGAGCGCCAGGCTCTCTCTTGTGCAATTTGTATAACCATGAACAGGCGGTAGGACTAAGCTAGGAAGAGGGGAGGACAATGGAAAAAAGGTCCTAGGCCACAACCGGCCATGTAAGAAAAGGGGGATAAGGGGATGACCGCCCAAAAGGGATTTAGGGTTTTGTATATAAAGTTCAAAAAGTGAATGAGAGCTCATTCTTGGCGTGTGGAAAAAAGCTTCTTCTCTTCTCTTGTCTTCTTGCTTGTACTTGAGTGGGAGGGAGTGTGTGTGTGAGAGTGAGGGATCGAGGAGAAGAAGCTCCCCATCTCCTCTCTTCATCTTCATCTTCTTCTCTTCTCTTCTCTTCTCTTCTCTTGCGCGGCTATGGAGGATGGAGCTTGACGGAGAGGGATTGAGGTTACTTGAGCTTGCCTCAAGGATCGTGGAGCTATCGACGTGCAAGAAAGAGGAGGGTACTCAATCGAGCATCAAGGTAAGCTCACTACACCCCATGGGTAGGGATAGCACATCGGCTATGTGAGAGGTAGCCATGGCCGCTCGGCTTGAAACACTTGACCAATAAGTGGTCCGTAGGTCTTGGGGGTTGAGTTAGAGAGCTCCCTTCATTTTGGTTTTGTTGCCGGGACCACCGGATTCGAGCCTTGAGCATCGTGCGCTTCAAATCGAGTATGGAAGTAGGGTTTCATCCCCAAATTAGTGCTTGAGGTAAATGGGAGATTTCGGCATTTTAATCTAGAAAACAAGTAAGTATTTTGGGTTTCTGATGTGTAAATGAGTAGGATGATTCAGCCCAAGCATTGTCTTGTGATTTTTGTTTGCATTAAGGTAGGATAGGACTAAAAGATTGTGAGAAAACAATAGGTTTTGCTACTATAAACAGGGCACAACTTGAAAAGAGCGAGAAAAAGATAGGTTTCTAGGCCTAATGACTAAGGAGGGTGAGTTGGGAGGTAAGGACTGAGTAAGGCAGGACCCTAAAACCCCAAGGATAGGGGAAAAGAGCTCATTTCTACACATTGAGAGTGAAAGAAAGAGCTTGAGAGAGAGAGAGGGTTGTAGGTCAAGGAAGAGATCACGCCCATTGATTCAGAGCTTTTCGACCACCCCAGGTAGATACAAACTTTCATTGATGTGTATTTGCTCAATCTGGAAAGTCTCGTAGGGCAGATGCAACCACTGTGTGGAGAAATTGGCCAAGACGCATCGCGATGCGCCATCGAGTTCGCAGTGGACCACTATGTCCTGGTGCGATTCCTAGAGTTGGGCAATCAGACAGTCTGACTGGGAGTGTCGCGGACCATCTGATTCTAGGAGTCAGACCACCACCCCAGGTCCGATCAGACCACACATCCAATCGGACACTCTTTGACAATCGAACCAACCCCTTTGGTATGATCAAACCAACCATCCGATTGTCCAATTGGATGACCTTCCCCAATCGGACCATCCGACTAGCCTAGTCGGACCATCCGACTTTCCTAGTCGGACCACCACTCAATCCGACACCCAATTGCCACTCAGCCCAAACTATGAGTCACACCAGCCCGGTTTGATCGGACCATCCAATTGGACGTACCAGTCGAGACCCGACTCCCAGAGTCTGACCATCAGAATCGGACCGTCCAATTTTGGGAATTGGATCAGTTGGGAAGAAGAAAAAAGAACTAGGAATAGGACCACCCCCTAGGTTAGGACCAACTGGGACACATTCCCGAACACCCCGAGAAACCCGACCCGACTCGCTGAAGCCAAAGACCAGAGAAAAGCGCAACAGTGTAGTCTAGAAGCGACCTCTAGCAGCCTGGCCAAGAGACTAACTCAACTTAGAGCCATGCTAGGTCGTGGACAAGCCAAGGGGGTAGCCATACCTATATGATTGTTCTATTTTGTTTGCGCACTCCACAATGACTTCTTTTACATAAGTGCACCAAAAGGACAGAAAGCCATGCTAGGTCGTGGACAAGCCAAGGGGGTAGCCATACCTATATGATTGTTCTATTTTGTTTGTGCACCCCACAATGACTTCTTTTACATAAGTGCACCAAAAGGACAAAAAGCAAGAATTTGCACCATGCACAATAGAGCACCAAGCACTGAGTATACACAAGTTGAGGACTGTTTTCAATAACAAGGAACACACTCAGACATAATAACTCGAAGGAACCCACCAATAGGAGGAGACCCCAAAACATAGTCAGGTGCCTCAGAGTCCCATTAATAGGACCCTTAAAGATGGTAGCGGGACAGAAAGCACATCAAGATTGAGGGCAAAGCACTACCAGAGCTGCTTGGATTGATCGACAACCTCGTGGAGCAGGAAGCATGAATGATGTCAGGAGCAAACACAGACCAAGGAGATGACCAGCTGGACTTTGGGTGAGTTTCCAGTCACGGTCCAAGACATGCTCAATGAAGACGACCTACTGACCAAAACAGTGATCCACGGTAGGCCAGTAGAGGAGGTAGTGGCAAGCCTAGAGGAAGAGATTAAAACAGTTAGGAAAGCGCTACAAGGCATAGCGGCCTACAACTATGAGGAGAGAGCTAGGAACTACAGCAAGACATAGATGTGTACGAAGCACAACCTGTGCTAGCCTTAGTCGGCAAAAGCAAGGCGGGACTAAACGTGGAGAGAGAGAGTGTGTGCTAGAGGCAGACCTTACGCGCTGAGCAAGCTTGTGACCAAGCAACTCATGGACAACATGGCTACTGAACAGAGTGCATCAGCGCTAGCGACCTCTCTACTCTCAAGCCTACGAATTACTCAGGGGGTGAAGAGCAAATCAAAAATCCCTGCACTAGCTAAGTAGCTGGACAAGTACCATCCTAGTAGTGACCTGTATAGTTTTGTAGAGTAGTTTGAGCAAGTTTCGAGGTCAACAGTCTCATGGACCTTACACAACACTCCCAGGCGTTTGGGGTCTACTTAGGTGATAAGGGTAGGATATGGTACACCAGCTTAGAAGTGGCGGAGCGGGCAAACTTTGCCCGACTAAAAGATCTCTTCATTAAGAGATTCTTGGAAGCAAGATAATCTGATAACCTCATAGTTTGATTGATGAACATCAGTCCAAAAGGACAAGGAGGACATAAGAGACTATATCATTCATGTGCACAACCTCTTTAAGAGAATCCAGAGGAGAAGGAGAGTGGAAGAAGAGGTGGAGGAGCTAAGGAGAAAGTGAAGGGGATGCAATGTCAGTGGAGAAGGATAAGAGGAAGATGCGGGAGAGAAGAGCACACACAATGTAGGTGCTCTCTGGAATGATATATGACAACCTTATTGCACTATCTCATATATATGAATAAAGAATATGGGCGATCAGTGTACACGGGCAGGCCCAAGGGCAATTTACCCTAACAACCTCCCACTAAAAGGCCAATGGGCCAAGGAGTGAAAAAACAAAGAAAAATGGAAAAGAGATAAGGTGAGGAATCATGACATCTCACCCAATGCCCAATTGGAAGCGAGCTGTGCAATAAGCGGGAACCTCTGTGAAAGAAGAGTCAAGCATCCTCGAGTCCATTGTTGAGATATCGAGCTCCACTCGTGATGGTGACCGTTGTGCATTTATGTCACCGACTTGTCAGTTTGCAGATGCGGTTGGTACACTGCCCATGAATAATAGCTAGATGACAGCTATCCTTATCTACTCTAGTTCGTGGCTCAGTTAGTATGCCACCTTAGTTAGTTGAGTTTGGTTTGAGACCCATATATAGGGTTCTTCTATTTCTATGTACTAGAGTTCTTTTGGCTTACACAACTAAGAAGAGAAAAACTATTTTCAGCCTTCACCTTTGTGTGTATTCCCCCATTGTGCAAGCAAGAAAGCTACAAGTGAGACTCCTTCCTTCTCTCCCACAATCTTTACATGGTATCAGAGCCTTGTTTGTGGTAAGGAGCTCGTGGTGTTTTGGTAAGAGGACCAGTGTTGCTTTCATTTTTCTGTTTTGGGAGCAAGTCTTTGCAGGTAGCACAGCCGGAAAGTGCAAGAGTTTTGGAAGTTTTCTGCACGCACTCAGGAAAAGGCCCTGTTTTATGCTATGCGACCACTGTTCTATAGGTCAGTGAAAAGTTACTGTAGAAATTGCATCGTATGCCTGTGTGCAGAGACATTGGGAGTTACAAAATCATCCTTGTTGCTTGTTGATGCAAAATCGTCACTAGGAAGTTACTGTGTGGTCAAATACCACTTTCGTCAGTTTTGCAGATTTGCCCTTGTGAGGCTGAAGCTGTGTTCTTTGCAGTGACAGAATTTTTTGTAGTGTTCCGTAATGGCGTCTGATTCTCTTTCACAGATTGTCACTGAAAAGCTTGACAAGAACAACTTCCAAGCATGGAAGTTTAGAATGATGAATTTCCTTATGGAAAAAGGATATTGGGAATTCGTTGCAAGAAATGAAGAAGAACCAGTTCTTCCTGATGTTCCCAATCAACAGCAAATGTAGGCATTTAAAGCAAGGCATGAGAGAGCCAGGAAAGTTATGTACTAGCTGTCTATCAGCATTTCAGACTCTATGATTGTGCATATTCAAGATGCAAGTATGCCAAAGGAGGCATGGAATACCTTGTCAAAAATATATAGCACAAATACACAAGCCAGGAAAATGCAGCTCAAGCAAGAGTTGCACAATGTGCAAAGAGAAAGTATGAGCATCAATGACTAGCACATGAAGGTGAAGAAGATTGCAGATGCACTTGCTTCCATTGGGTCGTCAGTGGAAGATGATGATTTAGTTTTTGTGACCTTGAATGGTCTAGGAAAGGATTATGCACAGTTTCGAACATCCATTTCCATCCATGAAAGATTTCCTCATTTTGAGGAGTTGATTGCTCTTCTAATTTCTGAGGAGCAGAGAAATGGTGGTGCATCTTCTTCAGGAGGAACTTCAAAAGAAGCTGTCTTCTACTCAAATGCTGGAAGAGGTAGAGGCAGAGGTAGAGGAGGCCGATCTGGAGGCCGTGGTAGAAATCAGAATATGCAGCAAACTCAAGAAAACCAGTCCTATGGAGGAGGACGTGGTAACTCTAGAGGCAGGGGGAGCCAAAGAGGTCGTGGTGGATGGCAAAGAGGCCGAAATGCAAATAGCAATGTTGAATGCTACTACTGTGGTAAAATGGGTCATATGGCTAAAGACTGCTATAAAAAGCAGAATGACATCATGAATGAAAAATTGCAACAAGGGAATTATGCATCTTCTAGTAGACAGGGTGATGACAGAAATGAGCATTTGTTTATGGTGCAGCACATGACCAATTCTGTGACAAGTGCAGAAGAAAGAAATGATGTGTGGTATGTTGACTCAGGTGCATCAAACCACATGACAGGTCATGCAGAATGGATGCAGGATACAAGGAAAATGGAAAAACCAGGATTTGTGGAGACTGATGATGATACTGCATATCCTATTGTGCAGATTGGAAAAATTCATTTGTCTATGCAGGATGGGAAAAAGAAATACATGTCAGATGTATTTCATGTCCCGAATATCACCAAGAATCTAGTTTCTGTTAGTCAAATGGTTGAGCAGGGCTTGCAGGTCAGATTTAATTCTCATGGATGCTTTGTTAAGGATATGAAAAATAAAGGTCACTTGATAGCAAAAAGAAAGAAGAAGGGCAGAATGTTTACGTTGGATGCAGACATGCCTGAATTGAGTGCAGCAATGTTTGCACATGGGACCGGTGTAGTTGCAGATATTGATATCTGGCATAAACGCATTGGTCATATTAATGTATAGCGACTTAAATCAATGCAAGCCCAAAATATTGTCGTAGGATTGCCTAAATTCAAGGTTGCAGAAATGCATAAGGTATGTGAAGCCTGTCAATTTGGAAAACAGGCAAGGAAACCATTTCCTAGACATGTTCAAGAGAGTAGGAAGCCATTGGAATTAATCCACTTTGATGTGTGGACTACTAAAGCTGCATCTCTTGGAGGCTGTCATTATTTTGTCACTTTTATTGATGACTATAGCAAAAAAGTTTGGGTGTATTTTATGAAAAAGAAAAGTGAAGTTTTTGGGCATTTCAAAACTCTTAAAGCTATGGTTGAAAAAGAAACATGCCTGCAAATAAAATGCCTAAGGTCAGATGGAGGGGGAGAGTACCTCTCAAATGAGTTTGCAAGGCTCCTGCAGGAGCATGGCATAAAGTAGCAATATTCATGCAGTCATACCCCACAACAAAATGGAATTGCAGAAAGAAAAAATAGGCATATTGGAGAGGTATCTCGTGCCATGCTCAATGAAAAAGACGTGCCAGATTTTTATTGGGCTGAGGCAATTGCTACAGTAGTCTACATAATGAACAGGACTCCCACTGCAGCAATACATGGCATGACTCCAGAGGAGAGGTATACTGGTAGGAAACCAGATATTTCTCATTTGAAAATTTTTGGTTGCATTGCCTATGTTCATGTGCCAGATGAGTTGAGATCCAAGTTGGATCCAAAAGCTGAGAAGTGCATCTTTATTGGTTATTATCTGCAGCAAAAAGGGTATAGATGCTATAACCCTTCTACTCGTAAGTTTACAGTGAGCAGAAATGTTGTTTTTTATGAGATGAGTAGCTGGTATAAACCAGTAAATGTGATTGATAATGTAGATGCACAAAATGCTAATGCTGCACAGAATTCACAGCAGCAGTCACAAGATATTAGTGGACCTGGAGCGTCCTCTAGCAGTGGTTCATATTCTTCACCATGGACAAGCAGATTGAGATCAGGAGAATCTTCTCAAAGCAATGCAGATAGTGGTATGCAGGTATCACGAAAAGGAAAAGAGAAGGTAGATCAGCCCATGTTTGATGTGAATGCAGGTCACTCTTATGTGGATGGTGAATCCAGTGGCTCAGAACAGAGCATTGATGATGAGTTGGGTATTCCTTCTATTGTTACACCTAGAGTAAGGAAGACCATGGATGTTTTGAGAGCACCTGGGAGTGAACCTACTTTGCGCAGGTCTACGAGAGCTAGGTATCCTGTGGATAGGCTGAAATATGATGGATTTATAGCCATTGACTATGCATATATGGTCAAAGTGATACAGGAACCAGAACTGACTTCTTTTGAGCAAGCCATGGGAAAAGAAAAATGGGAGAAAGCCATGGATGCCTTGGAAGCAAATGCTACATGGGAATTGGTACCTTTGCCTAAAGATAAGAATGCAATTGATTGTAAGTGGGTTTATAAGGTGAAACACAATGCAGATGGTTCTGTGAATAGATACAAGGCAAGATTAGTAGTCAAGGGGTATGCACAAACATATGGCATTGATTATGAAGAAACATTCAGTCCGTTTGCAAGGATGGCAACCGTAAGAGCAGTCATTGCTATGGCTGCATCAAAGGGATGGTCTTTACATTAGATGGATGTAAAGAATGCCTTCTTGCATGGTGATTTGCAAGAAGAGGTCTATATGGAGCAGCCACCAGGTTATGTGCATGCTGTTCATCTTGAGTTTGTTTGCAGGTTGAAGAAAGCCTTGTATGGCTTGAAGCAAGCACCTAGAGCATGGTCTGACAAGATAGAACAGTATCTTGTCACTATTGGCTTTCAGATTTCCAAGACAGATTTTTCACTTTGTGTGAGAAAAACAGAGAAATGTATTATGCTACTTGTCATTTATGTTGATGATTTGATTATGACAGGTGACAGTGATGAAGATATCTTTCATGTGAAAATGCTATTGAAGCAGAAGTTTGAGATGAAGGATTTGGGAGAGCTGCGTTATTTCTTGGGCATTGTGGTGATTAGATCACCAAGTGAGATACGGCTCTTGCAGAGGCAGTATGGATTGGACATGCTGTCCAAATATGGGATGACAGGCTGCAGGCCTATTTCAGTTCCTTTGGAGCAGAATGTGAAGCTGAGCGCAGATGCAGGTAAGCTTCTGGAAGACCCTACTATGTACAGACGCATAGTAGGAAGTTTGATTTATATGACTATTACCAGGCTAGATTTGAGCTATGTTGTTGGATTGGTAAGTCAGTTTATGCAGGCTCCAAGAAAACCGCATTTGGATGTGGCTAGACGCATACTCAGGTATGTGAAGTCCACATTGCAGTATGGACTACTTTATGAGACTGGGGTTCAGATACAGTTGCATGGATACACTGATGCTGATTGGACTGGTAGTATTTCTGATAGACGATCTACCAGTGGATATGTGTTCTCTTTTGGGAGTGTTGCAGTCACTTGGAGCAGCAAGAAACAGCCTACAGTTGCCTTGTCGAGCACAGAGGCTGAGTACAGGGGTGCAGCAATGGCTGCATGTGAGGTAGCTTGGTTGCATTAGCTACTTTATGATATGCATCAGCCTCCTATAGATGGGCCAGTTGTCATTTATTGTGACAACATGAGTAGTATACACTTGGCAAATAACCCAGTCTATCATGCTAGAACAAAGCACATTGAGGTGCATTATCACTATGTGTGGGAGAGGGTTTTACTAGGTCTTATTGATCTAGTTTATGTCAGCATAGAGGATCAGGTAGCTGACATATTTATGAAGGCATTGGGCGCAGAGAAGCTGTGCAAGTTCAGAGACCTGCTTGGTGTGCAGGAATTGGGATTGAGCTCGAGGGGGAGTGTTGAGATATCGAGCTCCACTTGTGATATGCCAGGGTGACCGTTGTGCATTTATGTCACTGACTTATCAGTTGCAGATGCGGTTGGTACACCGCCCATGAATAATAGCTAGATGATAGCTATTCTTATCTACTCTAGTTCATGGCTCAGTTAGTATGCCACCTTAGTTAGTTGAGTTTAGTTTGAGACCCATATATAGGGTTCTTCTATTTCTATGTACTAGAGTTCTTTTGGCTTACACAACTAAGAAGAGAAAAACTATTTTCAGCCTCCACCTTTGTGTGTATTCCCCCATTTTGCAAGCAAGAAAACTACAAGTGAGACTCCTTCCTTCTCTCCCACAATCTTTACATCCATGATATCCAGGAGATAAGCGATCCCGCAACTCCATACAGTGGAGGAATCCAAGAATGCTTCTCATGAAGCAATCACAACTCATGAGTACAAGGCTGTAATGCATAAGCATCAAAGTAGCGCATAGCATCAGCATGGCACATAGGAGACAGCTGAGAACACATAGACTCTCCAAACTCAATCATAGAAGAAGGGACAACATCACGGACACATGTCAGACATGGTCTCAAGATAGTATGTGGCCTCCACGAAGCAAAAGAGTGATATACGACTGTAGCATCAACCATAAAGTGCACTGAACGTGCATCAAGAGGATTGAGAGATGTCTGTATCTCATAAAAGACAGCATGATTGGTGCGTATACCCTGTTGGGCATCCAAATCCCATAATCTATAAGCTTGAAAGTCACCATCTCCATAACCAAGGAGGATACATTTGCGTGACATAGGCATATCTTGTATACATACAAATGCCCGGCAGCCAAACATCCTCAAGTAATCATAGGAGGGTCTCATGCAACTCCATGCCTCGTGTGGTATAATACCATCCAAAGTCAGACATGGTGTCCTATTAAGCAAGTAGACTGCCATCATAAGGGCCTCAACCCAAAAGCCATAAGATAACCTAGCTGTGGTAAGCATAGAAGCAACCTTTGCTTGTAGAGTCAGGCACATGCCATGAGCAATCTCGTAATACCATGGGTATAGGAAATCAATGCCAGACTATTGACAATAGGATTAAAAGCTGGGAGAGATAGCATGACTCTCATAATCCATTTGCAAGCACTTAGGCCTGCAACTAGTAGAATCCATAAACATGTCAAGCATAACTGTGGCATCCTCAATCCGTACCAAGGGAAAAGCCCAAACACGGTGGGTAGCATGATCCATGAAGGCCATAAAGTACAATGCTCCACCAAGTGACTGGGAAGGCATAGGTTCATATACTACACAATGGACAAGATTTAGAGGATCATGCCTCTCACAATCTCCATGAGCCAAAGGGGCTCTACTACAAGGACCATACATACAATCAGGGCAAGCATCAAGATTTGCATGTGACAAAGGAGGTAGCATGGAGTTTGAATGAGACAAGATCTCCATCTCTCTATGGTGCATATGGCCTAGGTGATAATGCCATAACAATGAATGTGGTATTTGGATAACTACAACCATAGAATCTCTTACATGATAGACATGCACTGGGTAATGAGAACCAACTCTAGAACCTCTAGCCAAAACCAAGAAACCACGACAGATCTTCCATGGCCTATCTTGAAGAGAAATAGAGTAAATTACATCATGCAGCTGACTGACAGAAATCAAGCTCTTACTAAGCATAGGAACATGTAATACATCATGAAGCACAAGAGAAGTCCCATCAGGCAAAGTTAGGTGTATGTCCCATGTACCAACAATAGCATAAGTTTTCTCAAGGCCCAAATCAATACATTTGTCAACCTTCCTGTAAGAAGAGAACCATGCTGTATGAGGGGTAACATGACAAGAGGCTGAAGAATCCAACAACCAATCAAAGACATAGGCCTCATCATTGAGCAAGTAAACTATATGGAAACTAGATGATAGAAGGACATGCTCAAGTGCATCATCATGGATAACTGCATGTACCTCACCACTAGAAAGAGTGGTAACACTTGCTGCATGGCTGACTCTTTGCTCATGTCGAGTCCATCTCTGTCTATGCTGCTCTCTAATCCGTCTAAAACATTTTCTTTTAACATGCCCAAGCTTTCCACAATGGAAGCTTACAACATTTGTAAAACTGAAGAACCTGTAGAAGACGACAAGGATGTCAAGAATCACGTGGTGGGGGGACTTGCTTGAGCTGCGGCACCAAACATACACTGTATACACAAGAGGAAGCTCACTCAAGAACACAAGAAGAGAGATGGAGACCAAAACGTTTTCTTGCTAGTTTTTTCTTCTTCTTCCACACATTATACAATGTACACAAAGTATAGATAAGATACAACATAAAGGAAAGTGGCCTACTAAATCAAACAGTGCATAACCGACTACACTAATCGACTGGCGCTATGTCTTTGACAGCTATAGGTAGGTGTAACAAACTAAATATAATAAGTGATAAGTCAGTGGCCATGTGAGTATCATAACGACCACCAACATGTTAAGTGTAGATATGTAGACCCATCTAGCCAGGTGGCCCATCATCAATGTCCGCACATGTTGAGCTTGCCATCTCAACACTCCCCCTCAAGCTCAACTCTATCTCTACAACTTCAAGTAAGCTTCAGAACTTTCGAAGCTTCTCTGCACCCAATGCCTTTGTGAAAATGTCAGCTATCTGATCCTGTGTGCTGACATATACCAAGTCAATCTCTCCTACAAGTACCTTCTCTCTCAAAAAGTGGTAGTGCACCTCAATCTGTTTTATCCTAGCATGGACTACTGGATTCCTAGCTAGCTGTATGTTGCTCATGTTGTCACAATGAATGACAACTGGACCATCTCCTTGCACGTCCAAATCATCTAATAACTTTTGCAGCCATACCACCTCACATGCTGCCATAGCAGTACCTCTATACTCAACCTCTGTACTCGATAAAGCAACTGTAGGTTGCTTTTTGCTGCTCCATGTAATTGCTGCACTACCAAGGGAAAACATGAATCCACTTGTAGATCTTCTGTCTGACATACTACCAACCCAATCTGCATCTGTGTATCCAAAGACATGTACGTCCTTACCTGCCTCATAAAAAAGTACATAATGTAAAGTGGACTTCACATACCTCAATATACGTCTAACTGCATCCAAATGAGGCTTTCTAGGCATCTGCATAAACTGACTGACAAGGCCAACAACATAGCTTAAGTCTGGCCTTGTGATAGTCATGTAAACCAAACTCCTACTATCCTCCCGAACATAGTAGGGTCTTCTATCACATCCACAACATCAGCACTCAACTTCACATTTTGCTCCAATGGTACTGAAAGAGGCTTACATGTTGTCATACCATACTTGGATAACATATCCAAGCAATACTACCTTTGGGATATTCATATACCATCATCACATCTGATCACCTCAATACCAAGAAAGTATCTCAGCTCACCCAAATCTTTCATCTCAAACTTCTTCTTCAAGAAGTCCTTAACTTTAGCAATCCCATTGTCACTGCTACCTATAATAATCAAGTCATCCACATAGATGACTATGATGACCAACCTTGCATCTCCCTTTCTCACATAAAGTGAGTGATCAGCATCAGAAATACAAAATCCAATATTGACAAGATACTCTCCAATCTTGTCAGACCATGCTCTAGGTGCTTGCTTCAGCCCATAGAGCGCCTTCTTTAAACTGCACACATATATGGGATGCTCTAAATCCTCATAACCTACTGGCTGCTCCATATACACTTCTTCTTGCAATTCACCATGCAATAAGGCATTCTTAACATCCATTTGCTACAAACTCCAACCTTTGGCTGCTACCAAGGCAATCACACATCTAATAGTTTCCATCCTAGCAATTGGACTGAATGTCTCTTCATAATCTATGCCATATGTTTGAGCATAGCCTTTTGCAACCAGCCTAGCTTTATACCTGCTAACTGAACCATCTGCATTATGCTTGACTTTGTAAACCCACTTACAACCAATAGCTTTCTTATCCTTAGGTAAGGGTACCAAATCCCAAGTCTTATTGTCTTATTGGCTTCTAATGCAGCCATCTCCTCATCCATTGTTGCATCCCAATGAGCATGACCAACATCATCCTCAAAAAAAGTGGGCTCAACATCCTCAACTAGTTTCACCATATAAGCATAATGGTGAGTTGCATAACCTTCAAAACCAAATCTTTTAATAGGGTATCTGACCCTGCTAGATCTGTGTACCACTGGATCACTCAATGGATCCTTTACATTACAATGAGCTCTCTGTACACCCGGTGTCCTAACGACAGAAGGAATACCAAGCTCATCATCCAAGCTCTCCGAACCACTAGAATCTCCATCCAATCCCGAATGACTGGTAGATGCATCATTACTATCCAGCACTTTCTTCTTTCCTTTGTCCTCCCCTGCAACACTTATAGATCCACCTAAAGATGTGGGTTTACTCCTTAGTCTCCCAGACCAAGAGCTCACTGTAGGTGTAGTACCAGATGATGTTTCTGGTCCACTAAGACTCCGTGATTCTTGTTTATCTTTCTGCACATAGTTGTTCTGATCATTATCATTATCCAAAACATCACCAGTAGGTGTAAACCAACTTCCCATCTCATCAAAGATAACATCCCTGCTCACTTAGAACTCACCTGTGACAGGGTTATAACAACGATACCATTTTTGCTCTAAAGAGTGTCCAATAAAAACACATTTTTCTACCTTTGGATCAAGCTTCTTCCATAGCTCATCTGGCACATGAATGTATGCAACATAGCCAAATACCTTCAAGTGCGATACATCAGGCTTCTTGCCAGTAAAGCATTCTTTAGGAGTCATCCCATTAACTACAGCTGTGGGAGTTCTATTCATAACATAAATAGTAGTTTGGACAGCCTCGGACCAAAAATGTTTGGGCATATTATTTTCAGCCATTAATGCCCATGCAACTTCTGCAATATGCTTGTTTTTTCTTTCTGCAACACCATTTTGCTGTGGGGTATACCTGCAAGTAAATTGCCTCTTTATCCCATGAGTCCTCAAGAAGCCACCCACTAAACTCATTAAAGAGGTACTCTCCCCCTCCATCTGATCTCAAGCACTTTACTTTTAGCCTATTTTTGTTTCAACAGCTGCCTTAAAAGATTTGAAGTGCTCAAACACATCACTTTTTTCCTTCATGAAGTATACCCATAACTTCCTTGAATAATCATCAATAAATGTGACAAAGTATTTGCTGCCACCAAGAGATACATTCTGTGTAGGCCCCCAAACATATGTATGCACTACATCAAGTATTTTTCTACTCACTTCTCTATCATGCGAGAAGGGTTGTCTTGCCTGCTTACCAAACTGGCATGCTTCACTAACTTTATGCAATTCTGCAACTCTAAAAGAAGAAAACCCTGTAACCAATCTTCTGGACTACATTAATTTCAGCCTTTGCACATTTGCATGTCCAATACGTTTATGCCATATTTCAATATATGCAACTACTCCTTTTCCTTTAGCATACATAGCAGCATCCGCTCCAAACCATTCAACATGACTGGTCATATGATTAGATGCACCTGAATCGACATACCATACATCATCATGTGTCCCCTTTCCTGTAAATGCATTCATCATATGCTGCATAACAAACAGATGCTCATTTTTGTCTTCATTCTATCGTGAAGACGATGCATAGTTTTCTTACTGCAGTGTACCACTATGAATATCATCCTTCTTTGCATAGCAATGGGCTGCAATATGGCCTGTTTTGCCACAATAATGGCAAACAATAGCAGAATTGCCAGAACCTCTATTCTGCCATCCACCTCTTCCTCTAGAGCTCCCCCTGCCTCTAAAGTTTTCTCTGCCTCCAGAAACCTGCATTTCACCAAACTATTGATTGAACATGTTTTGTTGGTTATCGCTAGCACGTCCCATACCACAGCCTCTCGAAGAGGATCTACCACGTCCCCTTCCTGAACTCGAGTAAAATGCTTGGACGTGTTTACCATTTCTTTCAGACGAATCACCCTGCATATTGATCTCTTCAGTAACCATGATAGAGATTAACTCATCAAAATCTGAAAATGGCTTCCGTATATATACTGAAGTAACAAATGATTTCTATGCCTTCTCATTGTTAAGGCCACTCAGAGTGGATGAAACCAAATCATTATCATCCGGCATTGCATCAATCGCTGCTAAAGTATCTACAATGCTCCTTACCTTCAGCACATACTCATTGACAAGGATTTTTCCTTTCTTCAAGGCATTCAACTCTTTCTTGAGTTGAATCTTTCATGCCTTTGTATTTACTGAAAACGTGCTCTCAAAAATTGTCCAAGCTGCATGTGAAGTTTCTGCATTCCTGATATGTCCCAACATAGTATTATCAATGACTGCAAATAACCAGTACATCACCTTTTTATATTTCGCATTCCACTCTTTCCATGCTTTTAATTCATCTACAATCGGAGGGATACCCAGCTCTGGCTCCTTTTCTTCACCTAAGACAAACTCATAAAGGCCCTTTCCAATGAGGAAGTTCGTCACACGAAACTTCCATGAAGGGTAGTTGTTCTTGTTGAGCTTCTCAATAATGGGATTTCTACTGTTCTTTGCCATTATCACAAATAAGGATACAACACAGCAAGCTAGTCTTCTGCAATCTTTCACAACACGTGCACAGCACTACTCCAAGCAACATTTTTCACTGATTGCTCAATAGTACATGTAATCTGCAATTTGTTTGCAGATAAACCTTATGTTTGCTTCTTGCAAACACCTAAAAATTTACAGATTCGCAATCTGTAACTTGTGCACCCACTTTTGGTCAATACAGCCGAAATCACAGTGTACCCTAAAATTGATGTCCGCAACCTTGCGGCTCTAAAATAGGGCCTGAAACGGCCTCAGACACCCAAAGTAACTGTGTACACCCCTAAAGGGTTAATCTGCAGAATATACAGTGATCAATTCACACACCAAATCTCACAGCAATCTGAGATTTTTGCTCAACCTTGCTTTCGGTGCCTCCATAGGCACTATCCAAGAGAGAGAGTGAAAGAACGGGAGAGCTTCTTACTCGTGGCTTGCTTGGTCAAACCTTGCTTCTTCTCCTTCACTTTAGCCTTCAAAATCAGCCTCTCTCAGTGGCGTGGCTTTGATACCATGTCAAGAATCACATGGTGGGGGGACTTGCTTGAGCTGCGGAGCCAAACACACACTGTATAAACAAGAGGAAGCTCACTCAAGAACACAAGAAGAGAGATGGAGACCAAAACGTTTTCTTGCTAGTTTTTTGTTCTTCTTCCACACACTATATAATGTACACAAAGTATAGATAAGATACAACATAAAGGAAAGTGGCCTACTAAGTCAAACAGTGCATAACCAACTACACTAATCAACTGGCGCTATGTCTTTGCCAGCTATAGATAGGTGTAACAAAAAATATATAATAAGTGATAAGTCAGTGGCCATGTGAGTATCATAATGATCACCAACATGCTAAGTGTAGATGTGTGGACCCATCTAGCTAGGCGGTCCATCATCAATGTACATGTTGAGCTTGCCATCTCAACAAAGGAATCCAAGTCATCATGAATAGGGCTATCCATAGCATCGATGGAGCTCAAGGAGTCGAGGGCTATCCCAATAGAGGGAACTTGCTCATAAAGACAATCATCTGCAAGTACATAAGTGGTAGAAGCATGCTGCAAAGGCTCATGAAACCTCAACACATGGGAGGACATAAAGGCATCAACCAAGGATGCAAAAGCTCCCACATGAAGAAGAGTCGTAGCCAATTACATGACATAACCAACCACAATACGGTAAAGAATAAGACATGTGTCATAAGAGCATATGGTATTCAGCCATGAAATTAGCCCATAACCATATGCATATGCATAGCTCTGCACTACAACGTGCCACCTAGGAACATCCAAGTCAAATAAAGACCGATAAGTGGCAAAGAATCCTACAAGAGTCAAGCTTCAAGAGAAGCCCAAGCACCTGTATAACATCATCCATACAAGTGGCTCTGTAAGGTATACAACAGTAGACTATGTGCATAGATAGGTAAGCATACATAGCATTTGCTCTCTAACATGGACGGGCAACAAGAGCCCAACTAGCATAGAAGTTAGACAACAAGGGAGCAAGAAATCCATAACTGCAGCCCAAGCACTGTAAAGTCCACTAACCAACTAGGTATCCCATAATAAATCCAAGTATCAATGAGCAATGAAAGCTCAATAACCAATTGCCAAGTCAATGGAGCAAGCACTGCTCAAACATGTATCTGCACCCAAGTAAATCTAAGATACATAATCGGGGCATTAAGGGCCAAATAGCATCCAAACTGTATAAGTGATAAGCCAACAAAATGTAAACTGCTCCACAAATTTCTCAAATGCAAGTTGATTCAAGCTCAAACATCTGCCATACTACAGCTGAACCCAAAAGCATCCGCATCAGCATCAGTCCCATAATGGGTAGCACATGGCATAGACCTTGTGAATGCCAGCTGCAAAGAAAATGACAGTGAACCAAGAATTGAGCTCTGCTCTTTGCTCAAGAAGCATCTGGGAGCATAAACATCAAAGTGGCATCATCCAAATACATCAACATATCATGCCGAGTAGTTGGGAGCACCTGTAGACCATAGGCATAACCAAACTGGAGGTAAAATAACCTGTCAACCAAGGTAGCATAAATCCCAACCAACAACGAAGTGTCCACATCCAAATCAAGGATTAATAGCTCTCAAATAGCATATCCGGGCATAAACCATGATGAGCATGCATCAATACATCCAACAGGACACCCAAATGTCAACAAAGATCATTATGCATAAGCCGTCCTTGATAAAACCTTGTAGCCCAAACAATGTACATCAGTAAATCCCTACATAAATCAAGCTATGGAAGCTCAAACCAAGTCCCAAAGCATCTAAAAACATTGGGCAAACATCCCCAAAGCATTTGGGCATCAAATACCAAGCCTCGGGAGCATCACATAAGAGCATGATAGCCTTATTGCACTATCTCATATATATGAATAAAGAATATGGGCGGTCAGTGTACACGGGCAGGTCCAAGGGCCTTTTACCCCAACATAAAGGAGGATGAAGACATGGCGGAGGCTATGCATAGGTCTATAGAGGAGACCCATGGCCCCAGAGAAATGATCACCTTGAGCCCACGGTACGAAGGCGAACCAAGCGACAATGCTGAAGTAGCCCCAGTTGTTGTAGGAAAGGGCAAGGCCCTGTTGCATCCCCTCCCTTCGACTCTCACACCTTAGACCACCACCACCATCTCCACAACCCAGGAGCCAATACCTGCCATGGACACCACTCAGCTCATGTCCATGATGTAGTTCTTGGTCATGAAAGTACAAGAGATTGTACTAGAGACAGGAGCCAAAAGGTCAGCTGCAGCAGACACCGAGTCAAGGAAAGACCTAAAGCGGCAAAGGATGAAAGCATTCACCACCACAGCACCACCAACAATGCCCTTGGCTGTGGACTATGATGCCTACATAGCTAAACTCCTAGCCTAGCTAGAGAAGGCTAAGGAAGAGAAGAAGGCCACGGTTGTAGAACTAGAGGGTGAAAGAGAAGTTGCCATGGCTCTAAGACCTAGTGGTAGAGATAATATGGCAAGACCTAGTGGTAGATAATATGGCAACCTTAAAGGCAAAGGCTAGAGGATAAAGCCCAAGACCTAGTGGTAGAGCAACGGGGCCACAAGTTGCTCATCCAACAATATGCTGAGCTCCAGCAAAACAAATGGCATGGGTGGAAGTGATGTATGCAGAAATACAAGAGAGCCAATGAGAAGGAAACCGAGCATCAGAAGAATGACGCTAAGAATAGGAGGATGCCCTGGTATTCAAGTTGTGGTCAGCAATGGAGAAGCAAGGAAGGCTAGAGAGAGAGATAGGAGTCGTGTCAATAAAGTAAAAGGAAGAGGCCATAGAAGAAGTGATTAGGAGCCTACATGGCAACCTACAAAATGCCCAATAGGAAGTGGAGGGACTAATGGCCATGGCCATGACCGAAAGAAAACTGCACCTGGCGGATCTAGAAAGCCACATGTAAACTACTGAAGATCTATCAGAAAGGCTTGCAGAGGCCTACCAGTAGTTCTCCATGGCTGATCAAGGTAGAAGAATAGCTGAAGAGTAGCTGAACAGCTAGGATAAAGGGAAGACTCAAATGCTGGAAGTGTGGGATGAGCAGCAGGGTAGTAATGATGTTGTCTCAGGAAATGGAAAGGGGAAAGGAAGATCTGGAGGAAGAGAAGGCACAATAGTGGGAGAGGTGCAACTTTGAAAGAGTATGAGGGTTGATAGAATGCCTAGTAGTGGCGCAGTGCGAGAGGGTGCTCGCAAAATCCAGAGCTAAGGCTGTTGAAGTGTACTCCAATACGCAGAGACAAGCCTTTTTGAGCATTGTGCTTCATGTCACACAAGTTGAAGGTAAGGATTCGGTGGAGAGAATGAAAAAGAAGTTGGAATTGACAACTAGGGCTTTAAGGTATGGCCTACAAGAGCGCACATTCCTAGTCAGCACAGGCATAACCAAGGAGCAGCAATGCAGGTACTTGCGACAAGCATGCCTCTCCATCGATGAGCTCAAGGAACTTGGATTCGAGGAATAGGAGCAACCCCATCCACCCCCAGTCCAACCCACAATGGAACAAGACACCGAGGAAGGGATGGATTTCGAGTAGACATTCGAAGAAGAACCACAAATTAGAGAGCCCAATCCACCCTTGCCTGATCTACCACTAGAAGAGCCAGAGGGTGCCCAGGTTCCCGAGTGCATTATTACTGCAAGAAGAAGAAGACAGGAACCTATGGAGCAAGCCCAACATAGAGCGTGAGCATGGCCACAATAGCTTCCTAACGAGCCCATGCCACTATGTGAGGATCACCATCCCGTCAAATGGCTGCAGGAGCTGACTATTTGGCAACATTGGGAGCTCCAATCCTAACCCTTCGAGTTCTCCTTCCCACGAGCCTTGGACCGAGTCTTACCCTTGGAGGTAGTGGAAAGGATCATTCTTTTGGGCAATACTCTAGCGAACCCATGGGTCGAGGAGTGGAGCATTGTAATCACACAATGGAGGTGGGAACCCATGGACTATTGGCAGGATAAGGTCTATCAGGTTCTCAAAAACGTCCGAGGTTACGAGGCACAACCAAAGTGGTGGAGGAGGATTTGGGACACCAATTTTGATGCATGGATGGCCTTCTGCAACACGCTATAGGAAGAATGGAATGATCCTATCTACATGCCCTATCCTCGCAGACACGAAGTGGATTACGATGGGGGGTTCATGGCACGTATGACTTCTCAAAGATCTACAATGTCAACGTAGCAACTCCCGAGGAATGCATGACCTTTAGAGCAGGGGACTTGTGCCCATCCATCAACCACTTCCTCGAGGATTTCTCGTTATGCCCAGACCCACTTCATAACTACTTGTAATTACCTTAGGAACATTAGGTTTTTGCTTAAACAAAAGCTAGCAGCTGAGGAACACCACCTTTCTCCACTCTTTTTTGACACTAACCTAGGAATAGATAGTTGTGCTATGGCTAGGCTCATGATGAGGCAACCGTGCTTCCCT